>NC_135533.1:137118418-137457585 GCF_045843805.1 Urocitellus parryii
GATATTTAAGTATGCCGTCTGTGGTGTTTAGGACATGTTTACACTGAGGATATTTATTTTTGATCTGAAATGCAGCTTTAGCTGGACATCAGTATTTCATCTGGAAACTCTGCAATTTAGGAGCATAGATTTTCTGTTGTGCCCAAATTGTGGTCTCTAACTATCATTTCTGAGTAGAAGAAAGCAGGACTCCTAGGAGAAGTGGTTGATTCCAGGTCTGAAAGTACAAGAATATCACAGAATTTTTTTTCATACCAGAAAGTAAAGATGCTATTTTAAAACCTATTAGGGTGATGTTAAAAGATCTCAAGCAGTTGGGCGTGGCACGGCACATGCCTGTAATCTCAGCAACTCAGGAGGCTAAGACAAGAAGATGGGAAGTTCTAGGCCAGTTTGGTCATCATAGTGAGACTCTGTCTCAAAATAAAAAATAAAGGACTGGGGCTGGGGCTCTCGCTCAGCATCAAAGAGCTTGCCTAGCATGTGTGAGGCACTGGGTTCAATCCTTAGTGCCACATAAAAATAAACAAGTAAAGGCATTCTGTGCACTTACAACTATATATATATATATATATATATATATATATATATATATATATATATATATTTTTTTTTTTTTTTAAATAAAGGACTGGGGGGGCTGAGGATATGAGTTAGTGGTAGAACTCTTGCCTAGTATGCACAAGGTCCCAGATTAAATCCCCAGCACTAAAAAAAAAAAAAAAAAAAAAAAATTAATAATAAGGGACTTGGAATGGAATGTGACTCAGAGGTGAAGTGTCCCTGGGTTCAATCCCCAGAACCATACACATATAAAGTCTCAATCTGAAAAGGCTCCCACAGCCAAACATGGGACAAGATGAACATCAGTAAAGATCAAGATCAAATACAGGGCTGGGGATGTGGCTCAAGCGGTAGCGCGCTCGCCTGGCATGCGTGTGGCCCGGGTTCGATCCTCAGCACCACATACCAACAAAGATGTTGTGTCCGCCGAGAACTAAAAAAAAATAAATATTAAAAATTCTCTCTCTCTCTCTCTCTCTCTCTTTAAAAAAAAAAAAAGATCAAATACATTTAAATCAATATATTCATAATGCTTTAAAAACTCAACTTGTTGATCATCTTTGGAGGATACAAAGGAATTAACTCATTATTCTGAAACCTGGCAAATAATAATTTCAAAATTTTGATTTCATGTCAAACTGATAACATTTTGCATTTATTGGGTTAAATAAAATACATTATTTAAATTAAAGCTGGTCACAGTGGTACACACCTGTAATCCCAGCTACTTGGGAGGCCAAGGCAGGAGGATTGGTTGAACTCACAATTTGAGACCAGCCTGAGCAACATAGTAAGATCCTGTCTCCAAAAAAAAAAAATTAACTTCTGTGGTTTCTTTTTATATTTTAAAATGCAGAACTAGCAAAAATAAATAAATAAATATTTAAAAATATTTTTAAAAAATGCAGCACTAGACAACTTAAACTTAAGTGCCTCTCATTTGAGTTTTGTATTATATTTCTATTGGACACCATTGGTATAGACTATGATCATCAATCACACCCCCTAACATCCCAAGAAGAAATCAGGATGCAGAAGTGAAGCTTAGAGAAGTTGTAATAACTCCAGCTTTGAGTGCCCTTTTGGTGTCGGTCATTTATTTGAAGTTGGGAAAAAAAAGTCAGTGTGAGAGGTGGTGTATGGGAGGGACACTTTCAATCCACTATTTATGAAGCAGATACATGCTGCCAGGCCCTAAGCTAAGTGTTTGTGTACCTGAATCTAACTCTTCCAGCTACTCTCCATGGAGGCATTTTCTCTATTTTTCAGATGGAGGGATTGAGATTCAGAGAGGTTAAGTAGCTTGCTCAAGGTCACTCAGCTGATAAGGGATAGAACAGGATTAACCCAGATGGTCTTATTCCAGAGCTGATGAAGTTCTGCTTCCTTGGTGGGTGATGGAGGAGATGAGATTTGAAAGACAAGTAGCAGCAATAAATGGGCATCTCTCCTCTGGTTTCTGGAAGGTCTCCTTACCATGACCTAATATCTTGGGCTGTCCTAGAAAGGTTTTATTTCTGTAACTTCAAAACTGAGGGCCAGACCAATCATGGTGATCAGCAAAGAAAATCATTCAGCCAAGAGATGTTACCTGGGCAGCCAGCTGGTCTCCTTCTGTTCCTTCTGCTTAAAAAGCTTTAATAGCTATATTTTCACTAAGTCTTCAAAGCAAACACTGTCTTACTGAGCAGCTGTAGAGTACTATAGTAGTTGAGTCTAATTTTTTTAGAAAGACTTGAAAATAATTCACAAGTTTTTGTTCTACGTTTTTGCTTTTAACCTAATTTTAAGCAGATGATGTTGGACAAGATGGGGGTGAGGGTTGCCCTATTTTCAACTGTTGCCCTTAATGGTAACTGGGAATGCTACCCTACAAGGGAGGGAAGATGGTTCTTAAATTTCATTTTATTGCTGTGCTTATTTAATTTTAAAATTAACTAGTTTTCAATTGACAAGTAATACACCCATAATAAAGAATGATGCCTTTTCCTCCCCCAGAAACTTACAATTACCAGCTTCTGGTGTGTTGTAGATATCATTTTAGGAGGACTCTCTCTGGTAGATCACACCTGGAGGGGACAGGTGGCAGATGTTTTGTCCCTCTGTAGTGAGCTTCTGACTTCTGCAGTAGAACCTGTGGCTGGGGTCCGGTGGCAGAGGCGCTCCTCATTCCCTTTGAGGGATTACAAATGACGTCCACATAAAAGAAGCAGCAATTTGAGTCTTTGTCTGAACAGACCTATCTAAGCTTCCTCTTCTCTCATCAGATCATCTTTTTATCGTCTCTTAAGTTGACAATAAGGTAGGGACTTGGAGACTTTGGAGGTTTGGAATTAGGGTTTGTTCCATTCAGATTTCTCATAACTATGATCACAATAATTCTGAAGTGGCCACAACAGTCCAAATTTCTTTTTTTCCCCTTTCTTTTCTTTTCTTTTTTCTTTTTTTGTACCAGAGATTGAACTCAGGGTCACTTAAGTCCTAAGCCACATCCCCAGCCCTATTTTGTATTTTATTTAGAGACAGGATCTCACTGAGTTACTTAGCACCTCACTAAGTTGCTGAGGCTGGCTTTGAACTAGAGATCCTCCTGTCTCAGTCTCCTGAGCCAATGGGATTACAAGGGTATGCCACCATACCCAGCAATTCCAAATTTCTTATTGTCTTCATAAATATATCTGACCAGGGCTGGGGGTTGTGGCTCAGTGGTAGAGTGCTTGCCTAGCATGCATGAAGCACTGGGTTCAACCCTCAGCACCACATAGAAATAGAGATGAAGATATTGTGTCCACCTGAAGCTAAAAAATAAACATTAAAAAAAATTAAAAGAAATATATAAAAATAAGTAAATGTATCTGACCATGGGGCCTGACTTTTGGGTCTCGAGAACAGGCTTCCTCAAAAGCTGAGGTTTTTGACCCATGTCCAAAGATGGTCACCCTGTCTTGTTTTTGCCTTTTTTCACTCTTTGCCTTCTTTTTAACAAATTGGATTCACAAAAGATTTAGGCTTTAAAACAAGGTATGGCAGAAATGCCTTCCCCCAAGACAGGGCCAATCCAGGCAGGTTCAGGGCTCAGCAAGAATTCACCAGCAGGTTGCTAGGAAGAGGAGGATGACAGGGCAACAACTGGCCCCGAGGACACGGGGACAACAAGATTACAACACAGAAACTGATACTGACGTGGGGGAGGACAGAGCAGTGGTCCCACCAAGTCTTCATGAGCAACTCAGCGAGACCCTGTCTCAAAATAAAAAATAAAAATGGCTGGGGGTGTGCCTCCGTGGTTAAGCACCCCTGGGTTCAATCTCCAATGCCAAAAAAAAAAAAAAAAAAAAAAAGTCATTCAGGAAAAGACTTGGGCAGTTTCTTTTAAATCTAAACATACACGGACATACCATCCAGAAATCTTGCTCTTGGGGATATACCTGAGGGAACTGAAAATGTGCGTTCATACAAAATCTGTGTAATGGCTTTATCTGTAACCACCCCAAACTGGGAGAACCAAAATTCCTCAGCTGGAGAATGGATAAACAAATCTCAGTACATCCATATTTGGAATACTTGTCAGCAATAAAAAAGGATCAGACTGGGAGAAAACAGCAAAGCAGGGCTACATGACTGTCAACAAGCGTTCTGAGACTACACAAAAGGGACAGTCTTTTCAACAAATGATGTCGGGAAAACATGCAGAAAAATGAAAGTGGACTCTTACCTTAGAGCCTGAGAAAAAAATAACTCAAAATAGATTTAAAACCTATGGTACATCATTGCCCAGCATGCACAAGGCCCTGGGTTTGACCCCTAGCAGTAACAAAGGCAGGGAAAGAGATCAAGGTCCTCAATGTAAGACCTAAAACTACTAAACTCCTGGAAGAAAACCTGGGGAAACCTTCAGGACATTGGGTTTGGCAATGGATACAACATTACAAGCACAAGCAACAAATGATACAAACTTCATCAAACTTAAAAAACTCTGTGTATCAAAGGAAACAACACACTGAAGAGCAACCCATAGAAAAGGAAAATATATGAGCAAATCATATATTTGATAAGAAAATATCTAGAATATATAAGGAGCTTCCACAATTCAACAACAGATAACCCAGTTTAGAAATGAGCAATGGACTTGGACAGACATATCTCCAAATAAGATATCCAAGTGGCCAATAAGCACAAGAAAAAAGATGTGTGACCTCACCATCACTAGGGAAATGCAAATCAAAACCAGAATGAGAAATCACTTCATACCTGTCAGGATGGCCACCATCAAGAGATCAGAAAATTGTAAGTCTGGGCAAGGATTTGGAGAAGTTGGGACCCCGTGCACCATTGGTGGGAATGTGAAATAGTGCAGCCATCATGGAAAACAGTATAGCGCTTCCTCAAAAAATTTAGGATAGAATTACCATATGATCCACCAATACCACATCTGGTTAGATGCCCAAAAGAATTCAAAGCAGAGTCTTGAGGCCCGTGTTCATCAAAGCATTATTTACAATGGTGGAAGCCGCCCAGCTGTCCATTTACAGATGAATGGACAAAGAAAAAAGGTTGTTTTACACCCACAGAGGAATGTTCTACAGCCTTAAAAAGAAGGAAACCAGATATTGTGCTAATGAAATAAGTCAGTCACAAAAGAATAAATACTGGCTGCTTCCACTTATCAGAAATATCTAAAATAGTCAGAATCATATATTGCCCAACAATGTGAATCTACTTAATACTACTGAACTGTACACTTAATAATGGCGAAGATGGTAAATTTACAGCTGTGTTTTTTCACAATTATAGTAAAAAGGAATGTACTGTTGATAAATGTGACGTCTATGAACCTCAAGGGTTAAGTGAAAGAAGTGAGGCTCAACTCAACAGCTACATACCATGAATGTGACATCCTGGAAAATGGAAAACTGTAGAGACAGAAAATGGATCAATGTTATCAGGACCTAGGAAAGCAGAAGAGACTGGTTATTCTAACAAGTTTGTTGGTTTTTGAAAAAATGTTTTTGTTTGTTCGTTGGAGACAGAGTCTCTAAGTTGCCGAAGCTGGCCTTCAACTTGGAATCCTCAGGCCTCAGACTCCTGAATAGTTGGGGCTACTCATGTATGCCATTGTGCCCAGCTACAGGACAGGCTGATGGCAAAGGGACATGAAGGAACATTTTGAAGTGGTAAAATTGTTCTATATCTTGATCATAGTTGTGATTATATGACTGCATGTGTTTGTTAAAACTCAAAAAACTATATAATAAAAATAGCTACACCTTGATGTAAAAGAAAAGCCATAGGGCTGGGGATGTGGCTCAAGTGGTAGCGAGCTCACCTAGCATGCATGAGGCACTGGGTTAGATTCTCAGCACCACATAAAAACAAAATAAAAATATTGAGTTCACCTAAAACAATAAACACATATATATATAAAAAGAAAAGCCATACACAAAAATTTTATACTGAATTTAAACTATCCCTCAATAAACTTGACTGAAAAGAAATAAGGGCCAGAGTGACACCACGTCAGGATCTGAATAATCCGTATATAGTGTGTTCTACATCTTTCATTGTGTTTGGAATGTTTCCATCTGAAAATATGAAAAACAGAAATGTTTTTTTAGAAAAAGCCAGCCATCTTATTTGAGCTGCAATTCAGTCCGATACTAGGATGCAAGTAAGATTATATGCACAACAAAGAATTCTTATTTCAATCCTGTCAGTGGATGCCTGCAACTGTGCGTATGAGAAAAGGTCAAATGTAAATTCGAGACCTTTCAAAAATGTGAATTCTGTGCAAATAGCTCTACTGCCCCCATAATGTTTCAGAAAACACTTGAACAAGAATGGTCCCTGGTTAATGAGGCATCCAAGGAGTGAGAGAGGTAGAGTTGTCAAGAGTTATTTTCTTCTGGGCGTTCCAGGAAATCAACTAGATACTTTAGTCAAGTGGTAGGGCCAATCCTTTGAGAGCACACAGTCTTGATATCCCTGTAGCTCTAAACAATCCCTTTACAAAGCTTGATGATTCTGGCTTTCTATTTGTAACCTATTTGGGTATGATAAATAAAGAAAGGTGGCCACATATAGTGGTGCACACCTGTAATCCTAGCTACTCAGGAGGCTGAGGCAGGAGGATTACAAGTTAGAGGCCAGCCTGGGCAATTTAGCGAGAACCTATCTCAAAATCAAAGTTGCAAAGGGTTGGGGATGTAGCTCAATGCCCTAGTTTCAATATCCAGTACCAGAAAAAAAAAATCATGCCTATAACAACAATAATAACAACAATCATTTCACCTCAAGCCACACCAAAGAGTAAAATAGTAGTTGACACTGCCTCGTGAAGTCAGTCTTAGTTTTTTTCTGTCTAGCTACTCTTCCTGTCTGACTTTTCAAGCTTCTCTGATGTGGCAGTTTTTAAGTGTAGAACTCCAAAGAGCTGTAATGTCTTGATTCCTCCCAATGTTGGCACAGACTTAAGGAATTGTGAATGCCAAAAATCCTAGAGTAACAGATGGACATTTTAAATCACAACATTTGTGCACAATACAAATGCTGGGGCTTTGGGCAAAAAATGGAACTAAGTCTTAGCCAGTCCTTATGTCCTTCCATACTAAGGAGGGAACTTAAGAAAAGCCAGGGCAAAGGAGGGGAGGAAAAAAAAAATGCTTTCATCTGAAAGATGAGAAGAGCCTGGCAGAAATGGGTCATTTGTTATGTGAAAAGTTACAATGTTCCTAAGATTTGCAAAATGTATCTGAGTTTATACAATTTTCATTTGACTTTGTAAGAAGATGACTGTCATAAAATGACTTTTGGGCCATCTACTGAGAGTTTGAAGTTGGACAAAAGAGGGTAGTGGGATTATTTCTCAACTCTTGTCATAGCATGATTGGAATCGTGGGGAGGTAGACTTGAAGAGGACCTTAAAAATCACATAATCAGAGCTGGGGTTGTGGCTCAGTGGCAGAGTGCTTGCCTAGTATGTGTGAGGGACCAGGTTTGATTCTCAGCACCATGTTTCAATAAATAAAATAAAGGTCCATTGACAACTTAAAAAATTTTTTAAAAATCACATAATCATAAGAACAAAAATGGTCGGGCTGCAGGGCACTTTATGGAAACATTAATCCAGCTCAAATGAAGCCTAATTTAATTTTAGGCTTAAAATTTCAGAAAAGAATATAAGACAAAGTGATTCATAGACATTAAAGAATTGAAAAGAGGGCTGGGGATGTGGCTCAAGCGATAAAGTGCTCCCCTCGCATGGGCGGGGCACTGGATTGGATACTCAGCACCACATAAAAACAAAATAAAGATGTTGTGTCCACCAAAAACTGAAAAATAAATATTAAAAAATTCTCTCTCTTCTCTATCTTAAAAAAAAAGAATTGAAAAGAAAGTAGATGGCTGGAAGTAAAGAGAAGGTTTCAAAAACAAAACAAACAAGTCCTTGATTTAGAAGTTATAAGATGAAAGTTTTGGAAAATATAGTGTTTTTTAAAAAGAGATGTATTTCATCAATTATTAAAAGCAGTCCAGAATTTCACTCAGATGCTAATGCAATCCTTTGCAGAAAAAAATTGGAAATATCTGTAATATACGTTTGAGTGATCCAATTATATATTTATACACTTGTTTCTGGAAGCCATAGGAAGGTGTTGAACTTGTCACTTTGATTATTTCACTTTGTCATATAAATTTAATAAACTTGGTATACGTACTGTTTGGCATTCTTCTCAATGGGTAAATGAGTTTCTTGAATAAATACCGTGATATGTTCAGCATTTTGACATCTGTTTCTTAATTGTAAAGTGGCAAAGTATAGCTAACATTCCCGTGTTTGGATACCTCCTGAATAAGTCATTTTAGAATGGAGCAGCTTTCCTTAATCTTGAGTCTCCAGGTCATTTCATTTGATTTTCCCTTTCAAACTTACAAATTATTCTACTTTATTTCCTTCCAAGTTTATCATCTGTAAAAAAGTTGCAACACGGAGACAGAAGCTAGCTGGTGATCCCTTGAGATGCATCTAAAACAAAAAAGGGAAAACCGGTGCCCACAGAGTCTGGGATAGAGAGAATTCAAGGACGATTGAGCCCCATGCTCTTGGGAAAGACTCATAGTCACGTTAGGACAGCGGTTCCTAAATTTTTGTCACCCACAAGCTGTATCAGGTCATTTGTTAGAAATATTGATTCCTGGGCCCTACCCTGGCTTATTGACTTAGGATCCGGTGAGAGCGTAGCTGGGGCTCCGCATTTTCTTGAGCAAGCTCCGCAGACCGATCGAGAACCCTAATTGGGATTTACGCGCCCCTGAACTCCGCCCTCACTCAGCCCCGCCCCTCTACCAGGCCCCGCCCCCAGCCCAGCCCAGGCCCCCCGCCCCGCCTGTCTTGTCCAAGCCCCGCCCTCTCCTCTCCGGTTCGCGCGGCCTAGCGGGCCTCTTCCCGTGATCCCTCGCGCCTGGCTGTCGCGGTTGCTGGGCAACCGGCGCTGGCCGCTGGCGGCGCGGGGATCTGCACCACCATGGGGCCGCCGCCGGGCCTCGCGCCACTCCTGCTGGTCCTCCAGGGCTGCTGGGCCTCGATGAGCGCCCAGGATAGGGCCACCCCGGCGGTGACTATTGAGGACCTCAGCTCCACCGAGCCAGCCCCAGCCATTCTTGGACCCTCTCTGTCGCCTAGGACCCCGGGGGCCCCCAGAACCCCGGAGGTCCCCAGAACCCCGGAGTCCTCCGCCTCCGGCCCCAGGCCCACCCCGGTTACGGACGGTGGGTACCAAGTGCTAACTCCTGGGGGTCTACAGGGATCCAATCTGGAAGGGGTAGCCGGGTGAGAAGGTAATAATAGTAATAGCTGAGGCTGCTGTGTGCTGACATTGCCGAACGTTCCATAGGCTTGGATCCCCCAGCAATAACCCTAAGAGGTAATTCTTATTCCTGTCGCACAAATGGGGAAGCTAAAGCTCAGAGTCAAATCCTTGAAAGTATGAGCAGTGGCCCTGGACAACGTGAATGCTAAAGACAATGACGAATGTGTCCCTGCAGCTGAAGTTGAAATTAAATAGAAAGTTTTAAGACAGTGGTGGAAATCAATGCTGAAGCTGCATTGAACTTTTCACTTGTATTAAGAACAGACGCCAACGTTCTAGCTTATTAAGTTTGACTAGGTGAAGGCCTTTGTCAGTTGATTCCAATTTAGAAAATCTCTGGATTCCTCCTGCATTTAGTGGAGGTGGGAAGGTAAGGGATGAAGGCTTATGTCTACTTCTTAGGATTTACATTTAGAGATAACTAACATATCTCTTAAAGTGATCTTCTAATCCTGGAATTACAAATTTAGAGATTATTTTTATAATCTAATTTGATTCATGTCTTCAGGGGATGTCTGTGATCCCTTGAGATTGAGGGCAAAATTTTGGGAATATGCATTTTTCTGGGGTGAGTGTTCATAGCAGTTGAAGATACTCACAGGAGGTCATCATCTCAAAAAAAAATTGTTTTTTTAATCCTTTGTCTGGATTGAGAGTATGCCCAGTAGGTATATATGTATTTTTGTCTCCTCTTTTTTTAATATTGTAGTTGGACAAAATAACTTTATATTTTTATTTTTAAATATTTATTGATTTTTTTAGGTGTAAATGGACACATCAGAATGCCTTTAATTTTATGTGGTGCTGAGGATGGAACCCAGGTCCTGCCCGTGCTAGGCGAGCGCTCTACTGCTGAGCCACAGTCCTAGCCTCTATAACTTTATTTTTATGTGGTGTTGAGGATCAGACCCAGTGCCCTGCACGTGCTAGAGCACTCTACTACTGAGCCACAACCCAGCCCCCTTTTGTCTCTTTTTGAGAGACTTTTAACTAAGGATGAGTTTGCGTATATAAAAAAGTTCTTATTGACCGACATGCTGAACTCTAGAACTTAATTTCAGTTACTGAACCATTATTTCGTGAAAGAGCTTCTTTTGTAAACTAGGAGTAGTCGGTAAGAGAAAGGACAAGGGCCCACGCTCAATGGTAGAGCAGGTATTTAGTAGGCACGAGGCCCCGGGTTCAATCTCCAGCACCAACAAAACGCCTGGGGGTAAACAGGGATTCAATCTGGAAGGGGTAGCTGGGTGAGAAGGTAATAATAGTGATAGATTCCTTACTTCAATATATAAACAAAGCTCTGCTTTACTTTTAACCTGTTGATCTAATAAATTGATAGGGAAGTTAAATCGGTGACAAATTGGGACAGAATATAGCCAGGTATTTAGTTTCTGAAAATCTCTAGCGTTTGTGGACTAGACTTTCATTCACATAAGAACCTCATCAGTTATGTACTTTCTCCCCAAAATGAAACAATGCTTGGATCATTATTCAAGGTTTTTCTTCCAGTCTGGGTGATGAATTTGAACTTGTTTTGATCTTTCTAAAGGACCCTTTAGGCCCATGACAGTAATAACTACCTGCTTCTTGTGTGGTAGGAACTATGTTATGCATTTCACCTGTGATATATCTTATTTAATCTCCCAATGTGTGGGCACTGTTATCTTCATTATTCAGGTAGGTGAATAGCCTAATTTTGGGTTGCACAGCTGCTAAAGTTAGAGCAGGGGGCTGGCTCTAGAACTAGATACAGATTTGCAGAATAACCAGGCCAGTGCTGGTGGGAGATGATACTGTTCATCTTAGTACCCTGCTCTCTAAGCTAAGCATGCAGATGATAAGAGGCGTGGAAGAGCAGCTGAGTGCTACTTAGGTCTCTAGTGAGTGCTCAACAGATACTTGCTGGGTGATTAAGTGCACTTGCATCTTAGATGAAGACCTTTTCTTTTTTTTTTTTTTTTTTTTTTTCATTAAACACTATTGCTTTATCCTTCACAGTCTTATAGCTACCTACAAGGGTTTTGCGTTTTGAAAACAAATCAAGATTGTAATTTTAAACGCCAAAGGCAGGGAGCCTAGCTACTCTTTTTATTTTTTACATTAGTGATTACCGGTTACATCATCATGTTACTCAGCACACAAAGGAGTCCCTATCTAGAGACAAGCACATAAACTTAAGGCAGAAAACATTTGTAAGCATTGTGTATTTATTTGCTGACAAAACCTTTCCCTTATATACCTTTTTTCCAGTGTATACCTTTTTGGGGGCTACATTTTTCTAAAGCTCATTTTTACCATGGAATAATTCATATATACAAATAAGAAGGGTGCATGGACTCTCTACCAACATTTGCTTGATATCCTTTGTTTGCTTATTATTTTTAGGGTTGAGATCCTTTTCTGAAAAAGAAGCAAAACATTATATGTCCTGTTTTTATTCTTCTTTTTTGTGGTACTGGGGATTGAACCCAGGGGTGCTTAACCACTGAGTTACATTCACAGTCCTTATTTTTAATTAATATTTATTTTTTAGCTTTAGGTGGACACAGTATCTTTATGTGATGCTGAGGATCGAACCCAGTACCTCACGCATGCCAGGCGAATGCGCTACTATTTGAGCCATATCCCCAGCCCCCACAGCCCTTTTTATATTTTAATTTTTAAAATATTTTTAGTCATTGATGGACAATACCTTTCCTTCTTTCTTTCTTTCTTTCTTTCTTTCTTTCTTCCTTCCTTCCTTCCTTCCTTCCTTCCTTCCTTCCTTTCTTTCTTTCTTTCTTTCTTTCTTTCTTTCTTTCTCTCTCTCTTTCTTTCTTTCTTTCTTTCTTTCTTTCGCTGAGAATTGAACTCAGTGCCTCATGAGTGCTAGGCAAGCACTCTACCACTGAACCACAACCCCAGCCCTTATATTTTATTCTGAGACAGAGTTTTGTTAAATTACTGAGGCTGGCTTTGAACCTCCTGCCTCAGCCTTCTGAGCCACTGGGATTATGGAGATTGCACTCAGCGATTTTATTTCTTTTATTTCTTCCTTCCCAGCAATAATCTCTACTAAAAATTCCGTGTTTTTATTCTCATGCTCTATTTCCTTGAAGAGGATTTTTCCCAGTTCAAAAGAGAATGAATTAGTAGAGAAGTTAAATTGTGATAAACTGAGACAGAATATAACTTGAGTATTCAGTGCCCAAAATTCTCAGGATGTTTGGATTTTTTTCTTATCCACATAAATAATCTGTTAAAATTGGATCTAAAAATGTAGTGTTTAGAAATGCAGATAATCATGAATTATTAATTAAAAATTGCTGAATGGGGAGATTCCTAACCTCCCCCATTTATTATCTCAATTCCTAACACTTATCTAAGCACCTGAGCCCATCCAACTTTTGGACAAGAGCCTGTAAACATGCATTTAGCTTCAAAGCTGCAGGTTACATATGAGGAGAGAGACAAGATTGCACCTCCTTTTCCTAGAGGCCTTAAGTAGGCCCTTTCTCTGAATCATCATCTTTAGGAAAGGGCTTGAGAATCTTCGACTGAATCAGTGGGCCTTTTGGTCAGTTAAAGAACTTAGGTGTGCTGTCCTTAAACCTGTGTCAATTATCAACATCACTTGAAAATTTTTGAAAACTGCAGGTGTCTGGGTTTCATGTTCAGTTTGCCAAATCAGAGTCCTTGTAGCTAGAGCACAAACAAGACTTTCCAAGCTAGTCAAAAGATCAGCCATTTGGGGGAAATCTCTGATGTGGTGTCAAACTGACTAATTTCCACTTCACAAATTCCCCCCCCCCCCCGCCCCCGCCAAGTGCAATAGGAAGAACAAAATGGAACTTTTGTATGTAACTAATTTATGGCACATTGTGGTGGCAGGGGGCAGTCGCTGCCTGCTGATTGTGATGCTCTGCATCCTACCCCTCCTTTTTTCTGTAGTTGCTGCTCTGTGTGTCTGTGACTTGTCCCCAGCACAGTGTGATGTCAACTGCTGTTGTGATCCTGATTGCAGCTCCATGGATTTCAGTGTCTTTTCTGCCTGCTCAGTTCCAGTTGTCATGTAAGTAGATGACACCTCGTTTGGATAAAATTTGAGCAGGATAATAAAATGTGGGGAAAGAAAGTGAAAACTCACCCAGGCCAAAAACCCCAAACCTGATTTCCTGTGTTTTGCATCTGTACAGAAGGGAGACTGTGCAAAGCATTATGTGAACCAGCAGCTTTCCCTCATTTGCATCCTGCCAGGTGATAATGCAGGCCAAAGAGAGCTCACGTTGCTTCTGGAGAGTACAGTGCAATCTCCCAGTGTTCAGAGATAGAGTCACATTTCAGTTTCAGTTGTGAACAGATATCACGTCCCATTTCCCTAACAGTGAATGTCTCATGCATACCTACGTGAAGAATGCAGTTTAATTTTACCTCTTTTGTTGTGGACATAGTACTTGCAACAAAAAGTGCTTTGTTTATACTTTTCTGATATATAAATCTTCCAGGAATTCTCACAGTTCACATTGTATAGAACAATGGGAAATGACATTCCCAGCAGATTACAAGTGAAGAAATCATCTAAAGGATTTAATCTCGTATTTCAGAGCTTTTTGAAAAAAAAAAAATAGCATTTCCAAAAAGGTATATTTATTCAAGGTGGAACCAATTTACTATTTAGAGGGAGCTAATTTAAGTTTAGCCTTATAGCGCCTTGTAACAATTGATACATGATAGTTTGAATTCTTTTTGGAAATACAATGGATTTTTTCCCATGAGAAACCATTTTATCAATCCAGTGGGAGATCAAATAGATTTCTAATATTGTTTTAAAAAAGACTGGAGAATGGGTGTTGTAGTCTGATTACTTTTCTCTAAACCTGGTTGTCCTTGTTAAAAGTCATCATCTAAGGAGGCTGGGGTTGTGGCTCAATGGTAGAACACTTACCTGGCATGCGTGAGGCACTGGATTCGATCCCCAGCATAAAAATAAAAACAAAATAAAATAAAGGTATTGTGTCCATCTACAAAAAAATAAAAATAAATAAAAAAATTTTAAAAAAAGTCATCTGCTCTCCTGCTTTGTAAGTATAGGAAAGTTGATACCATTTTTTCAAATGAAATTTTTTTATTAGCTAATATAGCAATTTTAGATGTAGACTATAGTATTTAGGATGGGGGTTAGCAATTTTTTTTTCTGTAAAGGACCAGATAATAAATAATTTAGTCTTCCCAAGACTCTGTTACATCTTCTATGTTTTACCTTTGTTACACAAAAGCAGCCAAAGATAAGTCATTGGATGGGCATGACTATGTCTTAGTAAAATTGATAAAAAATGGTGTGTTTTATAGACCCCTATTATAGAAGTCAAGACTAAATCTCTAATACCCTTGAGAAAGGACCTCATTTTTTATAAGTTTTGTGATTTTCTCCTAAATGTAAATAGCCAAATCAAAAGTCCTCTTCCTAATTAACTGAGCATTCTCGTTATATAGGTCTCAATTCAAAAAGTTTACTTACATTTACTAAACTATCAACAAATCCTATGTGTCATCTAATAACTCGTAAATTTATTCATAAGCTGATTGGATGAATGTTTCATGAGCACAAGAAGAATATATATTTTTTTAAATCTTTGTTTTTTTTTTAATCTCAGCCCTGCTTCTGCCACATAACCAGACCTCATTGAAAAAGAGTTGACTGGGCTGGGGTGCAACTCACTAGTAGGATACTTGATACTTGAATGCTTGACTTGCCTGCATGCACGAGGCTCAGGTTTGATTAAAAAAAAAAAAAAAAAAAGTGGACTGGATGAATGGATTTCTCCTTGCCACCCCTAAATGTATCCTGGAGGACCCCTGCCACTGCCTGGACTTCCCTGTGCACTAAGCAGCTTTTCATTCCTTATCACTGGGGATTGAGCCCAGGGGCCCTTTACCACTGAGCTACACTCCCAGCCCTTTTTTATTTTTTTCTTTTGAGACAGGGTCTCGATAAATTGCTGAGGGCCTTGCTAAATTGCCTTGAACATGGAATCCTCCTGCCTTAGCCTCCTGACTCTCTGGGATTATAGGCGTGCACTAGTTCTCTTGGCTTCACCATGCCTTTCTGGAGCACTCCTGTGTGCCAGCGCCAGGGATATAAAGTTCAGCCTTATCCTGCCTCTGAGAACATCCCAGTGAGGGAGAGAGACAAATGAGTACATGCAGTTTCTGCTCCTGAATGCTGGGAGAACTCAGAGGACTGGTAGCTCAGACACTAGGCTGAGAGGGCTTTCTACAAAGATGTTGGAAGCTGAGCTGGGTCCCAAAGAACAAGTTAAGCTGGCCAGCATGAGTCTGGGGAAGGACATCCCAGGCCCAGGGAACTGCCCGGACAGAGTCCTGGGGTGGAGGAGGATGGCCTATGCAGTTATCTGCAGGTAGCTCACATGGCTAGGGAGGGATGTGGCACAGAAGGTGTGGAGAAGAGCTTGGGACTCAGTCCCTAGGAGCCTGTGTGTGTGCTGAAGGGTTCTGATGTCCTGAAGTCCCACCTCATGTCATTCAGCAACAGTGTACAAAATGGGTCACTGAGGCCAAGCCTGGTGGTAGAGAACCAAGTAAGATACCACTGCAGGCTCATGGCTCCCGCCCTACCTGGAGGCCGGGATGGTGGGACTAGGTGGAGGTATGAGATGTGATACCGAGATACTGCCCAGCTGGAGGCTGGCCAGCTGGAGGAGTCAGGGGCATCATTCCTTTGAGTCCTCAGGCACCAGAGCCCTGAGTTTGCCCATTCCTACTGACTTCCCCTTGGGAAACTCCCGCCTCATTCATTGCTAAAGACACTTCAGACGCTCTCATTACCTATTGACCCCTTAGCCTGGACTCACATTCTTCCCCACCTTCTTCTAGGTCCAGTTTATGGCTATTCTGCATCTCCAACCCTCTGCTCCAGCCAGCCATGCTACACCAGGTTCCCAAAGACCATCAGTTCCCTACTTGGTGAATGCTGTAGTGCTTCAATTAGCTTCCCATTCCCTCTGCCGGTCTGATTCCTAAAACAGTCCTTTAAGCCCTGTAAAAAGTAAATGATAGCTGGGTGTGTTGGCGCATGCCTGTAATCCCAGGAGCTCTGGAGGCTGAAGAAGGAAGATTGCGAGTTCAAAGCCAGCCTCAGCAAAAGCAAGGTGCTAAGCAACTCGGTGAGAACCTGTTGCTAAAGAAAATACAAAATAGGACTGGAGATGTGGCTTAGTGGTTGAGTGCCCCTGAGTTCAATCCCTGTACCATAATTTCTAAGCCTTAAACCTTTCAAAAAAAAAAAAAAAGTGAATGATAATATTCAATGTTGGCAGGGGCACAGGAAAGTAGGCATGCTTGTGACAGTGTTGATGAAGATGGATGTTTTACTTCTCTGGAGGGCAACCTGGCAATGCCACAGAAGCCTTGAATAATGAATCTTCCTTTTGACTTGGAGTTCTACTCCCAGGAATATGGCCGAAGAAAATAACTGGAAACATTATGAAGATGTTTGTATAAGGATGTCATTATAGCTTCATATGTAATTGGGGAAAATTAGATACAACCTAAACCAACTGTAGAGGATTGTTTATAATTTTTTTTGGAGGGGGCGGCAACTAGGGGTTGAACTCAGAGGCACTCAACCACTGAGCCACATCCCCAGCTTTTTGTATGTTTTATTTAGAGACAGGTCTTGCTGAGTTGCTTAGGGCCTTGCTAAGTTGGGATTGACAGAAAACTTGACTGTACCATAATTTCTAAGCCTTAAACCTTTCAGATGATTCCTTTGAAGATAGCTTTACTCTGAAGACAAGTAATTTTGGATCCAATCTGGGTACTTAAAAAGAATTTGAAGTTCTACAAAATTTTATATAATTTATGCTTTTAGAATTTGCAAGGTTTGTTAACATTAAAATTATACCCTGATCTGTTATCCATACTTGACAAGATTTCCTTAAAGGTTGTTATACCCGACTTAATTTTTCCACTAGAGGAAAGTTTCAAATTCAATTCTTTTTTTTTTTTTTAAATATTTTTTATTTTTAGTTTTTCGGCAGACACAACATCTTTCTTTGTATGTGGTGCTGAGGATCGAACCTGGGCCGCACGCATGCCAGGCGATGCTCTACCGCTTGAGCCACATCCCCAGCCCCTCAAATTCAATTCTAACATCATGGTTTTATAAATGTCTTCCTGAACCCCAAACCCTTCTTCATCTTCTTCAGATGTATTTGTATATATTTTGGTTTTGTTCCCTTGTGACTGAAAATATAGGTGGATGTACTGCAATTTGTTATCTGAATTGACTACTGACCAGTGACTATTACTTTTTCTGCCAAAATGAAAATTGCTTGTTTGTTATAGTACTGCAGATTGAACCCAGGGGCACTCTACCATTGAGTCACATCTCCAGCTCCTTTTATGTTTTGAGACAGGGTCTCACTAAGTTGCTTAGGGCCTCGCTAAATTGCTGAAGCTGATTATGAACTTGCAATCCTCCTGCCTCAGCTTCCCGAGCCTCTGGGATTATAAGCATGTGCCACCTACCCAGTCCCAGCTTTTTTAAAATTTTGAGACAGGAGCTCACTAAATTACTGAAGCTGACCTTAAACTTGAAGTCCTCTTGCCTTAACCTCCTGAGTAGCTGGAATTACAGGTGTGAGCCACCCCAACCAGCAAATATCTGATGGCTTTAAAACATCTTCCCAAGATCATATATTTATGCCTTAAATTTTATATATTATTTTTTTAATTTTCAGGGGTGATAGCCAGTTTTGTACTCAAAAAGCAGCCATCTATTCATTGAATTTTAAAGCAAACCCACCTGAAAGGGTATTTAAACTCATTGACCAGATCAATCCATCTATTTTCTGCATTCGAATTACAAACTGTAAGTATTTGACGTTGATATATTTTGTGAAACTATAAAGTTTTTCTTTTAAAGTTATCTTATGGAAAAATATCTCATTCAGTTAGATTTGAAGTGATCATTCTGTTTTGGCCATGTGTATAAGGTATATTTTCTGAGGCCATTTTACAAGTAGCTGAAAGTGATTTTATAGACCTGTGACCTGAACATTTTCTTTGAAAGTGATCATGCTGGGGCTAGGGATATGGCTCAAGCGGTAGCGCACTCGCCTGGCATGCGTGCGGCCCGGGTTCGATTCTCAGCACCACATACAAACAAAGATGTTGTGTCCACTGAAAAACCAAAAACCGAAAAATAAATATTGAAATTCTCTCTCTCTCTCTCTCTCTCTTTAAAAAAAAAAAAAAGAAAGTGATCATGCTTATACACATGTCTTTTCCATTCTCTTGATTTCAAGGTGTTTATGTTATGTAGACAGGCGTGGGAGTCCAGATTTATATAATACACACATGACTTTTTCAGCGTATTTCCTCCTGGCGTAATGGTTCAGTTTTGAACATTACCTGTGGTTTCTATTTCCTCTTTCTTATTTTTGTTAAGTACATTTGCATGAAAACAGGATCTTTATTTTTATTTGAGTATTTAGCTCAAGTAAGTGTTTCTGTCCAAAGTACACGTGAGTGTGAATGTTATCAGAGTCACAGTTCAGAGACATATTTATGGTTTTATCAGTTAAACTCCTCATCATCTTTTTCCTGAAAAAAATTTTTTTTAGTTGTAGATGGACAGCATGCCTTTCTTTTATTGGTTTATTTTTATGTGGTGCTGAGAATAGAACCCAGTGCCTCACATGTGCAAGGAAAGTGCTCTACCACTGAGCTACACCCCAAATCCTTCTTCATCTTCTTTAAATGTATTTGTATATATTTTGGTTTTGTTCCCTTGTGACTGAAAACATAGGTGGAAGTACTGCAATTTGTTATCTGAATTGACTGCTGACCAGTGACTGTTACTTTCTCTGCCAAAACATGAGCCCAATAAATATGCCACCCCCTCTTTCCCTTTTGTTCTCTACACTGCATATTTCCCCCAGGCTCTCAGCAGTCCCTGGGCTGAAAGTGGGGAGAAAGTGATAAATACTTTTGGCTTCGGTTGTGCTGTTCACCTGTGTGCATACAAAACCATTACTACTACTACTACTTTTTTTTTTAAACAGTAGTTTGTTAATGAACCTTTATTTTATTTATTTATATGTGCTTCTGGGAATCAAACTCAGGGCCTCACCCATGCCAGGCGAGCACAATACCACTGATCCACAACTCCAGCCCGGGACCCTGCTTTTTTAACAAGCCTCTGGGAATTCTGGAGGAAGTGAATATGTAACAAGACACTGTGTCTTTTTCACATCAGCCTTAGTGTTTCTAAAATCTACTTCCAAAATACTGAAGATGTCATATATACACATAATTTATGCTGATTTAAAACACTTTTTCTAAACAGATAAACCTGCATTATCCTTTATTAATCCAGAAGTGCCTGATGAAAACAATTTTGACAGATTGATGAAAACATCAACTGGTTTTACATTGAATGCAGAATCAGATGTTTCTTTTTCAACCAAATTGGATGCTCCAAGTACTACTAAATATGAGGTGAGCCAAGAACTTGACTGAGTCTGCTCACTGTGTCTCAGATACCCTGGCCTTTAAGTTGATTTTTAATGTCACCAGCAAAACTGACTTTCTGGAACACAGAAGAATTAATATAGACTGAAAAAAAATGAATGCTTGTGCCTCTAAGTCAAAGATCATGAAAATTAAAATTGGATGTTTAGATTCTGAATATGGTAGTTAAGGTTGTTGATTCTGTGATAAGCTTGTGTTTTGTCTCTGCAGAATTTGTTTTTCTCAACCTTAAAAGAGGCAGCAAAATGCTTGAGGCTTGCTGCTGGGGACATGAGTGGATTGGTTGGTGCCTGGCCCTATTCTCAAAATTGTATTTACTTAATTTGTAGACTTTAGGAGGTTGTGTGCTATTTTACAGTAAACCTTTAAAATGTGATATTTATTAACATTGAAAAAACTTCTTCAGAAGCATCTTTTTGAAAGGAAAGTATAAAATTAATATGTACTGGTTCTGAAAGTTAGAAATATAGAGGTACCTAAGTAAAAACCAAAATGCCCTTTGTCTCTGTTAAAATTCACACTGCTGGGATTGGGGGGTACAGCTCAGGGGTATAGCATGTGCTTAGTATGTGTCAGGCCTTGGGAGTGGAGAACAATTCATGCTGAAAATCACTGTGAAAACATTGGTGTGTATTCTTCCTAATTTTTAAATCCATCTAAAAAACATACATAATATTATATAGAAGTGAGATTTATAGTTACCTACATTGTTCTAGAAAATTCTTTTTTTAAGTAACAAGTCTTTTTTGGTACTAGGGTCACTTTTTTGGTACCCAGGGTCACTCAGCCACTGATTCACATCCCCAGCCCTCTTTTGAATTTTATTTAGAGTCAGGGTCTCACTGAGTTGCTCAGTGCCTCACTGTTGCTGAGGCTGGCCTTCAACTCGGGATCCTCCTGCCTCAGAGTTGCTGGGATTACCGTAGTGCGCCACCAGCTGGGCTGTGCAGAGCTTTCTAGGTATCACCTCATAACAGCCGGGGAGGAATGCAGTATTGTTTCATTTATCTGTGTACAACCTGGGAATAGGAAAGTAACTTGTGAGTTAGTGTTAGGGCAACATTTACAAAGGATTCCTGTGTCTATATTTGAGCTATTCCATTCTTTTGTGGAATTGGGATTGAACCTTTGGACTCACACATGCTAGGCAAGTGGCAAGTGCTGTACCACTGAGCCACATCGCAGCCCAAGCCATTCCACTCTTAACAGACATTTGTTTCCAATCTTTGCTATTATCGTCCACAATGAACATTCCTGGGTGTATGTGTGTGTTTGATTAAATTCTTAGGAGATATTTCTATAAATGACTTAAGGTCAAAATAAATGGAAATTTTAAATATTGATGCACAGGTATATCATTCAAAAAGATTACAGTAGTTCCTGGCACCAAGGTAATTTGTGTAAATTTTAAATTTATTTGGGTAAATTTTAAATTTAAGACAATTGTATGCTCAGTAGCCGTAGATTTGAATTTTGAATGTTGGGGAAGAATTTCATGGGGTATTTGGTTTAGGGAAATAAGGCATTTCTTCATAAAATTGGTTTATGAAAAAATTTTATATGACTTAATATATACTGCAACTGCTGTTTAAGTAATTAATGGTAGTGGAACATGATTCTCACCCCTGTGCCTAGCCGCCCAACTTCTGCCTGCAGAGGCAAACACTATCAGCTCCTGGGTCCTTCCAGAGGGATTCCAAATTCAGAAGCCAAGCACAGTGACACGCATGCCCAGAAGCACACATCCTTTAAAAGAGGGCGAGACGGCTACATGTCAGTTCCCTGTGGGCTGGCCACAGTGTCTCTGACACCTGCGATGCCAATGGCACCTAGCAGGTGCCCTCTGGGTGCTGAAGGAGCGCCATGGGTAATCTTGGTTGTGTGTTTACAGTATGGGGCTCAGCTGCGGACTTCAAATGACTCTTCAGCTCCATTTTTGAGATTGCCTTCACCACTGATGTCATCCCTGTGCGCTGATGATAACCCTGCAGGTAAGAGGGTGGCCCTTGTTCTCTCTCTGCAGAGACTACAGTTATTAGTTTACATTTCTGGTAGTCATACACAGCAGCCTTCGTACCTGCAACCGGAGTGGGCTGAAGAGGCCTGAGAGCACCTCGGCAAGGGCAGTTGATTTCCTGCCGTGGGGGCCTTTTCTACTCCGCACGGTTGCTCCTGGTTCCTTGTCTGATGAGATGAGCTCCCACCACCCGCAAGCAGCCCACTCACTTGTCAGACACTTCCAGGTAGGCTTTGGAAAGTTCCAGAGCTTGTCAAAAGCTAACATTTATTAACACTCATTGTGTGTTAAGCGATTGCATGTGTTTTCCCATTTAATCTTCACTGATCCCTTGGGGTCAGGTTAATATCTCCAATTTTTATTTTTAAAATTTCTTTTTCATTTTTTAAAAAGAGCATTCTCTATTTTTTCCCTATTCTTTCTCCTTTTTTTATATTGCATTCTAATTATTCATAATAATGGACCTTGATACATATTCATACATGCACATGATGTGATGTAACAATATAATTCTATCTCTATATTACGTCCAGTTTTTTGACGAGGAAGCAGAGAGGCAGAGGGTTAGTTGCTTGGGCCTTCTCAGGTGGTGGTGGAGAGAGGCTGGCCTGCAGCTGAGCCCGCTTGCTTCCCAGTGAGTCCTGCTTCTCCCTTCAGGAGCTCGAGAGACCGGCTGACTGGCCCCCAGGTAGTGGAGGGTGGCAGCCACGGTGCTCTGAGGCTTCAGCCAGCCTCTCTGTGGAGCCATCTAAGCAAAGGATGACAGGGAAATGCATCCTGTTGAGAAGACAGGACACACTAGAACAGTGTCAACTGAAACCAGACACCATTCTCACCTATCAGTTTGACAAGGCTCAAAAAATTTGAAGACATGGGGAACTTAGCACTCACCTACACAGCTGGTGGCACTATGAACTGGTACTGCCCCTGGAGAAGGTCAGTTTAACTTATATATCAAAATTATGAAGGAATGTTTGGTCCTTCACCCAGCTGTTAACCTCCAGGAGTTGATCCTATAGAAATGCTGGACCACGTGCAAAATAATAGATCGCAGTGTTGTTGGTGATGGCAAAAGCAGAGACAGCTTAAGTGTCCTGTGGTAGGGAGCTGAGGGAATAATTATGCCACCTGTGTAACAGGATGCTAATTATAAAAGGAGGAAGAAACTCCTCCTGTACGGAGACAGCCTGACCTCCAAGATATATTCATCGTCCAGTGGAAAAAACAAGGGGAAGGATGGTATATCCATTGTGTTATTTGTTTCCAAAAGGGGAAAATAATTTTAAAAAATGTTTGTAACTACATATTTTTGTTTGTTTGTTTGCATACACCATTTCCAGGAAGAAATATCGGAAACTTCATCCTGGTTGCCTCTAGAGAAAAAGAATGGTGGGAAGACAGGAGTTGGAGAAAGACTACTCAGTCTTTTTTTGTGCCTTTTGAATTTCATGCATGCATTACCTAGTTGAAAACTAATTTTTAAGCACAATTTTAGACATAGTGTATATCCGTGTTGTAACTTATTTTTCAGTTTTACCTAGATTATAGTTTTCTTCAGTTGGAAATTTTCTTCTCTTTTTTTTTCCCCGTGGGAATGTTATGACATCCAGCATTTCTGGTGGACCAGGCTGTTACATGCACCAGAAGGATGGATTTAGAACAGTGTGAAGAAATTGAAGCCCTTAGCATGGCTCGTTACAGCAGCCCTACAATTTTGAGGGTAAGAATTATTTTGAAGTGGAACTAACTTATTATGTTTTCTGTTCTTTGTACCCTTTTAAAATATGAAAAGTATGGAATAATATCCATACATGATTCACACTGAAGTTTAAATTTGTCTTCTCCAGTACTCTGGTATAGATGATTTTTTTTTTTGAGAGAGAGAGAGAGAGAGAGAGAATTTTTATTTATTTATTTTTTTAGTTTTCGGCAGACACAACATCTTTGTTTGTATGTGGTGCTGAGGATCGAACCTGGGCCGCATGCATGCCAGGCGAGTGCGCTACCACTTGAGCCACATCTCCAGCCCATAGATGATTATTGAAATAATCCTTTAAATAATTTTTTATTTATATATAGTTAGCTCATATTTTGATTTCATTCATTTTGATGATAACCAATGAAATCTTTTCTGTGACAGAAATACTCATATTAGCATCAAAAGCATTCTCTTTCTCATAAACAGACTGGAAAAAGAAGAGAGAATCTACTTTCTGGATGGCAGATGAAATAGGCAGGAGAGGACAGGAAGTGGGATTGTTGGAGCAGGGAAAAGCGGTCACAAGGCCAGGGCCCCCTTCTCTCTGGTGGTAGTGACTGAACTGGAACTGAATACGGGAGCCAGATGAGGGAAGTTTGTGAGAGGAGAGACATTCTTCAGGAACAAAAACCGAGACGATTTTTTTCCAAGGGCCCCCTCCTAATTTCCTTTTTTTGTGGGGAAAGCGGAGGGAGGGTGCGGTCCATAGCCCCAGGAATCATCTGGGCTGTAGACTCAAGTTAAGCTTACCCCTTCCTTTCCCTTTTTAAATTTAATTTTATATTTTTGATACTGGGGATTGAACCCAGAAGTACTTTGCCACTGAGCCACATCCCCAGTCCTTTTTATTTTTTGTTTTGAGACAGAGCCTCACTAAGTTGCTAAGGCTGGCCTTAAACTTGTGATCCTCCTGCCTCAGCCTCCTGAGATGCTGGGATCACAGGTGTATGCCAGTGAAAGGGTTAACCTTTCTTCTGCCCTCCTCTTTCTCTCCCTCTCTCTCTTAAGCCAGCCCTGCATGTCCCTGAGTTCTTCCAGTTAACTTCTCAGGGTTGTTGGCAGTAGTCTCTGAGTGGCCAGGTACTGTCTGTCTCAGCACAGGCCTCCCAAACATCCCTCTCCCCAAAGCTCTCAGTGGCCTAAAAGGTTGTCTGGTGATGAGGTTGGGAGTGAGGGTGACAGGAAATGGAGGAAGGTGGAGCCCTTCAGCAGGAGAGCTGCAGCCATGCTTGAGGGTAGGAGCTGACACCAGGGGCTGGGGCTTGCTTCAGGAAGACTGGGAGGCTGAGGAAATCTCCTGGGCGAGCCGTGTCTCCTTGCAGCGAGAACCTGTGCAGTGAGTAAGCAGGAGGGCAGGGCTGTGCCTGCCTTCCCCAGTGTTATGGCCACATGAAAAGGGCAGGAATGATACGGAGGCCTGGAGGCTCCCTGATGCAGTCATGAGCTGGCCTGTTATGTTTCAGCCAGAGATGATCACAGAAAGTGTGATCACTGTGGTGTAGATACAGACATGCAGATGGGACAGCTTGATTCAAGAAATTCTGTTGTCCTCTGTAAAAGTCTTTAATAGGATGAACATGGCCTTTAGTCAAGGACTGAAAAAGCTATGAAACTGCATCTCTTTGTTGTACTTAATGAAATTTTTATGTGTTCTTTTTATCTAGGCTCCTAATTCAGGAAAAAAGGTAAGAGTTGTTTATTTATTTAGTTGTAAATGGACACAGTATCTTTTATTTATTTATTTTATGTGGTGCTGAGGATCCAACCCAGGACCTCATGCATGTGAGGCAAGTGCTCTTCTACTCAGCTACAACCCGGCCCCTGTTTGTGTTTTTGCAGTGCTAGGGATGGAACCCAAGGCCTCATACCTGCTAGCAAGTGCTCGACCACTGAGCTCACCCAGCCTCTCACTTTTTCCCCTTTAGACAACAGAGTGGACTTGACTGACAGGGTGCTGTGGACTTCCGTCCTTTCAGGGTCTCCTGCTGTCGTCTTGGTCTCTCATCAGGGAAGCTGCGAGCTCAGGGTGCCAGCTCCCAGTGTAGAAGCTAGAATACCTGGCTCCCAGTGTAGCACACACCTGGGTCAGACATACCTGTGAACACAGTCCCCAAGGAGGCCTGAGATGGTGGCTTGTCAGCCTCCCAAAGCCTATGGAAGTGGCCAGTTCAAGAGTCACCTTGGTGGTTATTTTTTTTTGTCTGCCATGTACCTCTGCCTTCCTGGGTCAAGTGGACGATCAGGGCGGAGCCTGGCACTGTGTGTTGAGCAGCCTGTGTGTGCAAGGTGCGGGCGCAGCGTCTGCACATAGGTAGCACCTAGGATGCTGGTCCTGGCTGCAGTTGATTTGGTCAAGTCTTTGGACACAGACACATTTGAAAGGAAATAGCTCTGGACTTGGACTTTGGACTTCATACTATGTATGTGGGCCTGGAGGAGCTTGTTTTCCAGGTGCAGTCTCGGGCCTGCCAAATATGCAACATGAGTGAACCTGGAGCCCTGCGGCTTCCTGGGGGAGCATGGTGGGCGCCAGAAGCTCAAGCAACCCCCTTCCTCTTTGAATCTTCCAAAAAACCTAGTTTGAAAGTCATGTTGAGAGCTCGCCCATTGCTCTAGCCACTGGAAAGTGCTCTGATTCTGCCATTCCAAACAGTCTCTGCCTGAATCCTTAGTTCAGGGCAGTGCCCGTGTGTACGGGATGCTTGCTGGGTTGGGCTAAGTGATGACTGACTGGCTGGGAGGGCGGTTCAGTTGCAGGGAGAGCCATCATGAGGAAGGTGTGTTTCTGAGAAGCATGAGTGCGTTCTAGTGCGTTCTTAGTATGAACAAGTCTGAAGTCCTTGGGTGCCTCCGCTGTCACAGGAGGCAGGCCCTATTATTATCACTTTGTGGCAAACGGGTCACAGAATTAGCTTGCTGAGGCCACAGAGCTGGGAAGGGGGAGAGCTAGGATGGGATTCCAGGCTGCCTGGTCCCAGAGACCTTGCGCTTTGCCAGGGACACTGATTTTGCGTCACTAGCTCCACACACTCCCTAAGTGTCCTGCAGACAGATCAGGATTTCTGCCTCAGGTCTGAGTGACACCAAGACTTGTACTCTGAAGGGCAGTCATATAAACCAATAGTAAGGATTCATTTACATTAAAGGGAAAAAAAAAAAGCAGCATTCGGGATGTGTCAGTGGATCAGGAACATAGATATTGGAGCCAGTCTCCCCTTTAAGGGAAGCTGCTGTTATTCCCCAAATTCTTGCCACCATCTGCTGACGTAGCCAGGAAAGGCTGAAGTTTGGTCCTGAATTCTGTTAGTGTGTGCAGTTCTTTTTTTTTTTTTTTTTTTTTTTTTTTTAGTTGTAGATGGACACAATACCCTTTTTAAAAATCTTTTTTTTTTTTTTTTTTTGGTACCAGGGATTGAATTCAGGGGCGCTTAACCACTGAGCCACATCCCCAGCCCCTTTTGTATTTTAATTTAGAGACAGGGTCTCCTTAAGTTGCTTAGAACCTCTCTAAGTTGCTGAGGCTGGCTTTGAACTTGTGATCCTCCTGCCTCAGCCTCCTGAACAGCTGGGATTACAAGCCAAGCTTGTATCACCATGCCCAGCAATGCCTTTATTTTATTTATTTATTTATTTTAATATTTATTTTTTAGTTATAGGTGGACACAGTATCTTTATTTTATTTTTATCTGGGGCTGAGGATTGAACCCATGTGCTAGGCAAGCACTCTGCCACTGAGCCCCAGCCCTTGCTGTGGGGAATCTGGGGATAGCACATGACCAGTGGGACACTGAGATTAGGGACACTGAGCCCCAGCCCTTGCTGTGGGGAATCTGGGAATAGCATATGACCAGTGGGACACTGAGATTAGACCAGGCCTTCTGGTTTGTCCTTGGGATTGTTCCACTGAGGTTTTGATGGGTGAGTGTAGCTCCTGAGTTTTGAGCTGGGCCTTCACTTGTTGCCTGCTGGGTGCTCGCCCCAAATGGCCCACCATCAGAGGTTGGTGTGTGGCTGGCACGCGCTTCTTGGAGTCCAGTCTCTCCACTGAGCCAGGAGCCTGTATGTTCAGAGGAAGGAATCTAGGGTTGTCTTTTTGATGACTTAAACAAGAGCTAGTAAATCCTAACCCAGGGCACCCGACCTGGCTCTTCAACCCAGCAGTGCCCTTGTGAGGTGATTGGTTTTGTCTCTCTGCCACTCTTGTCACACAACAGCTTACTTTTTTGAGTAAACTATGGCATGTTTTTATATGAGAGGTTTTGCTCCAGGACAGTTGCAGGTTTTCTTGGTCATGGGAGCAGATACATAAGGAGAGCTTGTTTATCTAAAATGACAGCTTAAGTACTTACCAATTTAAAATTATGAACAGGTTGGCATATGATCGAGGGCAGAGTTCAGAGCAATTTGAACAACTGGATATATCAGGTTCTTTCCTAAATAGTGGTTTCCAAGAATTGAAATGTAAAGCATGTGTCAGATTTGCAAAGAGCCCCAGCTGTCTTTAGAGGACTGCTTGCTCTTTGTCACTCTGCTAGTGATGGCCACAGATGACAAGTGTTCTTTAATAGCATCAGAGTCACCAGGGCTTCTTGATGTTGTTTTAAAGGTTTTTTTGTCTGTTTTGCCTTATCCATGATCCCACCATCTACCAGAGATCACCACCGTGTGTGTGTGTAAAGCTGTATATCACTTGAGTCAAGAGTGTGTTCAGGGCAATTGTGAGGTTTATGGGTGTGTATCTGGGGGCTGTGTGTAGAAAGTGCACGTGTGTGGATTCATCAGGAGGAGCTGGGTTTGGGAGATGCAGGCCTTTGTGTGCACTTGTGTCTGTTGTTGTCATGTATTGTGTATGTGACATCATTCACATACCATAAAACTTACCTGTCTGTGTGTATGCTGGGATCGAACCCAGACCCAGTGCTTGCTCACCACATGCTCTACCTCTGAACTAAAACTCCAAACTTGCTATTTTTGAAGTACAGTTCAGTGTTTTTTTTTTTAATATTTTTTGGGGGGGGCTGGGGATGTGGCTCAAGCGGTAGCGCGCTCACCTCGCATGCGTGCGGCCCGGGTTCGATCCTCAGCACCACATACCAACAAAGATGTTGTGTCCGCCGAGAACTAGAAAATAAATATTAAAAATTCTCTCTCTCTCTCTCTCTCTCTCTCTCTCTCTCTCTCTCTCTCTCCTCTCTCACTCTCCCTTTTAAAAAAAAATATATATATTTTTTTGGTTGTAGATGGAGACAGTATCTTTATTTATTTTTATGTGGTGCTGAGGATCAAACCCAGTGCCTCACACATGCTAGGTAAGTGCTCTGCCACTGAGCCCCAGCCCAGCTCAGTGGTTTTTAGGATATTCACAAGGTCATGCCACCATTACCATTTTCCAATTCTAGAATATTTTCATCACCCTAGAAGAAACCCCCGTGGTCATTAGCAGTCACTTCCCTTCTTTCCCAATTCTCTCCCCTGGCCCTGGCAACTACCATTCTACTTTTTTGTCTTTATGGATTTGCCTGTTTGGACATTTCATATAAATGGAATCATATAATATGGGTAGCCTTTGCTGTCTGGCTTCTTAGCATGTTTTTGAGATTTATCTGTATTGTAGCGTGTATTCATCATCATTATAGTATATGCCATTTTTACGGATGAATAATATCTCCTCAGAAAGACCACATTTTATTTATCTATTCCTTAGATAGTTCATTTGGGTTGTTTTCAGTTTTTAGCTGTCATAAACAGGCAGCTGTGAACATTCATTTAGGAGTTTTTGTGTGAACGTGTTTTCAGAGGTAATAGTTTTTCAAGTTTGGATCCTAGCCTCCTCTAGTGTTTTCCTTATGAATGTGTACATGCATGTCTGTACGTGGGAATATCTGTATTTTTGCAAGTGAGGAATTATCCTGTGCGTATCATTCAGTAGCAAGCCTTCCAACTTGGCAGTCTAGATCTTCAGAGGTTCATTTCAATTTTGTTGTTGTTATTTTAACCCTTGGTTATGGAGTATAGTGTCTCTAATAATCCAGTTCTTTGCTTTGTAGGTCTTTATCACTATCCAATCCATTGTCATCCAGTCTCTAAATAAAACACTGACCCGACTGGAACACACTGACGTGCTGTGGCCGACTCTCGTGGGCTCTGGGCAGGAGAGGATCTGCATTCACGTTGTTCTCGAGGTAGGCGCCCAGTGTGGCCTGGCAAGCTCTTTTTGTGTGTGGCAGGCTCCAGCCAAGTTCCTTGGGTAGAGGGCATCTGAACTCCTCCAGAGTGGGCGCCGCTCACTCTGTGTTGGTATTTTTCTTGGCTTGGCCTCCTGCTTGCTTTTATGCTGGTATCAGAGGGTGTTTGTCACACAAACCCAGCGACTTGCAAGAATCATCAAAGTTTCACTGCTGCTGCTGTTGCCTTGGTGTGGCGTTTCCTCGGCAGAGGTGATCTGGTTCCATCTACTTGGACCAGCTGACTTGGAACCTTTTACAGAAGTCAGGCAGAGTCTCAGGTGACTCCATCCATGGGGCTGATACCAAGGGAACACCTCCCTTGGACAACAGAAAAGTTGCAAGAGATGGGAAAGGATTTTCTCCCTATGGATATGCGAGTTATTGATATAGTTAGTGAGATGCAGTGGAGACAGGTGTATTTGGAGTATCCTTCTGTTTTAGGTAAAGTACAGCCTCACATACACAGAGAAAGGTGAGATAATGAAAGCCGCTGTCTCATTCCTTCTGGGGACAGTGAGCAGTGCAGTGATTCCCCTGCAGCAGAAGTTTGAGATTCACTTTACTCAGGTAAGTTTGACCAATTTTGTTCAAGTATTTAAGTACCAACTTAAGAAATCCTAACTGCTTAGACAAAATCAATTTATAAGTCTTTTTTTGTTGCATCTGACCGTTTGCATTGAAGGACTGTGTGAGGCCTGTGAGGTTTGTAATGAAGCCAAGCAGGGTCCTTGCAGTAAGGAATACCTCAGCTTGTTCTTTTGCAGCCTAGTGCACTCCTACACCCGGCAGATATATTTATAGTTCTGAGTAGGGGGAGAAATTCTTTAATTGGTTGGCAATTATGAAAGGCATTTCATTTTCCCCCTGTTGTTTCCTTATTAAAATGAGGATCATCTGGGGGCATTTCTTCATTGTCTTTCAGCAAGATACAAAGCCGGTTCCTCTCAGTGGAAACCCTGGTTATGTTGTGGGGCTCCCGGTAGCTGCTGGGTTTCAGCCTCAGAAGGGATATCCTTTTTGCTCCTGTGGGGGTTGATGTCCCTGTCCACATGCCTGGGCCATGCTCTTCTTTACTACTGAGGTCCTGTGGTAGGAGAGACCTGGCAGGGCCAGAGGTTCCTCAGGACAGCCCTGTGTGCGTGCATGTGTGTCTGTCAGTCTGTCAGTCTGTCTGTCGGTCAGTAGGTAGGTCGGTCAGTCTGTCTGACTCTCTGTCTCTCTTTCTGGATGTACAGCCAGAGGGGCTGAGTGGAGACAGCAGGGCTTGGAGAAGTGCTGGTGTTTTGAAACTGAAATCTTCAGATGGAAAAGTTGATGTTTGGATGCATTTAATTTTACATTTAAACAGAGGCTCCTAAACAAGCTTAATGATTTTGAAAATTTGGAGTTAATTTTGAAGGGCAGTTTCTGAGGATTTATTTTTCCTGAGGAACACAGTTATAACTATTTCACCCCTTCCTGGGAAATAACTGTCAACATCCCCGCAGCCTAGAGAAGGGGGTTTGGGAAACTCTCACGTCCCTTGTCACAGGGACACCATCTTCCGACTGACGGGAAACCAGGATGCTCTAGCACCAGGCGACTGTCCCTTAACTGTCTGTGAATGTCCAGGATCATTCAGACAACAAATAGATATGGACAACTCACGATCCTCCGCAGCTCGGCTGAGCAGGACTGCTTAGCTGTCGAGGGGACCCGGACCCCAGTGTTGTTTGGCTACAACATGCAGTCTGGCTGCAAGCTACGGTGAGAGAGTGACCTGTTTCTCTTTGAACTTGTTTGTGTTGATCAGAAAACAGAACATTCCCACTCTTCCCCATTTTAAGCACACCTCTGCCTCAGCAGATGAGCGCATATGAAAGCCATCATAGTTTATTATCATTATTAATGAATAGTAGCAAAATGATCACAACCATTTTTCTTACCAAATATGGCAGACTAAAAATTGCAAAGTTTTGTGTGTTTCATGTTCAAGGTCAGATGCACCTGAGTTCAGAGCAAAAATGTTCTCTCGTTAGTCCTTCCCATGTTTCTGAATTTTAGTGTGTACAGCACAAGAAAAACAGTGAAAGGAAGGCTGAATGTGATCTCTTTTTAATTTATCTTTTTATTATCAAATATATGTACATCATATGAAATGTCAATCAGCTCTGTACAACTTGTTATAAAACCAGCGGTTCTTTTTTTTAATGTATATTTTTTAGTTGTCAATAGACCTTTATTTTGTTTATTTCTATGTGGTGCTGAGAATCGAACCCAGTGCCTCACACGTGCTAGGCAAGCACTTGGCCACTGAGCCGCAACCCCAGCCCCAAACCAGCAGTTCCTACCCTCATTTGCTCCATCCCAGATGCAATCCTGTTCAACCCTTCTAGCTGGGTTTTTGGGAATCCACCTCCAGATCTTTAAATAATCTGCACATAATGTATTTATTGATTTTGGGGGGGGGCGCTTTCTAAATTTTTTTATTGCATCCTCCCTCTGGAAGAAGGAGGCTTGGCTCTTTTCCCTTCGCCCCCTGCCCCACCACCCACACACCTGCCGAATCTCCTCAGGGTCATTTTGTCATTATTCTGGATAGGCTCCCATTCACCATTTACATTGTTCTGATCCCCTTAGACTAGATTTCTCAAAGGGGGTCCATGGAATACTATTCTGTAAGATGTCCGAAGGCATAGGTCTATGATTTAGTAAGTTTGGGAAATACCATAATATAGTTAAAACTGTGATTCTTTCCTATAGGACTTCTCAGAGGCTTTCATATGCCAGTGTGCTTCAGAAGGGACAGGGGAACATAGGGAGGCAATGTGTCCTCAACTTTTGGCCATAGCACCCTTCCCATACAGAGAATTGTAACACAATTTGAGAAACGTGGTTTTGGAGTGTCTCCATGGCCAGGATTCTGCAAAGTTAGGGACACTTTGGCTTCTGTCCAATTATCTCCCTCTGGGAAGTGAGAAAATAAACTGTAGAGGGATGTGTATCATTGAAGCTTTTGGGGCTGGGGATATAGCTCAGTTGGTAGAGCGCTTGCCTTGCATGCACAAGGCCCTGGGTTCAATCCCCAGTACCACACACACACACACACACAAAAAAAAAAAAAAAAAAAAAAAAGAAGAAGAAAGAAAGAAAAAAGCAAGAGGAACTCCTGAATCAGAAAACAAAAGTGATAAAGAAAAAAAAAAAGTGAAGCTTTTAAAAATTGGTGGATGACTGTTGCCTCTTTTTCCTTCCCTTCCCAAAGACTGACCAGCGCCCTCCCATGTCGGTTAGTGGCACGGAAGGTCAAGGACCTGCTGAAGGGCCAGGGCTTCCCAGATTATGTGGCCCCATTTGGAAATTCCCAGGCCCAGGATGCGCTGGACTGGGTGCCCGTCCACTTCGCCACCCTGTCGTCCAACGTGAAGGTAAAGGGGAGGAGTTGAAGTCTGTCTGCTTGCAGTCCCTTTTTTAAAAAAACTGAAACCTTGACAGTCACCATCTTATTACTCCAGGTGGAGCATCTCTGATCCCAAACTCAGAAATTCTAAGTGCTCCAAAATCTGAAACATTTTGAATACCAATGTTACTATGCAAGTGGCAAATTCCACACCTGGCCTCATGTGATGGTCACAGTCAGAAGCCTACACACTAATTGCCAGACATGGTGACACATGCCTGTGATCCCGGTGACTAGGGAGGTGGAGACAGGAGGAGAACAAGTTCTAGGCTAGTCTCAGCAGTTTATGGAGTCCCTGTCTTAAAGTAAAAGGCAATTTAAAGGAGGTGTAGGCCAGGGGTAGAGTTCAACCCAGCAAAGTACTGATAGGGAGGTAGGGAGGGGGGGAAGTCAGCTCCAGTCTATCTATGTGTATATGAAACAAATTCACATTTGGGCTTGGGCCTTGTCACCAAGAAATCTCACTCGGGCACATGCAGATATACCAAAATCTGAAAAACAAAAAACAAAAAAAACCACTTCGGGTCCCAAGCATTTTAGATAAGGGACGATTGACCTGTACCATTATTGTGGGTACTGCACGTGCCCTCCCCAGAATGGGGACCGTCTCAGCCTTCCTCCGTCCTCAAAGCTGTCCCATCCATGTTCCCTGGTTTATAGAGGCAGCCCACAGGAGTGCTTTCAATTCCAAAGTTCCCCAAGGAGTTTAATGGAAGTTGACATCCTACAAATAGGTTCCTGGTCACATGTGACTCTTCCACCCACTGTTTTCTTTTGTCTTAGCAAAGTGTGGGCCGTGCATCATGGAGGCGTGCTCCCCATCTTCTGCCCTAATTGCCCAGCTATTTCTTGTCACGATTTCTTCAGGCCTCTCATTATCCGCTTTGCATATTTATAGCATGGGCATAATGGGGTGAGGAGGCTCACAGCTCTGACCCCACCCTCCCTCAGCAGAGACCCAGGATCACTTGTGCCTGCTGCTCAGCTGCTCAGCTGCTCAGCCTTGGCTAGCTCAGCTGCCTAGTGAACCCTGCAAATCGCTCCTGGCTTCTTGGTGCTGGGTCTAGACACCCAGTTATTACTGCCCCTCCAGCGGGAAGACCCTGGCTGGGAGCAGAGGCAGCCATGCATGGGGAAGCAGCCCTGCCTGGGGCTGTGTGGGTCCTGAGCCTTCAGCTGGGCTGGGGCACATTTGTACCAACTAAGCAGGAAAACAAGTGGAAGGAGCTGGGGTCCCTGCCAAGCTTGGTTCACACCAGTGGCGGCTGCTGCAGCATCTCCTCAGAGCAGAATGTCAGTGAGGACGGCAGGGTTTCTAAAAGACAATTCCAAGCTAAGGAATTCCATTCAGGACTTACAGCAGGTACCAAATTCAGCAGGCTTGTAGCTCTCCACGCCCTGAGAGATGCAGTTAGAAATATGTTTTTATCATGGAAAAATCTCCAACACACAGGAAAATGGCACAACAGTGGGATCCCCATCTACCCCTCAGGCAGCTTCCATAGTTATCAGATTTGCCAACTGAAAAGACTTTAAAGGCAGGAGAAAGGTCTGGCAGGCCCACTTGCCCCTTTTTCTCTTGGGGCTGACCAAGCAAAGGTCCTGGGGCAGAGGCAGCCAGGGCATCTGGACTGTGGCCCCCATGCTCTCAGTGCAGAAGATGTGTTGCTAATATCTTTGACAACACACACTGCCTGGGTACCCAATGTCACATCTTAATTGCTAATGATAGAGTTAAGTAAATAAGAATAAGTCTCACATTTCCTTAGCTCTCCCAGCCCTTTTTATTTTGAGACAGGCCTTCGCTAAGTTGTCCAGGCTGGCCTTGAACTCTTGATCCGCCTGCCATAGTCTCCCAAGTAGCCTCTAGGTGCATTTAACATGCTGTGCAATGGAGCTTCATGGTCTCCCCCTTCCTCCTCTCCTCTGACTAGTTTCTCTCCCACATTCTGAGGTAGATATAGATGCCCTTAAGTCCCTGAATGTCCCACTACTGAGGAGCAAGATGGCCACAACTCCCAGCACTGCCGGCCTCTCCAGAACCAGCAGGGATGCAGAGGTGATGCGAGGTGTTACGCTATTTTTGGAGCATGGAGTACTTTAATAATATGTGTTCAAAGCTGTTTTTATCTGAAGTTCTAGAGTCTATTCATTCTCTTGTTCAGAACATTTTGTAATATGTGGGACATTTTGTAATTAAAACTCTGAACTGCAGATTAAGTTTGACTTGGAGTTGTGTAATATTCAGATTGATTAATGGAGCTATGTTTTGCAGGATTCCTGCCAGCTTCCAGTGGCTTTGGTTATAGAGGTGAAGTGGACTAAGTACGGGTCCCTCCTGAACCCACAGGCCAGAATAGTCAACGTAACTGCAAATCTCATCTCCTCCTCCTTTCCTGAGGTAGGCCTGATGGAGTTTAAAGGTGCAGGTTGGGTCTGGGGTGTAGCTCAGTGGTAGAGCCCTTGCCTAGCCTGCGGGAGGCCCTGGCTGTGATGCCCAGCCCTGCAAAGCAGGACACAACAGAAGAGAGTTTAAGACAAATCCAGACAAAACTCAAGTATGACAGGTAACATTTATTAGTTGGTAAAAAGAGATTAGCTTTTAAACAATCTGGATTGTTAAAACAATTTTGCTGTGGTTATTTACTTAGAGGGAGAAACCCACTGACAAAGGTTTTATTTACATTAACAGTCTTGTTTAGATTTAATCTTTTTTTATATATAATTATTTTTAAGGTGGACATAATATCTTTATTTTTCTGTGGTGCTGAGGATCGAACCCAGTGCCTCATGCATGCCAGGCGAGTGTGCTACCACTTGAGCCACAACCCCAGCCCCTAGATTTAATCTTTAAAACCCTCATGAAAATGGATTGTTGATCGTGGTGTGTCAGGTGAGGACAGCCGGGGTAAACGCTGCCTGTCAGCCGAGGCAGTGGCCGAGGGACCCCAGTGAACTGTCATCTTCATGAACTGACAGGAGTCATGGCGTGAGGAAGAGGAGGAAAGAGGTCTCGTTTTGTCCTGGCCACACACTGGAGGGGGGTCTTGCTTCTGTCTCTTTATTACAGACCAGCGCCGGAAATGAAAGGACGGTTCTCATTTCCACTGCGGTTACTTTTGCGGCTGTGTCTGCACCTGCAGAGCCGGGCTTCAGAGCGCGGCCTGCCATCAACGCCAGGCTGCCCTTTAACTTCTTCTTCCCATTTGCTTGACGTAAGTGGTCCCTGGAGGAAACCGAGCCCCACCTCGGTCTGAGGTCTTCTCCTCTGGAACAAGTGCACGTGGGGCCGCAAGTCCCTCAGAGGCGTCCTACTTCCTCACGCTTCCCACGCCTTGGTGTTGCCCCCGCACCAACTCGCTGCCCCGGGCCAGCCTCCAGCTTTCTTGTCCCCTTCTGGAAGTTTCATTCTGCTTGGTTTGGATTTAGAGTTGGTCATAGATGGAAGTGGTCTTGGGGGCCGGGGCTGTGGAAAAAACAGCCCTTGCAGCAGCCCACTCGGGGATCTCTCCAGTTCATCCAGCCCTGCTTTAATGAGAGTTATTTTTAAAATGTTCATTGTTTCTAGCTTAGGTTTTCTTTCAAGTCCTATTGAGCTAAGTACAAAAATAGCAAAATACTGTATAAAATCATGCAAGTCGGGTGCAGAGCCTCACGAGGGACTCTTAAGAGATCATGTGAATTACAGGGCAGCCTTGGGTCTAATTGCCACCCTGCACCAGGCCCTGCTGGAGCTGGCTCTCCAGCTGGTGGGCTGCGTGGGAGGCCCCGGGGCGGGCAGGGCAGGGAGGCGGCTCAGGGGAGAGGTTATTCTATACGTTAATTGTAGGTCATTGAGAACGGTGCTGTCAGGTGGCAGAACGCTGGATACTGCAGAGGAGGGTCCTGGGTACCTGGAATGACATCCCCATGGTGACAGCAGAAGACTTTAGAACGGCGTGGGAATAAAAGGGGCCTTTCTCAGACGGGCTGGAGGCTAAGGCGGCTGCTTTTCTTTTTCTTTCAGAGTGAAAGGATGTGCCAGTCCCAGTATAATCACGTGAAATTTGAAAACTGTACATGAGATGGGAATAAATTTTATATACAATTAGTCATCATCCAGCGTGTCATATTTAAGCCAAGAGTGCAGTGTCCTACATGAGGAAACAGTCTGATCCGGCTGCTGTGCGTGGCAGGGTGGCAACTCTTGGATCATACCGAGGAAGAACGGCCTCCGGTGGTTGCGTCCAACACAGCCCTGGTGGGACCCATGGGCGAGGCACTGACCCAAGCCCCCTCACCACGTGACCCGGCAAGGTGGTCACTCTTGGGCACGGCCAGCCCAGGGAGGCAGGGTCCTCTCTGGGGCCGGGCTGGGGGAGTCTAATTCACCTCGCCGAGAAGCCCGTGCTGCCTCAGGAGCTTGTTGAGTCTTTCAATTTCTTGTTCCTGTTGCAAAAGCAGACAGAGGGACTTTCTGAGCCTCTGTAGGGATGTGACAAAGAGCCAGTGAGCCCCAGGCCCAGGGACACAGATACGAATGGGAGCTACACTCCTTGTGGAATTCAGGCTACTGAGGCGACTGCCAGAGTCAGGGGGGTCCCCAAGCTGCAGCAGTGACAGCAGCAGGCGGGTGGCTCAGGGCAGGGGTGGCCGAGCCGAATCTGAAAGGATGGGAACACGCGAGGGAAGGGTGCCCCCGGCCCAGGCTCCCCAGGAGCAGAAGCACCATGCCGAGGTGGGAACTGCAAGTGGATGTTGTCCCCAGGTCTTACCTTCTCAGAGCAGCTAAATTCAAGGTGTTGGATTTTGGCGACCAGCTGAATATTCATCTGTTTTAACCTTAAGAGCTGCCGTTCTGAACGTGTCTTGACGGAGATGATTATCCCTGAAAATGGGGAGTCACGGGATTCTAGTTTAACCACTGGGGGGTGGGGAAGTGATTTCTACGTGTATAGAGTTGGGAAGAATGACAGTGGCAGTCATCACAGAGTGGTCTCCGAACTAGGAGGGCCGGGTGTTCCCTTGGGAGCCTCCAGGTGTGTGGTGTCTCCTCGGCTCATGTGGCTGAGAGCTCTTTTAAAATAGCCATAACCATGAAGCTCCTTGAACCTGTCCAGGACAGTGGCCCTGGTCCATGGCAGTGGGTGCCGACATGCCATAGGAGCCCCAGGCTGGCCACACTAATGGTCAACCCTCAGCAGAAGCAGTGATGACCAAGCCTCCACTCTTCCCCTGGACAGAATCCAGGCTCTGTCCTTCCCGGGATTTGCTCTCAACGCTAAATCTACACTTGCTGGTGACCAGTCGCTCCCACCCCGCCCACATCTGCTGCAGCCAGTTTCCCTGCAGGTCCTGCTGGAGCTCAGGGGGCTGTGGCCATACAGGACTCACCAGGCCACCAAGGGAAGCGGCTCCACGCAGAGGGCCTGTGCCTCCCTTAGCGCCCTGAACCATGGCCCATCCGTTCAGGGATTTCCAAACCCTGGCTGGACACCTGGAGGGCTTCCGAGGTAGACCTACGCCCAAGCTTATCAGGCCTTCTGCTGCAGACTGTTTTAAAAAGGTCTGAAGGTGACCACTATGGCAGGTACACAGGCAGGCCATTAAGCAACCGGCCAGCTGTGGTCACTCTCCAAGTAAAATCCCTTGGCCTAGAGCACCTGTGCACGGGGTGTGCGGGGAGAGGGCTCTTCTCGAGACAGGCACAGAGCGGCTCCTTGAGCTCCCAGAGCCCGTCTCTGGGTCTCTGGTGGGTCATCAACACCACTCAGAGGCTACCACATGCTGTGTCCTCCTCAGAGCTCAATTCCTGCATCCCTGCTGGATGGTGCCTCCTGGGTGGCCTGGCTGGGGTAGGCTCCTCTTAGGAGACACCCAGTTTAGAACCGAGATGCCCTGGGAAAAGCCTGGAGAGATTCCCTGGGCCTTAGCCTAACCCTTTCCATGAATCAATCTTTTGGGGTGGTACCGTTGAACTTGGGGGCCACTGAGCCACATCCCCAGCCCTAGTTTGTATTTCATTTAGAGACTGGGTCTCACTGAGTTGCTTAACACCTCGCTTTTGCTGAGGCTGGCTTTGAACTCATGTTCCTCCTGCCTCAGCCTCCTGAGCTGCTGGGATTACAGGTGTGTGCCATCATGCCCGGTTCCATGGATATCCATGAACCTTTTTTGTGTGTGTGGTGCTGGGGATTGGACCCAGGGCCTTGTGCATGCGAGGCAAGCACTCTGCCAACTGAGTTGTAGTCCCAATATCTTTTGATAATCATGAAAACAGCCCGAAGGAGAGAGGTGGTTCCCAGAGCAGGTGTTCTGGTCTCACTCTGGCCTCTGAGGTGGCAGTCAGTGGCCAAGTCGCATCCTGCCCCATGCTTTTCTGGACTTCTGGGAGGAGGCAGTGACTGTGATGGAGACTATGTGTATGTGAGCTCAGGCTCCTGGGGTGACTAAACAGCTGGCCTTGGCACCCTCTGTCCTGTGCCCTCTGCAACCCAAGAGTGCTGGGTACCTACCATTGATGATCCGGGCCACCCGCCATAGCCGGAGCAGGATCAACAAGCCCAGAGCCTCAAAGTCATGCTCCCGGAACAGGAGGACTATGTCGAGGATGAAGGAGACCACCACCACGACAGCATCCAGGATCTCAAACTTGTGGTGAAAGAATTCCAGGCGGAAGACGAAGATTTTAAAGAAAATCTCCATCATAAAGAAGGTCAAGATGGCGATGCTCATGTAGTGGAACACCTGGAGGGGAGGAAGAGCCACAGTCAGGAGATGGTGCCATGGGCCACAGGGCAGGTCACAGAGACTGACCTTGAGTACCCCTGCTAGTTACCAGAGGGAGAATTCACTGGACAAATACCGAACTCCCAGCTCAGGTGCTGTGCTAAGGGTCACTGGCATGGCAGGTGGGCAATGCCAGAATTCAGAGTCCACTCCCCCACCCCCGGCAGCCTGGCAGCCCCACCGCTAGGGACACACCCCAGGGCAAAGCTTGTGCGTGCCCAAGACATGTCATGGGGTGTTTACAGCAGTGGTTCGCAGAACCTGCGATCTTTGCCTTGTCTGTGAACAATGTCAGCGTCATTGGAACCACCCAGCAAGTTCTCATGGCACTCCATAGACATCCTGCTCCACTGTTAGGGCCTGGGTAGAGCCACCCACATGTGCCCACCTGGAAAGACCACCATGGTGGGAGCAAGTGAAGAGGGTCCCCAGATTTCAGTTATGAACACCTCACTAGGGAAACAACCTCTGGCTCTGGAGCAGAGGACATAGTAAGTGAGCTGGGCTCCGTGTGCCAGGAAGGACATGCACAGGCTTAAGGGCGTCATGTCAAAAGGACATAGTAGTCAGCCTGAAGAGGCTCACAGCTGCCAAATTTGGGACAATTTGAACATCAGAAAGGCTGACCGAGATTGACTAATACACGGAATAAAAAATTAAAATCTCAGGTCCACGGCGGGGCAGGCACACAGGCTTCAAAGACAGCATCTGGTTATGGAAGGGTGGCCATTACTAAGGGTGGGGGAGAGAAGGAACCAGAAAATCACATTCTGTACCCCTCAGTGTTCACTGCTCGGGCAAGGATCATGCCTCTAGGGAAGGGGACATTTGTGTCGTACCAAAGTATCACTAGGCAGGCTATTTATAACTGCAAAGGGACACATGTCCCTGGACAGTAGTATGGTACAGCATTTGCTGCTTAAATTGAAAGATGTAGCTGAGTATCGCTGAGTGGGAGACCCAACTTTATGTGGCACTCCTGAAGGCGCCACATAAAGAACATGTCCCACGAGAACACTTCCTGACGGAGCCTCTGTTTCTAGGGAACCAACTAATGGGTCTCTTTGTCTGGATTTATCCAGACTAACCTAGAACCTCTGACAGCCTACAGGACAACTGACTGGACAATTCAAAAACTTGGTATCATGAGGAGGGGAAAAGGCCGAGCGCTGGCTCTATGTTACAGAGGACATCTTGGGACAAGCGAGGAGATTCAAAGTGGTGATGATATATCTGCTGACCACTGAATCGGGTCTGACGGTTCTGCAGGTGAAAGACCTTATTCCTACACTGCTGAAGTGTTCAAGGGGGAAGTGTCGCTACATCTGTGACTTATTTTCAAATGGCCAGGCAGAAATACCTGTGCCCGTGTGGATGTATACTGATGAAGGAAATTGCGTATTGGCTATTTTTCATAATTAAAAAGCATTGGGAAAAGACAGTATGGCAGATATGTTATTGATTCTATTAAGAAAGTGGGAGAACTGAGCAAGGTGATGCACGCTTATGATCCCATCAGCTTGGGAGGCTGAGGCAGGAGAATCTCCAGTTCAAAGCCAGCCTCAGCAAAAGCGAGGTGCTAGGCAACTCAGAGAGACTCTGTCTCTAAATAAAATATTTTTTAAAAGGCTGGGATGTGGCTCAGTGGTTCAATGCCCCTGACTTCAATCCCTGGCACAAAAACAAACAAAATCAAAAAAACCCAAAAACAAAAGCCAGAAAGTGGGCGAGAGAAGGTACTCCTCGGGCTGGGGATGTGGCTCAGTGGTAGCGCGCTCGTCAGGGATGCGTGAGGCACTGGGTTCAATCCTAAGCACCACATAAAAGTAAAAGATATTGTGGGGGCTAGGGTTGTGGCTCAAATGGTCGAGTGCTCGCTTAGCACGTGTGAGGCACTGGGCTTGATCCTCAGCACCACATAAAAATAAAATGAAGATATTGTATGCACCTAAAACTAAAAAATAAATATTTAAATTTTTTTAAAAATAAAGATATTGTTCCACCTAAAACCAAAAAATAAATGTTTAAAAAAAAAAAAAGGTACTCCTCCTTCCTTGCAGACCAGGCCGGCATAGGTGACAACAGAACAGAGTTGCCTCTGCCCTTTTACTATTTATAAAGATAGGCATTTAATAGGGATTCCATTTTTCCCCCACAAAGCACATGGGGAGATGCCTCTGAGGCTTGGATTTCCTCCTGTGTTTCCACTGCCTGTTGGGTGAACATCTGGGTCGGGCTCAGCCTTTAGTGGATGTCACTGAAGGGACCAGGAAAACACCAACAGAAGACAGGAGGAAAACGACACTCCTGCCCCTGGGAGAGGAACGTGTGTGCCTCATGTCCCTGATTACATAGGCCTGCAACCAGTGACTGGCTCTGGCGAGCTTCAGTGAAATGAGCTTCCTCCTCGTACTAAATGCTTCTCTCTCAAATTCGGAAAGGCAGGCCTCTTCTCCAGCCATTGACTAAAACACCTAAACTACTTCCCAGCAAGCCCTGTGGCTCCAAGCGGGGTGGTAGCCGCCCCCTCTGCCCCCAGTGCAGATAACAGAAGTGACCCACATCAGGAGCACCCCAGAGAGCGGGGACAAGCTACCTTGGGCACATAGTTGTTCTTGTCAGGCTGGATGATCTTCAGGTCCAAAATGAGCTCAGCGAGCACCAGGAGAGCGTCCAGAATGACCAGGCAGATGATGACGACCTATGGGCAGTGGGGGGACAGAAAGTGTGAGCCTGAAACAGGGCCCTCCTCCCACCCTTAGGAGCTGCCTGGAAACATCAGTGAGACCACCAGGTACAGGTGCCGAGGAGGGAGAGCCACTGCCAATACCTTCCTGGAGGGAGCCTGCAGGGGCAGGTCCCCACAGTCACAAGCTGCCACCTGCCCACCACCTCTCTCCCCAACCTCTCTCTGCCGCTGACTCACTGCCCCTCGACGACACCAGGTTCTTCCTTGCTCCTTCACCTTTTCCCTGCGCTGGCTCAGACCAAGTTCCACCTCCCAGATGGCAAACGTTTTTTAAAAGTTACATTTTTCTATTTCTGGGGATTGCTGTCGCCACAGGGTGCACAGAACATATACTGAAGAAGTCATCTGACACATCCCGCCTCAGGGCTCTGGGATCTGGAAGGGGGGACTCCAGGGGCTGCCGACTCTTCAGGTGACAGTGATGCCACTGTACACAGAAACCAGCTCCTGCTTGTCGGGGACGGAGAGCAGGCTGGGTTTCCTGGACAATTGGGAAGAGCTGAGTGGCAGAGTGGGGCTCTGTGACTTGCTACAGAGGGTCAGTGGGTGCCAGAGCAAGGGGTTATCTCATTGATGGCAGCGGGGATGCTGCTGGTGAGGCCACTAATGGCAGGAGTACATTGACAGGGTTCTGACAGTCCATGGTGGCTATGGAAATGGCAGCAGTGGGGGAGCCCCAAGGGACCCTGTGTGATACCCCTCTTTCCTCAGAAATTCCAGAACTCAGGCCTTGCCTCTCACGCTGTTAGATCCGTTGATTTTGACCTCTAAAACGTAATCTGCTGTAAACTGGCAGTTTCACATTGAAATTCAACAAGTTGGGGCCTATGAAGAAGGGACTGTTTAACTTTTTGGCCATTTCTACCTGTAGTTAGTTGTTGCAGTAAAGTGTCTGATGATGTCTTGATGATGTGGCAAATGGCTCTGCAAGGAAGTTTCCACACACATCCAAATTCAGCAGCTTAGTAAAGATTCAAGCCTAGGGTATTTTCTTTTTCTTTCTTTCTTTCTTTTTTTTTTTTTTTTTAATCTTTGGTTTTATTTTAGAACCAACGGGATCTGAGAGTTCTTATAGTCTTAAAAAAAAAAAGCCAGGCACAGATATTTAGACCTAAGATCCAGTATTCAGCCCTAAAATGGAATGAAGGGCCGCACGTGTTATATCATGCCACGTGAAGGGGCCAGACACGGGAGACCACGCATCGCATGCCTCCTTCCATACAGTGTCCAGACAGGCTCGTCCAGAGGGACAGCGCAGACAGAAGGCCTTGGGGAGACTGGGAAGTGATGGCTCAATAAGAACAGGGTCTCTTTGGAGAACATTCTGGAACTAGAGAGTGGTGGGCTACATAACACTGACTGTACTAAAAACACCACAGAATTACTTCAAAATGATTGATTTCATATGAATCTCACCCGAGTTTATAAAAAGCAGAAACAAAAGTGAGAGAAAGATTCAAGACCAAGAAAAACCATAATGCCTGGACCCTAATCCTGGCTCCTGTGAACCCTTAATCTGCCGCTCACCAGGCAGCACTGTCTGGAAGAAGCCACGTCATAGAGAAAAATGCAGAGAATCTGGAGAAGCCCTTAATCCCCAACCCTCCCCTGCAGGGCCAGGCCAGGCCTGTGGCTGTCCCAGGTCCCCACACCAGCACCTTCCAGTGCTGTAGAGCCTCCATGAGCTGGTGCTTCAAATCTGAGAAAGTGGAGTTGGCCACCTCTTCTGCCCCCAGGTGACCGGGGAGTGTGGCGTGGGACAGAGGAGAGTGCAGGGCAGAGTTCTCCCGCCCACAGGCAGGAGTAAGAGCAACGCTCCCCACTGAGGGCACCGCCCATGGTGCCACAGAGACATGGTCCACCCACCTTCTCTCCTAGGTGAGCTACCCCATGAGAGAAGGGACAGCAGTAGCTGTCATCTCACCTTGGCCACCTCAAACCACCCAAGAAAGGGATTCCAGGACCTTCTTGCATGCTACTATCAGAGAGCAACACCCCTGATTTCCTGTCCCCTACTCCATCTGGCTACCCTGTCCCACCACAGCCCCTCTCCCCATCTGATGAGCTTGCACCCCAACCCTGTAGAGAACCCTCTGCCTGCCACGCCCCTCCTGCTGCTGCAGGGTCGCTGCTCACCATGTGAGTCACGGCCTCCTGGCAACCCCTCCAAGGCACTTGGCTCTTTCCCTGCTTGTGCCCTTGGCAAAAACGGCCCCTGTACTTAGAAAGCGTCCCCCTTCCATCCACAGGGCTCATTCCTGCTCAGCCCTCCAGTGTTGGGGGACATGTTACCTCCTTTGATTTCCAGTCCTCCATCAGGCCCTGGGCCTCCCAAGATTTCTCAGAGACCCTTCTGTCCCCTGTCAGGGGTCTTCTACCTGGGCTTATTATCCCTGTGATTCTTGTCTATCTGCAGACTCTCAGGTCCCCTTCAGTGAGGGCAGGGATAAGTTCACTGCTGTATTCAGTAGATGCTCTTTAAATAACTGTCACATGACTGAATAAACATCTTGATTTATTTTGTGACAGTTATCAGTTGGCTTTTCCCCAATAGTGTCTGTGGAGGTCCTGGCTCCGGGTGAGTCCTGATCCCCAGCAGGCTGAGTGGACCAGTGGTCCATTCAGGAGGCAGGGAACATCCTGAGGGGGTGGTCCAGGGCTCCAGGGCTCCCCTTGCAGCTGGAAGGAAGCTGGCTTCTTCCTTCAGCTCCTGAAATTGAGGGTTTGGAACTTCAACCCCAACAAGTTAATACCATGTTTCTGTTCCCGTCACAGCCACAGAGCAGAGCTGAGGAGCAGCAGGCGCTGGGTGGCTTCCCTTCTGTGAGCCACCCAAGAATGGATCAGATAAAGACCAAACCGTTTGTTTCTGTTTTACTCTAAAACAGGTGGGTGATGGCAGAGGCCAGGGCTGCCTGCCTCTCTGCTTCCAGAGGGATAGGGTCCAGGGAGGATGTCTGCGACAGTGTCCCTAAAATGCTTCCCTTGGGACCTGGACCTTCAAGGAGCTGTGAACTCCCTTGACGTCTCTGAACCCCCACATTCTCCCAGGACCCAGAATGTGCTTCCAGACACCAGCCTGCCCCCCTCAGAGCAGAGGGTGGGGTTTCTGGGGCTGAGTAGACTCAACCTGCATTTGACCTTCAAAATCAAAATGTCCTTGTGACCCCACAAAGCTCAGTTCCCGCTGCTCTTCTTTGAGGCCCAGGCCTCCCTGCCTCCACATGGTCCCATCGGGAGGGCAGCCATGGTTTCAAGCCTGGCAGACACTCTTGGCCTCACTTCACAAGAAGAGGCTGAGGGTGTTGTTCTCGAGCCCCAGGAGACAGGGCCCCCTTTCGGCCTTGCTCAAGATCAGGCAGACTGTTTGCTGAATTTGCAGATAAATTTTTTTTCTGCCCCCAATGATTACCGTCTTACTCGTGTGTGTGTGTGTGTGTGTGTGTGTGTGTGTGTGTGTGTGTGTGTTTGTGTGTATAAAAATTGCTATAGTGATCATTTTTAAATTGGAGCAGCTTGGCAGAGTTAGGTATGTCCCAAAGGAGCAGCTGGCCACTCACTAGCTCCTGTCACCCAGCCCCTGTCACCCAGCAGCCACTCCCCTCTCCTGCCCCCTCACTTGAGCACTACCAACTTGCTTTCTGTCTACCTGGATCTGCCTGTTCTGGATGCTTCCTATCAATGGCTTTGTACACCTCGTGGCCCGGAGCCCTGGCCTTAAGGATGGTCCTTGTGTCATGAGTTAGAGCCTCATTCCCGCCCAGGGCTCAACTTCAGCCTGTAGTTCGGATAGAAGGTAGACCACATTTTGTTTATCCATTCACCTGCTGCTGATGAGGATTATTTCCTCCCTGACAACATGGGATGGGCCCATGGCACCCCAGTGAGCCTGGGGCTCCTGGCACGTGGTGGGCATCTGTGAAGGAGCAGTGGAGTGGCAGAGGTAGGTCCCTCCCTGCAGGCCTGGTGACTTCCACAGGAGGCCCTTCCCCACCTGGGGCCTCTGGGCCTTTGCCCCTCCTACCTGAAATCTGTGGGAGCTGAAGAGCTTCCTCAATATGCTCCTGAAGTCGCGGGCAGGCTTGGGCGCCGACCTGGGTGCAGCCTCAGCATCCCCTGTGCCACCCTCCTCGCCTGAGGCTGGCACGGGCGGCGGTTCCTCCTCCTCCTCCTCCTCCTCGTTCTCCCATTTCTTGTAGTTGATGTTCCAGGTGTGGTAGTCATCCCCGACCACGGTGAAATGCCTCAGGAACTTGCTCATCCTCTCGGCAGGAGTCCTGCGTGTGGCCCTGCGGGGGACGACCTGGAGGGTGGGACAAAGGCAGAGCTCAGGCAGGGCTGAGGGGAGCAGGCCCAGGTGGCCCCAGCGCTCAGAGCACCCTGAACACAGCTACACGAGGTCTCAGTGGTTTCTGGTGCTTTTATTTTTAGAATCCAGGGGCTCAGTGTCGGTGAGGGTGAGGCAACAGGAAACCCCAGACCCCGCCAGACCTGTCCCTGCGGTCAGGCCGGCAGGAACCAGTGGAATCGGTACTACTACTACGGCCCAGTCACAAAATACCCACAGCAGCCCCAGGCCCGGAAGAGCCGCCCTGTAGTTCAGACCTCACGGGAGGTGAGCACAGGGTATGGGGAGATGAGGGCGACCCGTAAAACACCCAGAGTCTCACAGAGAAGTCGGGGTACACTCGCCCTCCATGCCACAGATCCATTCTGGACAGGGACTTCATCCAGTGCTGTTTTAACTACACTGACAGTTGTTTAAAGAGGGAGAACTTCAAAGAAAAGCAGGTATTCCATCCCTTTACTTAACCCATCTTATCCTACCAGAGATCAACATTTTTACTAAGTAATATCACTCATAGGTATGAGTACAAGAATAGGTGATATGACAAGTAGAACAGGGAAAGAGAGTCCAAAGAGACCCATGTCCCTGTGGGAACTTGGAGGTGAGGTGTTAGCGATCCACACCAGTAGGAACAGATTAGAGAAGTTAGGACATGTGACTTCACCATTGGGGGTAAAAAAATCCAGTCCCTACCTCATGCCACACACAGAATAAATTTCAGATGCCTTAACATTAACATGCATATGTTAAAACAAAACTTAAGGTATCAGGAGAAATACAGACAGGTATCTTCATGGCCTCAGGATAGGAAAAGATTGTATACATAACACACAAAATGTAAAATAGATGCAACTGCATCCAAACCAAAAGCTTTCAGATGACATGCACGTGTGTACACACAAACACACATCCCTGCAAAATTAAGACTTCCCACAGACTGAGAGTAAATATTTGCAATATACTTAACACTCGAAGATTTAGAGTTGGAATATAAGAAGAAATCTTATAAATCAAAAAGAAGAGGACTGGGCAGTGATATTAACAGGCAGATCAGGTAAGAGAAAATGCAAATGGCCCAGCGAGGCTCAACCTCACTAGTACTTAGGAAAATGTGAAAGGAAGCAACAGTTACGCATATTTTCACTCCTGAGATTAGCAAGAATCTTCAAAATCTCTCATATCCAGTGCTGGGGATGGTGTGAAGCAGCAGGGTCTCTTGAACCCTAAAGTTAGGAATGGACACCAGTAGCTTCATTTGGGGAAGCAATTGGCATTGTCTGGGCAAGTTAAGTTGTATCTTTAAAAATTTTTTTCAAATATTTATTTAGTTGTAGATGAACACATGGTATCTTTATTTATTTTTATGTGGTGCTGAGGATCAAACCCAGTGCCTCACACATGTGAGGCAAGCGTTTTACCACTGAGCTACAGCCCCAGCCCCTTAAGTTGTATCTTAATCATCTAGAGATTCCATCCCTTCCCAGTGTCCAAAGAGAAACCTGTCCACATGTGCTCAAGTTGGTACCATGTTCAAGAACGTTCACTGGAAATATTCATTGCCATAAATCTGGGCGGTAGAAAAATGTCTCTTCATTGTTCATGTAATGGAATGCTATGCAGGAGTCAAAAAGAAAGAACTGAGCATCCTCAACAGTAGATCCCTCCTTCCCTGGCTCTGGGTGCCACAATCTCCTAGTTCTCCTCGTGTCAGTCTCTCTTGCAGGATCCTTTAAAGGAAGACCTTATATTTAAGTACTGGAATTCCCAGGGCCTGGGCTCTGCCCACCGCTCTTTTTAAGTCTCACCCGGCACCACGGCTTGAAAAACCATCTCTACCTGGATGATGCTTGAATTCCACCTCCAGTCCCATCTCCCACCCGAACTCCAGACTCACCAGCCAACGGCAGGCAGAGTATCTTCCTTAGTTGCGTGACAGCTTCACAGTTAGCACATCTAAAGCAGAGTTAGTCATTCTTCACCAAACTGTCCCCATTTTAGTTTATGACATTTCATTTGTCCACTTCCTTAGGCCAAAAACACAGAGCATCCTTCTTGACTCTTCTCCCACCCAACAGGGTCCTGCTGGCTCTGCCTTTCAACTGTGTTCCAAATAGGACATCCCTGGCCCAAGCCAATTGTTCCCTGTAATCTGCTGCTTGCATTACTGCAGTGGCCTCCTGCAGCCTCCCAACCTCCCTTCTCTATAGTAACCAGAGAGAACTTTCTAAGACCTAAATGAGATCATGTCCCGCCCCTACCTAACGCCCTCAGGTGATCCTTCACTGCACTGGGTCCCCCTTCCTGGACATCTGCCTGGCTCACACCCTCCCTGAGGGCAGATGTGCTCAGACCTCACCTCTTCTGAGACCCGGTCACTCCCCAGTCCCACCCATCTCCATCCCCTGCTTCACTTCCCCTCCCTACACTCTGCTGTTGGATGTCGCTGTGCACTCGTTATCCACCTCCCCCACTGGACTCCAGGCTCCACAGAGAGGGACCTTTTCTTCCTTGTGCAACTGCACACCCAGTGCCAAGGACAATGCTTTGCACTTAACACCCAGAAACACTCATCTGAGGGACGGAGGAATACAGGAACGTGGGTAGACCTTTAACCCTGGCCAGCATGGAATGAAGATGTGGAATAATATGAAATTTTCAAGTGAAAATTTGGAATTCATGGAAAATATTACGACTACATATTGCTTTTGGAATGTGTAAAAATATGAGCACAATCATGTAAGAGAATGGGATTTCCACTTCTGGCCATGCTTAAGTAATTAGTAGTAGATTATCCCTCCTGCTAGAAACAAATATAAAACTAGATAAGACATGAAATTTAGCTGGGCACAGTGGGGCACACCTGTAATCCCAGAGACTTGGGAGGCTGAGGCAGGAGGACCAGAGTTTGAGGCCAGCTTCAGCAACTTAGTGAGGCCCTGTCTCAAAAAAATAATAAGGGCTGGGGATGTGGTTCTGAAGTAAAGCACCCCTGGGTTCAATCCCCAGTACCCCCCAAAAAAAAAAATCACCATTATCTCTGAGAGTAAATCAAGTGATTTGAGCCCTCCCATCACCCTGACTTTATATGTAGAGATACCTACTGGACTGTGGAGGTAAAAACTATATTTCAGGACTTGAGTCTCCCTCCTTCAGGGAGTACCAGAGGAAAGGAAGCCGAGCAGGAAAGGATCACCAAGGACTTCGGCTGAGTCCTAAACTTCACACATATGGAACAGACTCCAGGAAGCAAGGAAAAAACCTTACTTTCAGGGGTGGAGAGAACTTCTGGGGAGTTGTGAACTTGAACAACTACCATTGATAACACAGGGCTGGATAGGGGGAATGTATGAGTTCTAATACCCAAAGTAGATTTTATTGAACACCTAAGCATTTGTAGAAATTCCAGAAAAGCAGGCCATAGAAATAGGCCAAATATAAGTCTACAGTAAGAGCTACCTTAGATTCATCCCAACAAAACTTTAAACAAGCTTTGAAAAGATTAAGCTGATCCCCAACTAATTAGTAGAACAAAACTCAATACTCTGTCGGGGAAGACAACAGCATGCACTTGACAACAGAGAGTACATATTGTCCAGCACACAACAAAAAAATTATTAGCTAAAGAAGCAGAAAAATGTGGTCCATAATCAGTATAAAAATCAATTAATAAAAGACTCAAATGGGTATAGATATTAGAACTGGCCAACAAAGACTACCATGACAAATATATTCAAAGATTTCAAGGAAAGTTTAATGAAGGAACAAAGAATCTCAATAAAGGAAACTAAGAAAAAGATTCAAATGGTGACTGTGGAACTAAAAAATACATATATGAAATGAAGAATCAATAGATGGACTAACATCTGATAAGATACTACAGAAGAAAAGATCAGCAAACTTAAGGACAGGGTAATAGAAAATACTAAGTGGAAAGAAAAATGGCTAAAGGCAAAAAAACCCCACAAAAACTCAGGGACACTATCAAGTGATCTAACATGTCGGTGTCTGTTGTAATGAAAGGAGATGGTAGGGAGATTAAGGAAGAAAAAATTTTGAATAAATCATGGCTTTAAATGTCCAGATTAGATTTTAAAAATACATACACACACACACACACACACACACACACATACACATATATAAAAACATATAAATCCATGAAGCTCAATGAACTGCAAGCAGGAAAAACATACAAAAGAATGTACTAGAAGGAGACACCAAATTCATTATCGTGGTTCCTCAGGGAAGGGTAAAGGCTATAGCAATCAAAATGTGAGAATCAAAAAGTATTCGAACTCTACCTGGAAAATATCCTTTCGAATTATCCAGAGATTTGATTAAAATATGACAAAACATTAACATCTTCCAATTCAGGGTGAAGACCACATAAGTCTTTGCCAATATTTCATTCTTTTGTATTTTTAATATATTTTTTTCAAAGTAAAATGAAAATCTCTCTCCAGCTTGGGTGCACACTTAAGGATTTTTCCAGGATAAGTTTCACCAGCTTAGAGAGAAGACCTGGGCTGGTCCACCCAGTTTTTCACAAATGGGGGCATTTCAGAGATGGGGAGCAAGGCTTGTTCATGGCCAGCTAATCGGCAGCATCACAATTGAGAGAGACTGAGACGCAAGCTCTCTGGCCCCGGTCCACCATCTGGTCCTCTGATCTACGGGACCTTATTCATTTCTAAGCTCTAACTTTGGTCAGAGAATGCCATTTCCTTCACAAACCTGTGAACCCTACATTTTCTAGTTAAGTGCCCTGGGGAAGCCCCGGCACTATAAAGACAGTGAGGCCGTAGGTGAGGTGAGCAGGGGGGGTTGTTCCAAAACTCTGCACCCAGGAATCCAGCCTGGGCTCCAGGCTGCCTCCCTGCCCCATCCCCGACGTTCTTCAGGCACCTTGGGAACCTCAGACATGAGATTTCCCCGGATGCTGATGAGCCCCCAGTGAACTCCAAAGGGCTCCTGCAGTCTCTCGCTTTCTGATTCTTTCCCCAGCCATGATCCTGGGGCCGTGTACAGCTCTCTCCTCACCTCCACAGTTTACTTCCTCCTCTGCCACCACCCAGTCTGAGCTCTCACCTCCATTGCCCAGGAAGGCCACACAGCCTCCGACTGCTCTGATTCCTCCAGGGCACTCTCCTCCCATCAGCCTGAGTGGGCTCTGTGAACCCTCACCCTTGACCTGCTTCTCCCTGTGACAGCCTTTTACTCTTGCAATGAGAGCTCAAGGCCTCATGTGACATGCGCAGCCCCAAGGGCTTGGCCTTCCTCCTTCCCCACAGCCTGCTCTCTGTGCTCAAACCACACTGGCCACCATCTGTCCCTCCAATGCTCCATGCTGCCCCCGACTGAGCCTTAAACAGGCTGTTCACTCAACCTGGCCTGCTCTCCTCCCCACGCCGAGCTTGGCTCACTCTTACTCAGGCTTAACGCCTTGGCTGAAGTACCACTTCTTCGGAGAGGTCCTCCCTGACCTCTGAGATCTAAACAGATCCTCTCCCAGTTTGATAACCTCTCTGCACACGCTTGACTTTTCCTTGAGAGCCCTTATCATGGTTTCCCACAGGAAATTGTTTGGTGCGCCCTTGATGTATTTCTTCTCTCTTAGCATTTAAACTCCATGAAGGTGGGATCTGTGTCACCTGAGTCTCATGTGACATCTGACTCATGGCAGAAACCTCTGCACACCTGTCAGCCAAGGATGCTGATACCCTGCCTCCCCTGCCAGGTCATAATTTCCCCCCAGAAACACACCACCCGGCAGACGAGGGCTGCCTCAGCCACTTGTCAGCATGGTGGACGCTCAGGGTACTCTACAGAAACCACAATTATTTTTATTTCACAGGAAAGTTTTCTTTCCGAAACCTCATGACCAGTAAAGAAGCAGCTTTTAGCAATTTGGGATGAAGATATTTGTGGCGCCCAGCAGAGCAGAAAATAATTCTGGTTTTAAGTCAAGACTGTCCTGGCAGAAGCAGAAAAGTTCCAGAAAAGGGCTAAGGCAGAGCTGACCGCAGAGCTTCTGTGGGCCCCTGCAGCTTCACCACGCTGGCCCCTGGGCACCCATAGGAGGGGGTGGACCAAGACACAGGAGCCCTTCCCAGTGCCTGGCGGGGGCAGCCCCTAGCGTGCGGGCTCTGACTCTCCTAACAAGGAACGCCCTCCTCTCCACCTTTGCCAGTGTCTGCAGAGCCTGCTCACCCACCTGCTGCCGAAGTGCCCCATGCCCCCCAGATCTCTCAGGTACAGGAACTGCTAATGGAGTCCCTTTGTGCCTTAAGCTTGATGGAGCTGTTTCTGTCACTTGCAACCCCAAGAACCTACACCATAGAGTCACTGACATGGACACTCCCCGGCTCCCTCTCCCCTGCATGAACCCGGGCTGTGACATCCCCACACTCCTGTCTCCAAGGCGACCTTCCTGTACTGAAGTCCAAGACTCCAGTTCCTGTTGGCTTGACCGCAACCACCCACTTGTCCGTCTCTCCTCCTGATCTCTCTCCTGTCTCTGCCTCTCAGGCTCCTGTGCCATGTTCCTGTCCCCGTGCTGGTTGCTCTGGGCTGGGGGACGCTGCCCATTTGATGGTCTTGGCATGCCCGTGTTCTCAGTGTGGTTCACATGGAAATCAAAGCCTGCCGCCTGCTGTCTGAGGTCCTTTGTTTGCCGTGACCCAAACTGAACTCATTTCTCCCCTAAATCTGCACACTGTCCCTCCAATGAGGAAGGAGTCCCTCGGCTCCTTCCTCACTAGAGCCTCCTTGGTTCCACTCTGCGGAGGCCACGTGCCTCCCCTGCCTCCTCTCCAGCTCAGGCGCCCTCCCGCAGCAGCCTCTTCCCTGGCAGGGCCAGAGGCCTCCTCCTGCGACCCAGTCAGGCTGCCCCCACTGCAAGGCCCTCTCAGGATGAAGCGTGGGTTTTTTTTTCAAGCGTGGCCTCCTGCTAGGCGGGGCCTCCTCCCGGCCTCATCTTCCTGTCTTCTCTGCGGCTGCCACACCCCAGGCTACTCCAGGCTCCTCGGGTTCTAGGTGCCCCTACTCCCTCTGCTCCTGGGACCCCCCACCAGCCTGCTCCGTAGTCCACGCTGCCCTCTGCCTGCTCATCCTCGAGTTTTGGGCAGAGGTCCTGCCTCCCTGGAGGCCTTCCAGTGATCCTTCCCCATCTACCTGCACCCGGGCCATCGCCTCTCTGAGAGCTGGGCCGCGGTGCTGGGGGTGGGGTAGGGGGTGGGCAGGGACCCTTCTCCCTCCATCACTGGAAGGGCTCCATGGGTATTTAATCCATGGACTCTCAGCACGTGGCCGTGACAGGAGCTGCCCCACCCAGCGTGTTGGCTAGGGCACAGGACAGGTGCTGCTCCAGGACAGCTACGGCCTGAGGGGAGAAAGCAAGAGCAAGACACAGAAGGGGCCAGAGCAAGGTCCCCAGTGCCCTGAAGCCACCGTCTGCAGGAGGGGAAAGTCCCTATTTCAGGGCCCTCCAACTACAGAGAAGGTACTTTTTAAGAAATTCAGTCACCTCGCGATTTCCAGGGCCTACAGCTTTTCGGTCCCCATCTCCCCGGCTCCGGCCCAGAACTGTTCTTGGGAACCTGATTTGCCAACCGGCCACCACCTGCACCCCCGGCTCCAACAAGGGCAAGAGCGGCCAGAGCCCCTGCCACCGATGTTTATTCTATCTCATGCGCTGCTCCTGTCCCCTGGCTGTTCTGTTTCAACTCTAACAATGGGTGGAAACCAACGCCACCATTAGGGTCCCGTGGACGGAGGTGAGTCACCCCAAATCACACACTGCCAGAAACCAGGAGAGCCATGCCTGCCCTGGGCTGTGACCTGGAGACCACGTTCTGGGACACAGGGCCCCAGGAGTCGGGAGCCAGAGAGCACAGATCCCCCAGCTCAGAGGGTGCGGTGGGTTAAACCGTGGTCCCCCAAACTCCTGTGCCCTCAGAATGTGACCTTATTTGGAATGTGGGACTTTACCTGTATAATTAAAGATCTTGATACACTCGTCCTGGAGTGAGGGAGGGGCCTATCTAAATCCAGTGACCCGTGTCCCTAGGAGGAGAGGCGAGGACGTGAAGATGGAGGAGACGGGGGTGATGCCTCCAGGAGCCAGTGACACCCAGGACTGTCGGCCCCACCCACGCTAGAGAGAGGCCTGGGACAGGTCCTCTCCCAGAGCCTACAGGAGATCCTGCCGACACCCTGATTCTGGACTTCTGGCCTCCAGAACCAAATCAGAGGGAATGATAAGTAAATGATAAATAAGTAAATGCTCGGTCCCGAGCCTGTGCCACGCGGGGACAGCTATCCTAGGACACTATCACAGAGTCTATCTATGGACCACATGCTCTGTCCTTTCATCCTCCCAGGCCACCTCCCACCTGGACCCCAAGGAGGAATCAAGCTTCTCCAGAGGCCACCAAACCGCTGTGCAGATGCGGCTCATCTCTGCAGCTGGTACCGGCAGCAGGGGCTCCCTCTGTGCCCAGCTTGCAGGCCACCCCCCTGCTCTCACTGGATGCCTCTGATGACCAGTGGAAACAGGTGGAGTGATGGGAACAGCCTCTCCATCTATGGGAGGGAAAACAGGCGCGGAGAGGAGAGAAGCTGGCCTCAAGTCCCACTGTGTCACACACCAGCAGCCGGAGATAAGACAGGGCAGTGGGCACTCCTGGAGCCCCTGTGGGGCACGTTGACAGGCAGGCCCTTTGTAGAAGGGCCACCAGACATTTCCTCCCTCCCCCTCCCCCTTCCCCTCCTCCTCCTCATCTTCCTCCTTGTCTTCCTTATCTTCCTCCTTCTGCTCCTCCTCCTCTTCCTTCTTCTCCTCTTCTTCTAGGACACACAGTCTTGCAATCTGGCCCAGTCTGGCTCCAAACTCCTGGGCTCAAGTGATCCTCCTGCCTCAGCCTCCCAAGCACCAGGGAATATAATCAATTGGAAGAAAAAAGAAAATTTCCCTTTTGCCCTGCCAGGTATGGGAGTGCAGGAGGGAACTGGGCTCAGACAGGTTTCTACCAAAACTCACCCTAACAACAGACACACGTTCATATGGACACTCTCCACAGCCCCCTAAGTCAGCCCCAAACTGGAAACAACCCAAAACTCTGTTGCTAAATACACCATGGTAGACCCGTGCTGCAGAGCAGCGTGTGCAGCCATGCAGAAGGTGGCAAGTGACAGAGCCATGCTGAAAGTCCCCAATCTGTGCTCGAAGGGAGAACTGACAAAAATCAACCTCCCAAACCACATGGTTTCTCCCGGGAGGGGAAGAAAGTGGGGCTGGCATGCAGGGTGAAGAGGAACTTTCCATATTTTTTCCTGTTAGTTTTAACCATAAGAATTGTCATTTGGAGAGGAAGATCCAGCCTTTAAAGAATCAAATAGTGAGCTGGACGAGGCGGGGCACACCTGTAACCCCAGCAACTCAGGAGGCTGGGTCACAAGTTCAAGGCCAGCTCAGCAACTTAGCAAGGCCATAAGTAACTTAGTGAGACCTGTCTCAAAATAAAAAAATAAAAAGGGCTGAGGATGAAGCTCAGTGGTTTAAAAAAAGAAAGAAAAAAATTAAGTGGTAAATGAGTATTCAGTGGAGGCAGGGAGAGAATGAATTCCTGAATAAGGAAAACCAAAATAACTAAAGATATAATTCAAGAAAACTTTCTGGAAATAAATGAGGACTTTTTGTTAATGCCATTTTTGTAAGTTAAAACTGGTATAAATTGCGAATTTCATAAAGTTCAACCTAATATATGTTTATATATAGGCATGTTCATTGATTTAGTTTCTTATGCTGAGAACTTGTTTGTGTAGAGTTGTTTAAAACAAAAAATGATAAGTAAATGATAAATCCAGCATATAAACTCTAGTCTACTGGCTTTATTTCAAGACACTCTGCTGAGGGAAAATGTGCAGAAAAGGATTTAGAAAAGAAAAAAAAAAAAGCAATAAGAATGACGGTCACTGTAAGAGGAGGAATCAAGGTCCTGAGCTGTGGTCTTCTGTCCTTAGCAGATGGGGACACTGAGGTCCTGCAACGTGGCCACCCAGGCCATGGGACTTGTCCCTGGTTCTGCTGCCTCCTGGTCCACTCCCAGGCAGTCCAGGGAACTGCCCGGCAGAGCCTGTCACTGTGGCCCTGATCTGCATATCAGCAATAATTGACTCTTGGTCTGCCCTGCCTCTGCCACCTCTGTCGCAGGGCCTTTGCACATGCAGGTTCCGCTGTCTGGAATATGTAACCTGCTTTGCCTTGTCATCTCTCTTCCTTTCCCTCTTTCAGGTCCCTCTCAAGCATCCCAGCTCATGGGACTGGCCCAAGGCTCCCCAACTGCAGGTTCACATCCACCTATTTGTGTGACTGAGTCTGTCACCCCTGTCCCTGACTGATCACTGCCAGGCCAGGTGGGCTCCGGCCTCAGGGACACACACGGGATGGAGGGATGAAACCCTGGGCAGATCTCTCACGCGGGGAGGCAGGATGACTTCGAGGGCAGTTCACCTGCCCCCTGGGAGGCTCTGTTCTGAGGAATGCCTATTTTTAAGATCAGGGAAGTCTTTAAATAAGCGTAGAAGGTTTTCCTTTTCTGGGGCGGGGAGGAAGTGTGTCCGAGGTTCATAAAACAACGCCTGTGAGGTGGGAGGGGGCCCTACTGGGGGCACATCTGGTGGCCCAGGTCCCCAGCCTGTGCTTCCTTCCCGAGCCAACAGGCCTGGCTGCAAATCTGGCACAAGGATTGTAAGGCCGCGGGGAGACCATAGCTATAGGAGTGGACGGCACAGGTCATTGGAACCCTCTCCAGAGCACCTGCGGTGGTAGGAGCTCTGTGCAGAGTGCTTTATAGCACAGGGCCGGAACCCTGTGGGGGGAGGGGGAACGAATCGTCTCCGTTTACAGATGAGCAAACTGGGAACAGAGAGGTAAGCAACTTGCCCCAGGTCACACAGCCAATGAGAAGCAGAGCTAGGACACCAACCCAGGCTGCCCAGCATATGCCTTCCTCTTGGGTGACCCTTGTGAACACTGCCAGCTCCCAGCTGGTGAAGTCCCATGTTGGGTGGGGAGCTTGGGACAATACTCTTCAGTAAGACATCAGACTTCATATCCTTCCTCCTGGCACGCACTGACTCGCACAGTCTGCGGCCAACTCTGCAGTTACTGAGTGTGGGACACCCAGACTTCCCACTTTATCCTGTTCTATACCCTAAGACAGCCCACTAAATGGATTTCAAGACCAGCAATGAGTTTGACGGTCACTAGTCTAAGGGGAGAGGCCCTGCCTATTTCCCTGGAGGAGGGAGAAGATGACAGTCAGAGAAGTGAGAGGGTCCCAAGGTCCAACGTCTGGAGCAACAGCCATAAGGGCATACGTTGTGCTGCTGGCTTCATAAACGCAGAGGAAAAACATTTTCCAGAAATTAAGAGTTGTGCTGGGCTCTATGGTGCAGGCCTGGAATCCCAGCAACTCAGGAGGCTGAGGCAGGAGGATTGCAAGTTTGAGGCCAGCCTCAGCAACTTAGCAAGACCCTGTCTAAAAATAAAAAAATACATTAAGGGGGTGCTGGGGATGTAGCTCAGTAGTATAGTGCCCCAGGGTTCAACCTCCAGTACGTAAATAAATACATAAGAGTTGTCATCAGCATGGCTTAGTCCCCAGGGACAATGTCTTAGAGTTGCTTCAGCCATGGAAATGACAGAGGCAGCAGTTCAGGGTCCTCGGTTTCCTTCTCCACATTCCACAGAGGGGACCCTGCCCTGCCCAACCAGTGGCTCTTGGCCTTAGATGCACGTTAGAATCACCTAGAAACTTTTAAAAGCCCTGATGAACCTCCAGATTCAGAGGTTCTGCTTTCCTTGGCCTGGTGTGGTGATTGCTAATGTGCAGCCAAGGCAGACAACCTGCACCGGAAAGAGCCCACAGCTGCACCCTCAGCCTGCACCCAGAATGAGCTAAAGGGCTACAAGGGCGTCTCAGCAGCCTGGTGGCACACTCCTGGAATCCCAGTGACTCGGAGGCTAAGGGAGGAGGATCACAGGTTTGAGGTTAGCCTCAGCTCTGCCTCTCACTGGCTGTGTGATGTGGGTCAAGTCACTTGGCCTCTCTGTTCTCAGTTTGCTCCTCTGTAAGTAGGGACAACTTGGTGGACTGTCTCAAAAAATGCAAAGGGTTGGGGACAGAGCTCGGGGACAGAGCACCCTAATTCCCAGGTTCCCCAGATGGGGTGGGCGGATGCCACTGCCTGCATTGCGCTGAGGAGTCAGGCTGGCCGATGGGCCCCTTGTACTCACCATGGAGCCTGCGATGTCCACGCCCTGCGTGCTGCAGCCAGCCGCCCCTGCCCCCAGTGCCGATGAATCCTCCACCACAATTCTGCAAGCTATTGTCCCACTTTACAGAAGAGGAAAACTGGGGCTCAGAGAGGCAGGGAGAGGCAGAGAGGGACCCCACAAGAGGACAGTGTCCATGGCCACTGCAAATCAGGTCTGCCTGGGGCTGGAAACCCCACTGCTTTCTCCCACAAAAAGACCAGGAGAACCAGTCAACAAAACAGCTCTAGGAGCAAAGCCATGAAGGCTCGGTTCTCAGAGCACGAGGAGCCCGACCAGCTCGACCACGAACACAGGCCTGATCTTTGGCCAGGAAGAGGCGGGTTTGTCCCAGGTGGTCCTGACCCCTCTTCCCAGCTCCTGGACGTGCTGTCCAGGGCCAGCCTTGGTGTGGTGACCCCCAGGAGCTCCCCAAGGTGTGTCCCCTGTTGGTTCAGCCTCCCGTTGCCCTGCAGGGGCCGTGCCCTGGTGACGGCCTGTGACAAGGCGCCCCCACCCCTGCATCTGCCCAGCTTCAGTCAGACGCCCGCCTCCTCGGGACCCCTGCCCGGCTTTACCTAGAGAACAGACTTTGCCCTACTCCACTCCGTCTAGTGGGGCTGGGGCAAAAGCACGGCCACAAAAGGGAACAGCCACAATCCAGACCTCTGTCACCTCCCCACCTCCTCCACCACCTCCTCTCAGATTTGCATCTTTGACAATTATAATCAAGGACCGGAGACCAGGGACAGGCCTTTTCGATGGCCAAGAAACTTCCTGAGGAGTCAGAGGGTCTTACTGAATCCTGACGGCTTCTCATTTTTAGCACCTTTATCAGCAACGCCAAGACCATGTTTTCTCACAGCTTTGGGATCGGGATGTGCCTTTGCCTGTTTTGCATTTTCCTCCGCGGTGCTGGGGGTCAAAGCCAGGCCTCGGCACTCCCCCGTGGCCTGCCGGGGACCCCCTGTCCTTCACAGCACATGCAATAACAGCGCAGGTACAGTCAGCAGCATCTGACACGCTAAGAACATAGCGCCACAAGTGACTTTTTCCTTTTGATGGATTGTTTCCTTTCCCTTAATGGGATGGACATACTTGAACGCCAACATCCTCACCAATCTTGATGCACACTGTCACCTCTGCTCAGCACAGCTGTGGGGGCTAAGCCAGTCCCCAGCACAGGTGCCCCAGCTGCCTGTACCTTTTTGGTTCACTTAACTTAACGGAGAATTGCAAACGAAAGAAAAGTCACTGCCGTATCCACACCTTTCTTCGACGCTTTGTTACCTGGAACTTGGGGACCACCTAACTCTCACAGCCACTTGGCCACCTGCCACCCATGTGAGGACACACAGGTTGCTACCACTCTGTGTCCTGCTGACCCCCATGTGGCTTCTTGGGTCCGCCCCAGGCACCCCCTGCCACCCTGGGCTCCTGTAGCTCGCCCCTCCACAGCCGGCCCCTGCCGGCCCCCAGGCCCTTGGGGGGGAACTCCGGAAGGGGAAGCCGACACTTCCTTCCCCCTTTGCAACTTTTGCCACTGATATACCCCAAACCCAACCAACCCAAACCCCAACGTCAAGGTCAGGATTTATCAGTCCTGCTTGGGATGGCCACAGGACACAGCAGGCCAAGCTTTGCTGTGAAGTCAGGCTGGGTTGAAACCCGATTTGCCACTCCCCAGCTGTGTGAATCTGAGCAAGTGGCTTTAGGTCTCTGTGCCCAAATATCCTGACCTGTAAGACAGGATGCTAAAGAAAAGTCCCAACAGACTCAGCATCTCCCTGGTGTCTGCAGACCCCAATTCCTTGATCCTCCTGATAGCCCTTCAGGGGCTAAGGTGGGAACTAATCTTTCTGTCATTTTCCAGAGGAGGACACTGAGGCATAAGGAGGTGAAGGGCCAGGTTTTGTGACGCAGGGTTGTTAAAACAGGAATTTACCTTTACGTCACTGGAGGCCATCTTCTGTGGTCTCTGGATCTGGAAAACAAGAACATATTTGTTTGGATCTGTCACTCTGTTGCTGTGGCCCCAGCATGCACCTGGCAATCTCTCCTTACAGATTAGGTCTATGTTAACTTAGTGTCAACAGAGTTTGAAAACAGCATAAAGCTCACAATGTATGTAAAAGGACATGTACCCTGGATACACACCCCAAAAGAACTGAAAACAAGTACTCCAACAAACACCTGTTGGAGTACTGGGTCCACATTTTGGAGATGGTGAACAATATGTAGTAGAAGTATTCACCATCTCTGAAAGGTGGAAACAACCCATATGTCCATTGATGGGTATGGATAAACAGAATGTGGTATATCCATGCCATGGAATATTATGCAGCCACAAACAGAAATGAAGCACTGACCCCTACAAAGACACAGATGAACCTTGAAAACACTATGCTAAGAAAAGGTGGCTGGACACAATATGCATATACCATGTGATCCCCACTTGTACGAAACAGCCAGAATAGGCAGATCCATGGAGACAGGAAGGAGACTGGTGGATGCTGGGGACCAGGGGAAGGGAAGAGCAGGGAGTGACTGCTTAAAGGGTCTCCTCTTAGGGTGATGACTGATCTGGAATTAGATCCATGGGATGGCTTGATGGCAGCACGATATTGCAAATGCACTCAATGCTACTGAATTAGGAGCTTCAACCTGGTCCATTTAATGCTATGGAAATTTCATTCCAATTCCAAAGACAGTCATTGCCTTGCAGTGGAGGGCTCTGAAAAAGACTCACATGCCCACCGAGGGTCTGGGTGGTTGCCTGCTGTGCACCTGAGCAGTGGGAGGGTGCATAGTCTGCGAGTGTAGATGTAGAAAAGAGAAAGAAGATCCTGTCACAGCATGGCAGGGGTAAGATGGCCCCATCTACGTAGAAAAAACACGCACGTGCTTTAAAAGCTTTTTTTAAGTCTGTAAGGGAGGCAGTGAGAGTGTTCACAGTGGTCATCTTTGGGAGCAGAGGGAGTAACCTGGACTTGGGATTGAGTGACTGTCCTCCTCTTTGCTTCTGTAAAGTCTGAACTGTAAGAATTCTGAGATGGGGGATTATCCAGTGGACCCACTGAACTCGGCGGGGGGGGGGGGTCTTTGTAAGTGGAGGTGGATGTGAAGCAGAGGAGACAGAGATCGGGAGGTGCCTAAGCTGCTGGCTTTGAAGACGGAGGAAGGGCCCGCTGCAGGCACCTCTAGAAGTTGGTAGGATGGGCCACCAGAGTCCCCTGCCCCCAGTCTGAGGAAGCAGGGCAGCCCCGGCAGCGCCCCCTTCAGGTTCACTGAGACTGAACATAGACTCCTGACCCACAGAACTGTACAGGTACAAATGCGGGTTGTGTCAAGCCACCAAGTCTGTGGCATTTGATCAATGGCAAAAGGAGACTAGCACAGCACCTCGGGGCTGGTCCCACGCCAGCACGCTGAGGGCCAAGGGCACTCCTTGTAATGGCCACATAGGAGTCCCCTTCAGAGACGTGTGTGGGCCTCTAGTGACGGACAGTTAGGTTGTTCCCCAGTCTTTTCTTGCCTCAATGTGTCAATGAGTAATTCTACATGCTTTGTGTTATTTTTATAATTAAAAGAGTAAAATATTAGCATTTGGGGAAAAAATTCACATACAAAAAAAATAAAATAAAATAAAGCAAACCCCAGCTTTCTCTCCTCTCCCACAGTCTGGGTGCAACAGGACTGTGGAGAGCTTCTTTCTGGTTGGCTAACAGAGCAGCGTCTGCAGGCGGCGAGTTTAGCTCAGTGCAGCCCTGGCCCAGCACCCGGGGGCCTCCCTCACCCCTTCTGCATGAGATGGGCTCCAGCAGCTCCTTTACACAGATGAAGGTGAAGGGAAGGACCAAGGTGCTCTGGAGGGTCCCTTCCTCACAAGACAGGAAGCAGAGCTGGCACCCATGAGTACCCAGCTTCACACATTCAAGCAGCAAAAAATGTAGAACTCCCAGGCTCTCCCCCATTAAACTAGTCAAGACAAATAAAAGTGATAAAGCATGATGCTCACAGGGCTGTGGGGAAACTTATGCACACTTCTGGGGATCACTGCTCTAATGGGCATTTGGCAACAAGGGTCCGCTGCCTTCAAGATGATCAGACCCCTGACCTGAACACTTCACTTTGGAAATTATATGTCAAAAAAGTCATCTGACAGCAATGACAATATTTACACAAATGTACAACAATGTTTACAGCTGAACTGGATATTCTGGGCACAATCTAGAACAGCCCCCCCTTAGGGAAAAGCTGAGGAAGGCAGAGGGCTACTGGGAGGAGTGACAATATTGAGGTCTATGCAGAGAGGCAGAAAGAACTCTGGTGAGCAACAAGAAGGGAGAAATGGAGGCCTCTGGTGCTTTACATTCTGCTGGCGATTGTACAAAATTATCTGAACCTTTACCAGATGCCAAGAACTGTGCTGGGTGAAGAGGCAAGAAAAAGAGGTCAGGTCAAGGGTAGGCTGATGTTTCAGCCCCAGGAGACAAAAAAAAAAAAAAAAAACCCAAGGAAAGAAATACATAAGCGAGATCACACTCCCCGCCACCCTCGGCTGCGTGCTGGGAAGGAAAAAACCTGGTCACGCACTAGAAAGCAGCCAGCGTGCGTGCGAGGGAGGCTCCTGCAAGTGGAGTGGTCAGACTCCTGAGGAAGTGACAGCTACAGTTTCCTGAATGTCAAGGGGACCAGTCATTCGATATTTCAGGGAAAGGTGTTCCTGGGGAAAGGAGAGCCTGCGCTCTCACCCCTTGAGAGAGCAAGAAGCTTGGGAGAATGGGGAGACTCCTGATGGAGGACAGCGGCAGGAGATGAGTCCAGAGTGAAGCAGGAGGAATGCAAGTTCAAAGCCAGCCTCAGCAACTCAGCAACACCCTGTCTCAAAGTTAAATATAAAAAGGGCTGGGGATGTGGCTCAGTGGTTAAGCAGCCCTGGGTTCATCCCCAGTGCCTCCCCCGCCCCCCCCAAAAAAAAGAAAGAAAAAGAATAATCACTTGGGGCCCAAGTATGGAAGGTGGATGAGGGTTTGGGGTCAAGAATGCTGCAGGGAGGCCAAGGGGAGGCCCTCAGTGACAGTGACATTGGCCTGAACTTGGGGATCAAAGTGAGAACACAGAGGCCAGACTTGGATATGCTTAGGGGGAGATGGTGTGGGGTGGGGAATGGAGAACCAAGCCACCAAGGGCGACCAGGCCAGCTAGGCTGTGGCAAGAGCTCTCTGGGCTTCCTCCTTGCTAGACAGCAATGTGGTGGGGGAGGGCTGGAGGCCGCAGAGGAGCCTGGAATTATGCAAGTTTTAGCCCAAAGCTTGTCAAAACCCTGTCCTCAACAGCTTTCCCCCAGGGGACTCGCAGGGGAGAAGTTGCTGGCTCTGATCTTGGTTTTACTCAAGTTCCTGGTAGGGGACCTCCGGAAATACTGCAGATCTAGAGCCCCACCAGCCTGAGATTTGAGGGGCCCAGGAGGAGGAGCGCTTCCAAAGGTGTGGGATGGGAGGGAGGGGACACAGCTTGGTAGGAAGCTGAGCTAAGTCTTTACACCAGGCATCTCACTTAATCTCCTCAGCATCCTGTGAGGTAGGTGCCAGGCTGAACCCCAGGGGGCAGATAAGGAAACTTGAGACACAAAGCGACAAAGTCACATGGCTAAGCCTGCAAGATCCCCTGCCCTGGCCTGGCAGAGGAACCTCCAGCATTCCTGGAGGGGGCTGGCTGAGAGGAAAGCCCCCCTCTCTCCTGGAGGTCACCCCAACCCTAGCCCACCATTATTGTTCCTTAGCTCCCCTGACCCAAGAGTGGGTGTTCCAAGGAATTTCCAGGTGAAGGACCTGCTGCCCTGGGCCTTCCTTCTGCAGGGACGGGTTGGGGGGCTCACTTTGGGCTCCTCCTGGGGTACCCCACCTGCCTTCCCTGTCCCTGTTCCCCTGGGCAGCAGGGACTGGGGCAGGACAGAGGGATGGAAGGACGGGGCTCCACACAGACCTGGCTGTGAGTTCAGGCTCTGTCTCCTTCTTCGGCTGCGACCCAAGGTACCGCGCCTCTCCAAGTCCCGGCGTCTCCACCTGTAAGCGGGAGGGAGACCGCGATGGGCGCTGCGCCACCTGTTGCAGCCCTGGGTGATGAAGTGATGGCACCTGGCCGGGTCGCGCGCGGTGAGAAAGGACAGTTCTTGGCACTGGACCCCAGGGGGACAAGGCCGCGGCGGGAGGGCTGCCCTGCAGCCTGGCACCCGGCGACGCGGGGTCCCGGGGTCCCTCCGCCCTCGGGGGCAGCGAGCACGGGCGCGGCTGGGGGCGGGTCCTGCGGAGTTCCCTCGGCGAGGGCGCCCCGGGTGCGAGGGTCCCCGCTGCTCTGAGGGGTCGGGATGGGGGAGGAGGGCGCGACCCCGGCCGGGAACTCACCGCGCGTCCGCGGCCACCGCAGCGACTGGCAGCCCCGCGTCGCCGCCGCCCCTTCCTCCAGGCCCGCCCCGCCCCGACGCCGGGCTCTGGCCGAGTCCCAGCGCGCGTCCCCGTGCCCGCCCCGCCCCCGTCCTGCGGACGGACTAAGTCCCGCCCGGCGGCCCGTCGCGAATCACGGGAATCCGCGACCCGGGAAGGGGCGGGGGAGGGACGCACTTCCTTCCTCCGCGGAGGGTCGAGGCTGGGCCCCCCGCAGCCTCCCCGCCACCCCTGCCTCCCGACTCCCTAGGGTGGCCTCGTCCGCCGTCCCCAGCACAGTCTGTCAGGCAGAGGGCGGAGGGTGGCAGAGTGTCCTAAGGGGATGGCCAACCTGGAAACCCTGGGGGCTCCCCTGATGGGACTGAGGCTGGAGGAGGGGAGGGGCGCCCTGCTCCAGGCCTGGGTGGTCAGAGGAGCCCGCCTGGCTCTTTGCGGCCCTCGCAGCGGCTGTGCCTCGGGTTTGTCCTGTTAGCGTGTCTTCAACAGGCCACTGGTCCCAGGCTCGCAGGCGCAGAGGCCATCTGCTGGTTTACTTGTGGGGGTGCCGCGCAGCCCCTGGGGCTGGTATGAGTTTCCTGTTGCTGCTGTAACATGTCGCCACAGACCCAGTGCCTAAAACACCAGAATGTGTTCTCTTAGAGTCACGAGGCTGGAACTGTGAAGTGGCTCTTTACACCGCTAAAATCAACTTGCTGGCAGGCCATGTCCCCTCTGGAGGCTCTGGGGACAGCCGGCTCCTTGCCTTGGTCCGCTCAGAGGTGCCTGTGTTCCTTGTCTCCCGGCCACTCAGCCCCACCTCTGCTTCCACCTCAGAGTCCCTTCTCCCCCTCATAAGGACCCTGTGATTACTGTAGGGAGAAAGAGAACCACCACTTCCTCCTTGGTTCTTTGTGGGCTTTTGGGCTAGATCTGGGAACCCAATTAATACAAGAACTGGGTGACAAGAGAAAAACATGAGAGTCATATTAGTTTTACACATTCGTGGTGATCTTCCCAAGAGGGTGAAGTGAGAAGAAATGACTAAAGTATGATGCTGTCACAATGAAGGAGTGACAGAGAGATCAGGTGAGTCTCTGGACTAGGTATGAAACTCTAGGGACGTCACTCAGGGATATGGGGAGGAGAGGAGATGTGGAAGCTTCTGGAAGATAGGGGTTACTTCAGAGAGCTTATTTATTCAGGTCAGTTGTAGCTCTAATGACCAGATTCTGGGGACCAAGTCTCTTTTCCTGCTTTGGCATGTGAAGGACATCCTCCCTAGAAGAATCTCATGATGTGCTGCTGCATGTAGGGAAACGCAGGCCAAATGGCCCTTTTTCAAATCACAGATTCTCAAGTGACTCGACTTTGAACTACCAACATTCCCTTTTCCGTATTTGACATGGTACCTCTAGCACCTTCCTTTCACTGGCCCCACCGCCACAATCCAGGATCTTCTCCTATCTCAAGATTCTCAGCTTATTCACAAGGGCAAGATCTCCTCAATCATGGAAGGCAACATGCTCACAGGTCCTGGGGAGTAGGACCTGGGTATTTTGTGGGGCTTCATCCATCTCCCTAGCGATGTTTCCAGGGGCTTTACTGCCTCTGCTCTCCCCAGTGCCGCTGGGCAGCAGGCTTTCCTAAAACCATTTTCCTGGTGACTTCTCATGCTTTGTTATTCTGACAGCCCCATTCCAGTCCCCATGCCATGGGTCTGGTCCATTTTAAACTTCTTATATTTAATCAAAAACTCTGCCCTTCCCCCCAGGGCCCGTGGACAGAGTGGACAGGATGTGGGGAATATTCTGCCCCAACTTCCCTGCAGTGGGGAAGGGAAGAGGGAGAGGGAGGAGCCATCTCTCCTCGAAGTGCAGGCCTCTTGGGTCCTGCTGGTAGTTATAAGCTTAGCACAAGTAGGTGGTGGCCTCAACAGGCCAAGCTCTGGCCCTGGCCCCACCCTCTGGCCGACCCCCTGCCCATGGAAGCCTCATTTTTGTATCCTTCCCAGTGCCCACATCTGTACCCCACTGTGGTGCTCCTGGTAAGGCCTTCAGCTCCCAAACTTAACTATGCCCTGGGGCCTCCAGTAGGCATCTATTTCCATATTTTGGGGGGAAATAGGGTCCCATGGAGCAGTTCAGTATTTCTGAAGAATTTAGGCCTTAACATTGCTATTATCACTGATATCTTCCTGTCTTCTCAGGAGATAGGAAAAGATCTCAACTGTGTTATATCTTTCTCAGCACAGAATCTGGCACTTAGTAGTTGCTTTACATTCCCACTGCATAAATTAATGAGTATTAAGCATCATAAGATAGATGTACAATTATTGCTACAATTCAACACTGTACTGAAGATTCTAGCCAACACAAGAAGACAAGAAAGAAGTACAAAGATTGAAAAGAAACTCTCATTCACAATCACTAGACTTATCTCCAGAAAAATCTAAGAGACCTACATACTATTGTGCCTACTGTGCAGCAGGGCCTTTCTGGATACTTAGTATCAGGTGAAGGAATGGCCTCTGTCCTCACAGAGCACCCATTTTGGCTGGAGAAGTGAGGCCAATCATCCTTAGGGCAGAGTAACCTGTGGTCCATAGAAAGAGTCCCAAAGCCCATGAACTTGGGTGGGAAAAAAATTACCTCTTTATTTTCATTAACCTCTGATTGAAATTTGACATTTTATTTAATTATGAATGTAGGCAATAAAACCTCTGTTGTGTTAGCAATACCAATACTTTGTATCAAACAGATGATTTTGAGATCATAATAGTTACTATAGGTATCTCAAAATATTACTTGATCTCAATAGTCTAATGCATTAGCCAAGAACTTCATGTATTTATCCTAATTTTAAAATTAATTTGAAACTGCATTTCAAGGTCACTTTGCTTTGCTAACTACCCCACATTGGAAAATATTACTCGAGAAGAGGCTCAGAGGCTTCATCAGATGCCAAAGGCCCCAGGTTACAAAAAGATTAGGAACTGCTTTAGAGAAGGACCTATTCTGCTTTCGGCAATGCCATCCAGTCCCCCTGCACAAGGGAGTCCCTGTCCCACCCCTAGCAGTGAGCCCAGTTTGTTTGTCAGTCATCAGCTCAGGATTCTCTGGGTGTCCCACCTTTTGATGTTCATGGAGCGTTTCAGGGAAGATCTGAGTCCACTCCTGGGGGGTCTGTAACGCTTGTGTTCCCAGAACAGCTGGGGCTGGGCCAGGCAGTGTCTGCTTCCGACATTATGCAGGGGGAAGAGAGAGGGCTGCCTCTGCTGGTTCTGGTTACTCCAGGGCAGAGTTTTCAGCCTCCACAGTTGACCACTTCCCTTCCTAGGGCATAAACCAGGTCCTGGCTCTGGGAGAATATGAGAAAACGGAAAGGAAGAGAGAGAAGTAGAAGAGATTTCAGCCAGGGGTGGGCAGGGGCTCTGTTTGGGTTTCCCAGAGTTACGTCTGTGGTCTGGGTCCAGGAGCTCCTCTCCCAGCAGATATGATTCATCTGCAGCAGTGACAGCCACATGATGACATCCATGTGAGGCTTGGGGACTTATTTCAACAATGTAGCTTTATTAAAAGTGTATGTTGCTAGGGCTGGGGGTGTAGCTCAGTGTTAGAGCACTTACCTAGCATGCATGAAGCCCGGGTTTGATCCCCAGAACTGGAAAAAAGAAAGAAAAGGGGAATTCGGTTCCAATGGCTTCACTGTTCAGAAAGAGCATAGCAACTGGCATCAGAGAGGCCCACATCTCAGTCCTGCCTCCCTCCATCCCTTCCTTTGCTGGTGAGTGATTTCTCACTAATGTAGCAAATCGGTTCTGAGCATCAGCTAGGAGTTGGGTTCAGAGAACACTGAGGTGAACCAGGCAGGTAGGTCCCCTCTGCCTCACCCCACCCCTCTCCACAGGGAGGCATACCAAGACCCAGTGACAAAGTGAACAGTATAAAGGAATGACCAGGGGATGCTAGCAGAGAAGTGGGGATAGAGATGCACACCCATTGAGCCATGGAGGCCAGGGGAGGCAAGTGACATTTAAGCTGATATTGAAAGATGAAGTAGAGCTGGTCATGAAGAGGGACAAGCTTCTAAGCAGAGGGAACAGCACATGCAAAAGGCCTGAGGTGGGACAGAGACCCAATAGGAGACCAAAGGAGGCCAGAACCTCAGGAACATCCTGCACTGAGGGAGAGAGGAGAGAAGTGAGGCCTGGAGGAGGGCAGAGGCCACAGGGTTGGAGCCCGTTGGGGGTACAAGAAGCCAGGTGGGGAGAGTTAAGCAGCAGAGGGACAGATTTGATTTTTGTGGGGAGAGGGATAGGGTACTGGGGGTTGAATTCAGGGGCACTCAACCACTGAGCCTTATTTTGTATTTTTTAAATTTAGAAACAGGGTCTCACTGAGTTGCTTAGTGCCTCACTTCTGCTGAGGTTGGCTTTGGACTCGCAACCCTGTTGTCTCAGCCTCCTGAGCTGCTGAGATTACAGATGTGCGCCATTGTGCCTGCTTTTTTTAAAGTGTAGTAAAATACACATAACATGAACATTTTAACCATAATGAAGTGAGGACAATGCATGGCATTTAGTACATTCACAACATTAGGTAGTCTTCACTGCTACCTAGGTCTGAAACTTTCTCATCTTAAAATGAAACCCTGGGCCCATTAGTCAGCTACTCTTCATTCCTGCCTCTCTCCAGCCGGGAGCACCCACAAGTCTTCTATCTATCTCTGTGGATTTGCCTCTTCTGGACATGGCATTGCCCAACACGGGGTCTTGGCATCTGGCTTCTTTTGTGAAGAAGCTCAGCTCTGAGCCCTGAGCCCTGAGGTCCGTCCATGTCGCCCCGTGGTTGTGCTTCTTTCCCTTTGAGGCTGAATGGAATCCCTCTGCCCAGGTAACCATCTTCTTAATCCTTCACCCACTGGTACAGTCTGACTTAAAAAGATACCTCTGGTGGCCAGGTGGGACTTGGATGGCCAGGATGGGAGGGCGGTGGCTGATGCTGATGACTGGCCCTTGTCTTGGGACTAGGGAAGGAAGAGGGGCATGGACAGCGATGGCTTTGGGAGGCAGAGCAGATGGGTGGGGGGTGCACTGGCTGGTGAGAGGCTTGGGAGAGGCAGGGCACGGGTTGCACAGAGGTGTCACCCATGGCAACGGAGGGGCCTGGCGGGCCGGCTAGGGACTGTCCTAACTGTTTGATCCCATGTGCATCCTCAGGGCACAGCCGCTCTTGAAAACCCAAGCTGGGCTGAGGTCCACTCTGGAGCACAGATAGGGGCCCAGGACTGAGCCACAGGCGAAGAAGAGGCTGTGAAGGAGTCAGAGTAAGCCAGGAGGGAGACCCCAGGCACGTGGGGACCTGGAAGCCAAGAGAAGAGGGTTTGGGGCTAGAGGGGAGCCATCCTGCAGGTACAGGGCAGCGCTGGTAACACCTTGGGGCAAGTTCTCTGTTTCCCTGGGCTCCTCCTGCCTCTGAGGGCCTGGCGGTGGGCAGGAGCTCTGGACGAGTTCTCTGGCGGGATGGACCTGCCACCGGGGGCATCAGTAGCAGTGCCTTGTTCCACCTGCTGGCCGTCGGTGGAAACTGCTCTCTATGGGTGTGGCTTGGCCTCCTGGGGGCTGCCCACCTTCTCTCCACCCAAGGAGTGAGGCCTACACCCAACTGGGACACCCCTGCCCCCTGGCCACCATCTTTCTCAGGAGAGGACTGGTGACCCTCTGCTTTGGCCAGTGAGCCCTGAGGGCAGGTGCTGGGCTTCTGGAAAGTGTCCTCCTGCCAAGGAGAGCAGGGCTGAGGTGGAGGCTCCTGGGTCCTGGGAGCTGCTCACAGTGTCTGGTGGCCACTTCCTGGCTTCAGGTTTTGATTGCGGCTCCTCCTCCCTGGGGTCAGGGGTGGGTCCCAGCCAAACGCTGTTGGAGTTGGCTCTGATCAGGGCCCAGTTCACTCTCCTCCTCCAGGTCCGTCTCCTGGAACTACTCCTCAATGTGTCACCTCTTCTGCTCAAGCAGGACTGGACTCCAGCAGGGTCAAAGGATGACATTCCCAGTCAGGGCTTGGAGCGGGACTTCTCACTTCCTTCGGGGAGCAGCCTTGGGCTGGTGGGGCATCTGGGTCCCCGCCTTCCCTCCTGCTGTGGCCTCCACTCCCTTCCCACCGCCCCCATCCTGCAGCCAGCCTGAGCTAGTCTCTGCTGTCTGCGCCAAGGTGCCCAAGCCAGGGGAGGGAGGGAGCAGAGGGGACCAGGTCCCTGCGTTAGTGAGCACACGGCAGTTCAGAGGCCCAGCTGGGCACAACAGCCCCGAATGGGAGGTGGCAGGAGGAAGGGACCAGCCACTCCTCTCATGGGAGGCAGAATTTACAAAACATCGGTGGCTTCATCAGTTATTTCTCCTGTCACAGGTTGGAGGCATGAAGTCCAGAACATGCTGGGGACCCTCATACCCTCCAGCTCCCTGCTTGGCCATTCCCAGGGGCCTTCCTCCTCCTGGAGGCAGCACCTGTGTTTCAGGAACAGTCCCAGGAAGAGAGACAAAGGACAGCAGATGCGTGTCAGCGTCTCTGCCAGGGGGTTTCCAGAATGGCCTCCAGACAGGCGGAGCAGCCTGGCCCTGGAGCACCGTGGGCAAAGGCCTAGGAGTCAGGCCACACAGAGGGGCAGAGCTGGAGACCGGAGGCCACACCCTAAAGAGCTCCCCAGGCCCCACATCCCACTGCACCCAGACTAGCCTGGCTCTGGCTGATTGACTGGTGTTTCTGTCAACTGTACAGACTGTTTATGAGGCTGTTTGTGTCACCACCTAGGCCAGCCAGGGAGTACCCTGTTTTATAACAGCTGCCCGGCCGGGAGTGGTGTTCCCCATGTGTGAGCAACAATACCTGCAACCACCCACAGCTGCAGCGCTCTGATGGTGAACTTGAGGAAAACCCACACCTCTGGGCCCCGAAGGCCAAGTCAGAACTTCTGGTGGCCAGGACCAGGACTCTGCATTTTGATGCAGGGGATCCTCATGGCACCCGCTTTGAGAATCAAAGTGGAACTATGTGTCCTGGGATCCAACCCAGAGCCTGCTACCAACTTGGTCTTTTCAGTGACAGTCACGCAGAGCTCTTCCTTGTGTGTGTTTGTGGTGGGGGTGCCTGGGTCTATGCTGAGGAGACGCCCTTCATTTCCTCTCCACCCTTTCTAGAAAGCACGAGGCTAGGCAGCCATTGCCTTAGCTGAGGCCACACTGCTGGTGAGTTGGAATCCAGTTCTGTCCATGCCTCGGCCCCTGCTAGGACACCCCGTGTCATACCTTGCTGGCATGTGGACTGTCACTCACACTAGACAAAGGGTCTCTAGCCTTCCTCAGACTCCCCAGCGCCCCATGCTGGAGACTGTCCTTGTCACTGCACCATGACACAGGGACCACATCGTTCCATCCCTGCCTCCTCTGTCTGCCTTGCAAGGTCTCCCTACTCCCACTCCCTCCTTCCTCAGGCCTCTTCCCCTCACAATGCTCAGGGTGTTTTTCATAAATCTCATCTCTTTATTGAGACGATTCTCAGACTTCAAAAAATTATGCGTTATAGCGACCTTTCTGTCCTCCCCACCAGGGTAGGAATAAAACAATTTTACTTGAACCCCAAATCTCACCGTCCTTCGGTGGCTTCCCCTTGCTCCTGGGATGGAATTCCCACAGCAGCGTGGAGGCCTGTCCTTGCCACCCCTCAGGCCCGCTGGGCTCCTCACTAGACTGCTTAGTCCCTTGCCTTGCCTTCCAAGGCCTGTGCAGAGTCACTCCTACAGAAAGAGTCCCTGGGGGGCTGGGGCTCAGCGGTAGAGCGCTCACCTAGCACGTTCAAGGCCCTGGGTTCGATCCTCAGCACCACATATAAATGAATTAATTAAATAAAGATATTGTGTCCAACTATAACTAAAAAATAAATATTAAAAAAAAAATAGTCCCTGAATCAAGAAGGCGCTGACCAGGTGTCTGCTTTTTGCAACCCCAGTAAAATATTCATTCACTTGAGAAACACTTAGTGTGTACTATGTGCCAAGCGAACATGCTTATTTTTGTTTTAAAAATGCACCACTCGGCTTGAGAAATCACAATCTGTGCCTGTTTCCTCATTCACCAGTAAAATGGGGATGAGAGTACCCCGCGGGCCTGGAGCCTGGAGGAGCTAATGCTGGGACAGGGCTCAGCACGTGCCTGGCACATATGTAAGTGGGGCTGGAGGCGGGACAGGAGGGCCAGCATCAGGGAAGGAATAGGGTTTGCACCAATAGGACTGGGCCTGGTCAGCACTTGCTGGGTTTTCCTTGGGCCCTGGTCAGTGGCATCTGGGTTCTTGAGTGGGCACTGGCCACACTACAGGCTATCATCGATGGTGCTCAGGAGGGATTACCAGAGCCAGTGTCCTGGAAGGTGCCGAGCCCCTTTCCATCCTTGTGCGGAGGGTGCAGAGGAGTCTCTCCTCTTCGGTTTAATTCTGGCTGCTGGAAAAGGTGGTGGGGGAGGAATATGCACATTAGAACGATCCTCTCATACGCAGGCACTGTCTGCTGCCAACTGTGGGCTGGGTCGGAGCACACAGGTGACTTTCGAAAGCTTTTCTGGAGGAACACAAGATGCGGTACTTGGATGACACAGGTGTTGATATTTGGAAGCAGTTTTAAGACATTCTGTTAAGAAGCTGCATTGTTTCCTTTTGCTGAACTAAGATGATAGAAAATCCAGCATCCCATTTCAGCTGCAAAATCAGAATCAAAAATCCCAACTTAAACTGACCTAAGTAATGAAGGAATTTTGTTACTTAACTAGGTTAGTGGCAAGTAAGCTACAGGTATGGTCTGATCAGGACTCTGTTTCTCTGTTCTATTGGTCCTGCTATTTTCCTTGGGTTGATTTTGTTTCCCTCCTTTTTGATCAGACCTAGAGATTTAACTGCTGATTTAGAGAAAATACAGCATTTAGAGGGGACTGCAACATCTAGAATGTGTCAAACGCTAGAACCAGGTTTCCTCAAAAAGGAAGGAGAATCTGCAGAGTGCAGACATAGGCAGTGCATGGATTTTATTTGGATCCTTTTGGACAACTTTTTTTTTTTTTTAAGCACTTAAATAAAACCTCCTAGGAAATTTGAACACTGGGTGGATATTATGTGAGAGTATTAGTTTTTTTAATTATTTGTTCTTTTTAGTTATACATGACAGTAGAATGTATTTTCTTTCCCTGGTGAATTAACCATGAATTTTGATTCTAAATAATTGAAAATTCTGGGGCTGGGTATGTGGCTCAAGTGGTAGCGCGCTCGTCTGGAATGCGTGAGGCACTGGGTTCCATCCTCAGCACCACATAAAAATAAATAAGTGAAATAAAGTTATTGTGTTCAACTACAACTAAAAATACATATTAAAAAAATAATTGAAGGGCTGGGGATGTGGCTCAAGCGGTAGCGCGCCCGCCTGGCATGCGTGCGGCCAGGGTTCGATCCTCAGCACCACATACAAACAAAGATGCTGTGTCCGCCGAGAACTAAAAAAAAATAAATATTAAAAATTCTCTCTCTCTCCCCTCTCTCACTCTCTCTTTAAAAAAAAGTTGAAAATTCTAAAACAATTAAATAAAATGTGTGATCTTGCACCCAGGTATTTATAGTACATCAAATGTAAGCATTAGGGGCTGGGGATGTGGCTCAAGCGGTGGTGCGCTCTCCTGGCGTGCATGCGGTCTGGGTTCGATCCTTAGCACCACATACAACTGGACATGTTGTGTCTGCCAAAAACTAAAAAATAAAATTCTCTCTCTTAAAAAAAATGTAAGCATTAAGTGTCTATAAACTGCCAATGATAACTTTAAATGGTGTTTTATGATATAATCCAGCTGAGGTTTTTTAAAAAATTTTAATTAATTTTTTAGTTGTAGCTGGACACAATCCTTTTTATTTATTTTTATGTGGTGCTGAGGATCGAACCTAGGGCCCCCGCATGTGCTTGGCGAGTGCTCTACCGCTGAGCCACAACCCCAGCCCCTGAGGTTTTTTCTTTAACATGTAACATGACATTGCTATTAAATGTAGAGTTACTTTATATCAACAGAACCAATATCACTGCTTCCTAATTAATCTTATGCTTTTATATGTTCTTATTTTAAATTAAATTATAGGAATAAACAAAACAATCATATATATTACATGAAAAACAATAATTATTCTGCATGCAAATAACCATCATTCCTACCCCCTTGTCCCCTCCTTTCCCCTCCGTCCCCTAGTAGAATGTATTTTGACATATTACGCATACATGGAGTACAACTTCCCCTTCTTGTGGTTGTGCATGATGTGGAGTTACACTGGTCATGTTTTCATATATGAACATAGGAAAGTTCTATCCAATTCATTCTACTGTCTTTCCTTTTCCCATCCCCCCTCGCTTCCCTTTATTCCCCTCTATGGTTTTTAAATAAACCATCTTGAAGAGATGTAAACTGAAGGTTTATAGGGCTTCAGGACTCTTCTGTCTTCTTGTCTCCCCCACCCCCACCCCAGAATGAAAAGTTTTAAAAAGTGGACTTTCCACTGTGATCAGCAATTTAATTTCATGGAATATATCCAGGAAGTAGCACTTGAACAGAACACACATTCACCAAGTGTGGGTGAGGAGGTTTATTCTGGCATATTTATAGTAGCAAAGGCAAACAACCCAAGTCCATCCACGGAAGGCTGGTTAAACCAACTACAGCATTTTAAAACTAAAGCTGACCACAGACCAGATCCCGTGCCTGACTCCCATTTACCCTCACCTGACCCTCGTCTTCCACCATAATCAGGTGAAATGTTTTCTTTCATGACTCTGAGTTTGGCCATCAGCATGAGTGCCTGGGCAGCTCCTCCACTAGCCTGTCCACTGTGCAATGTCAAGATCTGCACAGGTGCAGGCTCCTTGGTGACGAGGAGAGCTGTGGAACAATTATCTTTGTTCTTGAGACTTGCAAACTGAAAAGTATCTCACAACTAGGTGGTTAGGCCCAGATATGCATCCTTAGGCACAATGGTTGTGAGAGGGTGCCCACAAACCTCTGGTCACGGTCACCAGCTCTGAGAGGGTGCTCAGTCTGTGGTCACCTTCACCACCTGTGAGAAGGTGCCCAGTGTGTGGTCACCATCGCCAGCTGTGAGAGGGCACCCAGTCTGGGAACACGCCCTCGCCCAACTCTATAAGCCATTTAGTTTCCGACAGACAGACTCTGGCCAGGAGTCCTGCATTTCCTCTTCAGCTGGCTTTATGCACCTTCCTGGCCTTAACTATCTGTTGCTTAATTGGCCTGTCGTGTGGTGAGCAGCAAGACTGGGGTCTGGTAACAAAATCATACAGAGGAATACGTGAGTCAGGCACACTGGTGCAACCTGGAATTCCAGGGGATTGGGAGGCTGAGGCAGGAGGGTCGCAAGTTCCAGCCCAGCCTCAGCAACTTAGAGAGGCCCTATCTTAAAATAAAAAATAAAAAGGGCTGGGGATGTAGCTCAGTTTAAGTACCTCAGGGTTCATCCCCAGCACCAGCCCCCTGCCAAAAATAAGCCAAAGGCGGGCTGGGGTTGTGGCTCAGCGGTGGAGTGCTCGCCTAGCACGTGCAAGGCCCTGGGTTCGATCCTCAGCACCACATATAAATAATTTAAAAAAATAAATAAACATATTGTGCCAACTACAACTAAAAAATATTAAAAAAAAAAAAGCCAAAGGAATGATGTGCCGGCTTTAAAAAAATACAGCAGCAGCATGAACCTGTAATACAGAATGATCTTCAAGATTTATTATTCAATACAAGTTAATATACTTAACTAAAACAAATATAGAAATTATAAAAAATTCATGTGTAAGGAAAAAGGGATCAACATTTATCCTTATAAATACACAGAACCCGCAAGTTGCCATCTCTGGGGAGGAAAATGGGCTTATGGGGTCTTTCACTGCATGTCCTCTTAAATCTTCAGGTGAAAAATATGTAACCACATGTGTGAACATTATCTACTGTAGAAAAACAATTAAAAAGCCAGAACAAGCTTCTTGGGTGCCTGGACACAGGGTTAGTAGCCAATAACGGTCACTGTGGGTGAACAGCAGCACCTGCAGGCCCAGGCCTGTGCTGTACATTCTGGTGGCTGTACCTTCTGGTGGCTGGGGGCTGTGGGGCTCCTTCTTGGCCCCAGGCAGCTGTTCTCCACCTGTGAGCCTTGAGGCAGGAGGCTGGGCCGGCTGGGATCCGCCCATTTAAGGCAGTAAACACTGTCAGCCACAGGGCTTTCCCACCTGCTACTTTTCTATTGTGCTCCTAGTCTCACACTTCTCTTTTCCAACAAAGGAGGGTAGAATGTTCTTTTAACAAGGTTTATGGAATACTAGATTCCTGGCTGAGTTTTAGGCAGTCTACAGTGTGTTGATATGGGATGTCTACAAGATAACAGCAAACAGTGAAATTGTTAATGCTTCCTTACCGCCAGCTTAAAAAAAAAAAAAAAAAAAAAAGGAAGATGGAGGAAGATACATGTTGGCCCCGCAACAGCCTTTGAAAACCTGGGCCAGCCTCACCTGGGGAGAGTGGCTGGGAGGTCAGGGGTGAAGGGAGATTTACTTTCACATTTTTGAGTGTTTTGATTGTTTTGAAAAGACTTTTTTTCAAGAGTAGTTTCGGGTTACAGCAAAACTGAGCAGGAGATATTTCCCACACACCCTCTGCCTCACAAGCATGATGTTCACATGAACTGCACTATTCAAAAAATGGATTGAAACGATAAAAAAATATTGAAAAAAGAATCAGTTGCTTTGTAACTGATTTGTTGAAACTTCTGTGTGAAATTACTTTTCCTTTGGTTTCCTGGTTGACACTTCTGGAAGTTTGTGCATCTTTGTAGAATAAAATTTCTCAACAGTGCTTCTTGCAAACTAATTCTCTACTCCTTGAAGACGGGGATAGATTTTTGTTTTTGTTTTGTTTCTCTTGGGGTTTGAGATCACAGTCTTGCACCTGCTAGGCAAGTGCTCTAGAGTGAGATACATCCCCAGCCCTTTACTTCAACTCTTATCGATGCTGCTTGGACTAAGTGATAAAAAACATACTTAATAGTAAAGCTTAGAATTTCCTGCACAGCTATCTGGGATCTGGGTCTCAGTTCTTTCTGCTAACTTGATTCATCTAAGAGCAACCAGTGATACAGTGGTACCCACCTTGTTCTAACCAACAGCAACTCTGAACACAGGGAAGTTTTATCACTTGTCTCCAGCCACACAACCAGAAGGGGCATCGAGGCCGTGGGTTACAAAGCCTAGGCCTTGGCCACTGCCCTGAATGGCCTCTTGGGAGATCAGCTTCAAGATGCTGCCCATGGGGACTTCTGCAGACTTGGGAGCTGGTGTAGCTCAAGGCCACCGGTATCCACAAACTCCTTACAGAAATGGGCACTCTGCTTATTTCTGTTAGAGCTATCCTGAGCAGAGCAGTACGCAGAAAACCTTGTAATTTGAAAGTAGTTTTCCTACTTCTTTACAACAAATGGCTCCTAAAGGAACAGAAAGCTTAAATGGACTCTCACTCATTTATACTGTTTAGAAACTGTAACAACTCAAAGTCCCTTATGGCTGAAGATACATGCTTCCACTGTTCCTTTATTCATCCAAGTGAACAAATGTGTACAGTATAAACACTACCGTTATTACGAATGGGATCTTCCTTTCTCTAGGCAAAGAAACACGAGATAATTACTACAAGCATGCATAAATACCATTTAATACACTAAACTAGGGCTGGGGTTGTGGCTCGGTAGTTGGGTTTGATGCTCAGCACCATGTAAAAATAAATAAAATATTGTGTCCATCTACAACTAAAAAAAATTTTTAAAAACCCACTAAACTAAAAAATAATTAAATTCTAGGCCTGAGAATTTATCTATTTGAGAAACCTTCTCTAGAATTAAAGTAGTAATGACAAGAATGGCCATAAAATTTGAGATAGGATCCAGTCTTACTCACTCATCTGAACCACTATTTACCTCCTCGAATTATGATGAAGTTATGAATCTTCTTCTAAGAGAGAGTCACCATGTCCTCACAGGCAATAGACTACTCGAATCTCAGCGAGCTCACAGACCCCAGTCAACAAGCCTAGGGGCTGGGCCGTGAAATCAGGAGCCTCTACTGCTGGGTTCTGCAGCTCAGTTTCCTTGGCCTCAAGCAGTCCTACTACAGAAGCTCTGCCTTTCCTGTGTGGAATCAAGTGGCATAAGGAACTCCTGGAGGAGAAAACAGCACAGCTAATCAACAGGGGTCTTTAAAGTGATAGTTGTAATATTCCTACCCAGAAAACTATTTTCTACATCAAACTTGGACTTTAAAAGAATTTGCAGGTGGCAACTTCAAACACTTTAAATATAAAGTAAAAGATAATTCCCATTTGAAGTGGGATTCTGGATCAAAGGATGGAACTATCAAAGAGACATCTGACTGACACCTGAAGTCTCTGGGCTTAAGTGGGAGTCTATTTGAATTCATAAAACAACAATTACAATGCCAAGGACTTAATTAGATAAGTGACAGAAACAGAAATGAGTTCAGAGACCTGGAACAACAAAGTAAGGAGAAAGACCCTGAGGAGACCCTCCTGGTTTAAACAACTAAAATGCTGAGTGAAATAAAAAAAACATGTTCTAAAAAAATAAGCCACAGGCTGCCTAAGAGGTTAGCAGACTGATTCCCCATGTGGAAACAGGACTTGGGCCTTGGGAGGTGGGTGAGCACAGCCTTCCCCTGAGCTTCCACAGAACCCTGGAGAGCTCTCCATCGGATTTCACCACTGTCTAAGGTGAAAGATCAGCTTCAACTTCAATCCAGTGACAAGAGACTCCACAGATGAGAAGAAAATGTCTACCCTGTCAAAAATCAACACACAGGCTGGGTGTGGTGGAAAACTCCTGTAATCCCAGTGGCTTGGAAGGCTGAGGCAGGATCACAAGTTCAAGGCCAGCCTCAACAATTTAGTGAGGCCCTAAGCAATCAAGAACCTGTCTCAAATAAAACATAAAAAGGGTTGGGGATGTGGCAATCCCTGGTTCGGGCGGGGGCGGGGAGGGGCAGAGAGACACAGAAACTGATAATTATTAGTAACAACAAACGATAAAAATGACAAAGACTTTATATACTGGAATAATCAAAATATAACATAACCATGATTATATTTACAGAAATAAGATGTAAGTTTTGGAAAAGACAATAAAAAAATGGCCAAGGAGATTCTACAAAAGAAAAAAAAAGAGAACTTGAAATAAAAATTCAGTAGATGGATTAGATAGATTAAGCAGAGCTGAAGAGAAAAAATTCAGCAGAAGACAGAGTGGTAGAGATTATCAAGATCTACAGACAATGAGCGGTTAAAGCGAAATGGAAGACAGAACGAGGTCTAATGTACCTCTGTTAAGAACAAGGACAGCAAATGGGAAGAGCCAAGGTGACTTCTAAAATGGCTGGGTGACCACAGAAAAGAAAATGGTAAAGAATGTAACTTCAAACTAGAGAGAAGTGGAGGGGGAAAGAAAAGCAAGAAAGGGGGACTTCTCCCCACTCCTCAAAATCATGGCATGGAGAGCCTGGGCCAGCAGGGAGAGGAGGGCCGGGTCCCGCTGCCTCCCAGAGGACAAACTGCCCACGAGGGTGAGTCGTGAGTGTGTCCTGGGCACATCTGCCAGGAGGGCTGGAGGCACCCCAGGCTTCTATCAAACCCTCAAGAGTTTCTTCTAGGAAGCGCTTGGTGAGGAGGAAGACCACGTCTGCTAAAGAGAAAGGAAAATGAGAAGTCACGAAAGGTGGGCAGGCCTGTGGCAGAGAATGAAAACCTAGATCCCTCCTGCAGGGAAAACAAAAAAGATGAGGACCCAGTGCACCCAGAGACCTCCTATGGCCTTTTCCACATTTTGTTCTGAGTTTCGCCCTAAAACTAACGGAGATATCTCAGCTTTCTCGCTGGGACTGGAGCTACAGAGAAACCAGGAAAGGTGTGGATGATGCTGCTGCCCAGGGCAAGGCTGCTGAATGGAGGGGCCACCCCGACACCTGGGCTGCAGGGAGCCAGATGCTGGAAGAAGAAGAGAGGAAGACCACCACAGAAGGCGGCCAAGAGGTTCAGTTTGCTTCCAGAGCAGTCCCCCCTTGTCTATGAAGCTCCTGTACACTATTCACTCCTTTTCAACAAAAATATTGCAATGCAAGGATGTGTAAGTTTGGTCTTGAAAAGTGTCTTTCTTGTATAGTTAGCACATGTTAAGACATGAGTCTTTCGATTGCCTTGTTCTGGTGATAACTTCAATAGCCATTTTAACTTGCCCAGCTCAGTGTGGGGTATAAACGGCCTGAGAATTTAAAGTTATCTCTGATGCAGCTTCTATATAATAATCTTTTTGTTAAAACTGTGACTCAACTGAAAAAAATAAAAAGAAAAAAGACCTTGCAGTTGTTTTGTTGACATTCTGAATGCTTCTTAAAAAAAAAAAAAAAAAAAAAAAAAAAAAAAAAAAAAAAAAAACTTCTTTCTTTTTGTACTGGGAATTGAACCAAGGGGTATTTTAACACAGAGCTACATCTCCAACACCCCTTTTTATTTTGGGACAGAATCTTGGCAAGTTGCTGAGGTGGGATTTTCCAATCCTCCTGCCTCAACCTCCCAAGTCACTGGGATTACAGGGATGTGCCACCATGCCTAGAAATCAACAAAATTAAAAAAAAACATAAAATGGGAATTGAGCAAGACAACATGGGTCTCTAAAAGATAAATGTTGAAGGAAAGCATTCACAGAATAATACAGTGTAGTTCTCTTCCTATAATGCCAAAAACCTGACAATATTTAACAATACACTGTTTGGGGATAAACACTCAAAATAAAGGAAATAACATAAAATTCAAGGCAGTGGTGAGCTTTGAATGGAGAGGGTAAGGATGTAATTTGGGAGGTATAAAGAGGGCATCCTGAGATACCAGTAATATTCCATTTCATAACCCAGGTAGTGGGTATGTGGGTGTTTTATTCTTTTGCATAAAGTACTTTTTAAAAGACACAAAAAATACAGTACATAAAATACATAGCACATAAAATATCATATATATACACACATATTAAAATATAATTAAATTACACACAGCCAAAAGGTAGGGCACACTGGAAGCCCCTTCATGAAAAGCCCTGGCCTCCTGAAGGGTGCCTTGTCAAATTTGCAGAAGGCTTTCCTAAGCTGAGTCACCTAATACAATGCCAAGAAACGAACAGCAGCTCAGCAGCTCTGAAGGTGACTGAGTTCTTGAGCTCCTTCAGTCTTGGGCAATGCATCCCCGAGGTGGGAGGGCTCCGTGAGAAAGCCGAACTGACATCTGACCAGCTCTGGTACAAACACAGGCAAATGAGTGGCAGCCCCATCCCTCTTGGAGTAATAGAAGTTTCAGCTGGTGGGGTGGAAGCTGTTGGGGGATGAGCCCCCAGCCCCTGCTTCTAAACAGAGCTGCCTGATCTTTATTCATTGTATACACAGGGCCTCTGAATACGGGTCTGTTTGAAGGACTCCACCTGGAAAAAAGTGTGAACAGAATTTAGAGCAATCTCATCTTTGTGGAGTTGGGAAGAGAAGGCAGATAACTGTTCTCAATGCTTTCATTCTATAAATGCAAAAACAGAGGTGATGGTTATGAATTAAGTAATACTAATTTGAGGGAGATTATGGACTTTAAAATGTACCACTCATGGTGACCCAAATGTGCACCAAACAAGCTATTTGCACTGCAGCAAATTTTAGGATTGAGAAGAGATACCTCAAGGCCATATGACAAACAGGGAGAGATGGCCTGAAGCCCACGTACGCCAAGCTGAGCTGAAGCCAGCCTCCTGCTCAGCGCTGTCTGGGCTTCTTCCCACTTACACAGCAGTGATCCCTCCTGGCCGGGGGAGTTTCCCATCTCCATCAACTCATTAACCTGAAGGCTCAGAGACAGTGGAGGAGCTAGTGATAAGCGGTCTGAGCTCATCTGAGGCAAATTAACTTAGGCCAACCTCAGCAAGAACATCTCTGGTCCCCTTGGCGCTCTCTGCTACACCCACCTAACTTGCCAGTGTTGCTGGAAAGGTCGAGCAGCCAGTCTGTCCAAGAACATAATGACTGGTTCACTGTTCTCTTGTTGGCCAGCCCTGAACTGGCACGTGGGTGGGTCCTTGCTGGGAGACACTGTACTTGCAACTGTGATAATTAGGCAGCTAAAAGACAAAGGAATGTGTTTTGAAATGGCACACCATAACATCTTGGTTAAATGAGGACTGAAATTAGTATCTGGACACAGCTGAATTTCACTGACAACTGGTTGGTTGGAATATAAGAACGAATTTGAAAATTCTAGCCCCCAAATTTGGGTTACAACTTAACTATTAGAATGGTTAGAATTATCCAAAGGAAAATGATAACTTCCTGATCCTCATCAGAGGCTTCATTCACTAACTCTTGTGGTATCTGCACATTGAATCTACATAGATGTTTTTACCTGAAGGTGACAGAAGAACATGTTTTTTTGACTGGTGCTACCAAATTGAATGTCCCATCAAAGATAAATGACTTGTTTTCAAGCCCTAGACTTGAAAGTTTTGTGCAGTGCCTCAAGCTGTCTCCAGAAGCACTTAAAAATTGTTGCCACATGGGCTGCAGTTGTGGCTCAGTGGCAGAGCACTTGCCTAGCATGTGTGAGGCCGAGTTTGATTCTCAGCACCACATATAAATAAATTAAATAAAAAAGCCCACTGAGAACTAAAAAATATTTTTAAAAAAATTGTTGCCAGGGCTGGGAATGTGGCTCAGGCGGTAGTGTGATCGTCTGGCATGCGTGCAGCCCGGGTTCGATCCTCAGCACCACATACCAACAAAAGATGTTGTGTCCGCCGAGAACTAAGAAATAAATATTAAAAAATTCTCTCTCCTTAAAAAAAAAAATTGTTGCCAGATTCATTTCCAGTATTTTGTATTCCTTGCATCCTTAAATTCTTAGGCATTTTTCTTAGCTCTAGAGTATAAAGTTTTTCCTGAGTTTAGCTAATATTCTATTTCCCAATTTTATTATAAAAACTTTTAGATTCAGCTTTTTGATTACAAAATTAACTAATGCTTTATTGGACAGCAACATACTTACAGTTCATTTAACTGACAAAACACCTAAAATGCTCACCTGTACTTGAAATTATTGACATTTGTAATAAATCCAAATGCCACACTTGAGCTACCAAAGCTGTCTTGCTGATCAGGTGGATCTCAGTAGCCTCTGTGATCAGTCACTAATCAAACACTAAATCAAGGAGGCTGGGACTTTTCAGTTGCTTTCATTTCAGTACTGGGCTGAGGTTGAAGGCCTTCACAGTCTGTCTTCCTTTTTACTCCTCTGAGGCTCACATGTCAGCAAGGATGTTTTCCTAATGTAACTTCCAGTTCCTTTGGGTTGCTATTGGTTCTCATCTTCTGGAGTCTCATACTTGCTGAGGTTCACTGGATGCTTAGAAGGTATAACAGGCCAGGCTGTATGTAGTTTCTGTGAGCTAATCCTCACAGCCCTATCAGGTAAGTGTTCTAGTTGTCCCTATTTTATAGGTGAGGAGACCAAAGCCTGGGGCATTGTCTAGGCTGAAGTGTACTTAACACTTGCGTCTGATTTTTAGAAATAAAACGATATTGTTCTTCAAAACCATCCCTGGAGATTCAAGTTAGCCAGTCTTAAAGGTTGAATAAGCTGCTACTTGAGACAAGAAAATGTCTTGAACACCCCAAACACAAGCGAGACATTTCTCCTCGGTCCTCCTGTGGATCTCGAGCTTTGCCTTTCTACTACTAAATCCATATACCTGGATTGACACCCTTGTCTCTGGGATATGCTTCCCCTGCAAACTGCCCCCAAACAATCCTAACATTCCTCATGCAGCAAGTCCCTGCAGTGGTTCTTTGGCGGTCTTGGGGACCCTGATGTTTGCCTTGCCCTAATGGCAAGTAGATCTTATCACTTCCCAGCAAGCAAGTTCCCTTTCAAACCCCCACCCAGCCCACACTGGGAAGCATGGGGTTCACTTCCATCAGTATAAAGCCCATACTTTTTTCCTGGTTCAGCATTCAATAATCTGTTCCTGTATTCCACATCCCACTACTGTACATTCTGTGACAAGTCTCGAGTCTTATTTAAGGTGCTTGAGAAAAATACCTGTGCTGTTCACTATAGCTACATCTGAGTAGGACTAGTCTGTGGACTATATCACTCGGAATATTTAGCTACATCAGGACAGTGTCACCTGTCTTTTTCTATGTACTACAATGGTGTTATCATCTTGAGACCCAGAATACTTTAAAAAACTACTTAAAACTAGAAGTTAAAATGTTACATCAATAACTACAACTTCATGGTACCTAGTTATTTTTATCTGCTGGAAGCCTACAAAGGTGCTCTGTATATAGGCAGTGCTCAGAAATGCTTAGCTACCCGTGGCTCAGTATCACATCAAAAGCAAGGCAGGTGCCACTCAGAACTCAGCTGAGATATTCAAACACATGAACTGAGGTTTCTCAGAAAGCATGGCTTGTGAGTCAAGTCCTCTAAGCACATGGCACCGCTTCATTCAAGAGCCTCAAAAGGAGGCAGCTGCTGCTACCTGTCCTATAGCCAGGGATGCTATAGGCTCAGTATTCAAGTCACTCCTTCAGCTAGAACATACTCAGGATGTGGTAAGTCTAAACCCTAGGTTAAGAAGGCAGATAAAGGGGACAAGAAAGATTTGTGGACACTGATAACTCATAATCATATAGTGATTCAAAATTATTTAAGCTTTTCCTGATTTTTTTTTTTTTTTTTTGGTACTAGGGATTAATCCCAGGGTGCTTAACTGCTGAGCCATGTCCCCAGTCTTTTTTTGTTTTAGAGACAGGATCTTGCTGAGTTACTTACAGCCTTGCTAAGTTGATGAGCCTGGCTTTGAATTCATGATCCTCCTGCCTCGGCCTCCCAAGCTGCTGTGATTACAGGCATGCACCACCAAGGCCAGCCTCTCCTACGGATCTTATGTCTTAAAAACCAAAGACTGTTTTGCCATTTGCTTAACCAATTCTACATGCCTATATTCTTTGAAGTAATTTTAAATTAGACACCACTCCAGGGTTGGTGCAGGGTGTCTCCACTTTACAACCTATGGCCTTTTGAAACCCTACAGTTAATAATTCTTAATGTTCAAAACAGTTTAAAAATGTGTGGACCTGGTCTGACATAAACTCTTCTGTCAGAGGGCTGGGATTATTACATGAGGCATAATAATACAATTTTGCATTTGTCACAGAATGTGGAGCAGGAAGGCCAGACCCCAGTGCACATGTGTACTCTTTGTGCCCCTGTCACTCCAGCAGGTTCTTGCCAGATGTCTTCTCTCCATTTCACAGGTGAAATGGTTTGTCACAGAAGTGCTTTTTAGGAGGGTCTAGGGATATAGCTCAGTGATAGAGGGCTTGTCTAACCGGCACAAGGCTTGGGATCAACCCTCACCACATTTTTAAAAAGTCCTAAAAAATAAATATTAAAAAAAAAAAAAAGTCCTTTTCAGGTGACTTGCTTTTACCTACTTTCAGAGTCTGTGTGAGAAACTGATATACATTCAACACACATGCAAGAAAGAAACAATGTAGTCAGGCACCGTGGTGCACACCTGTAACCCCAGTAACCTGGGAGGCTAGGCAAGGGATTCTAAATTCGAGGCCAGCCTGGGCAACGGGAGACCCTATCTCAAAATAAAAAGGACTGGGGATGTGGCTTAGTGATAGCATACCCTGGTTCAATCCCCAGCACTGCAAACAAAAACATTTGGCACCATATTGTGTTCCACAGGAGTTACAGAGGGTAAGAGACCAAGGAACTGTGTAGAATAATAAAGCATAATAAAGCAGCTTTTAAGTGTACCTGTTAAGTTCAAGTGAACCCAAACAATAAGAAAACTACTAAGTCTCACCTCCCCAAACAGTAGTGCAGGACAGCTCTGCCTCATTACTTACAGAAATGCAGTTATATCCAGATTAGTACTCAAAACACACAGCAACTACATCGCAACCCACCTTTGGAAAACAGACTATGTGAAGGAAGACAATCCAAGATGAAAAGTGTGGTTTCCAGAGCAATTTATTCATTAAAATCTATTCAATATGCCATCAACAGTTTTCTGTGTGTACTGTGCTGATAAATAGACACTGAGAAGATTCAACAAGTTCATCATTTAATAAGTCTGAATTCATTTTCACCACATGGTATTGTACACGGTCATCTGTTGAAACAGATTTCTTTTTAACAGATCTTAGTTTAAAAAAGTCATAGATACTGTGAGTTCTGTATAAACTGGTGGATAGCAAGTTAGTTCCTTTGTTTTGACTTATAAGCCTCAACTTCACCGCAGAATAAAGAATGTAGGCCAAAGAAAGCATAATCGGTCACTCGTATAGAACAGTATTGTTTCTATAATTTGAAGCTTTCTGAATGGACGGGTTCAGGCCTGATCCAACTGTAAAAAGATTACTTAATGAATAGACTATATGGAAATTGTACAAAATGTTATTAACTTTAATCATTAATAGCTTAAACAGCACTATATTACTAATTGCTATTCAAAATCAAAAACCTGTTTTTGAATCCCCGAGGAGGCAGCAGGCGTGCACAACCATGCCACCCTGTTTTTACGGGCGTGTCAATACATTTTCGAACAGAAACTTTGGCTTTAGGAAAGAGTCACAAACATTTAAAAGAATGGCTTTAATCATCATTTTAAGTATACGGTAGGGGAAGTGTGCTTTAATTAAATATACATCATACCAGTGATGCTGGCAAGGTTGAGATAGTTACTCCTACTGTTGATAGCTATAAAAACTAGTTTGTACATGATAAGACAATGAGAGGAAAAAGCAATCCCTTTGAAATAAAATTTTAAAATAAAAAAATGTTCACAGTGGTTTGTATCAACAGTATGCATTTTATGACAATAACATGTACAGATTCAGAGCACCCTAGGGCTCTCTTTATATCCTAAGGAAAATGAGCATTTACATTATTCATGGGTTGTACTGAATTTTAAAAAGATCAACTGTACACTTACCCCTAGACAGGATAACTGTCCTGGGGTGTACAGCTTTAACACCATCATTAAAGTTGTTTGCAAAAGGAATATTAAAAAAACAAAACAAAAAAAACCCTAAACACCTTTTCTTGGGAGTGGAGTGTCTTTCATTTGCTGTTATAACCAGCAAATGCCATTCATTAACTCAAAAATGGAAAGAGGGGCCCCCACAAACACAGATCTATCTGAGCAGGCTGACCAGTACACGTTACAGCTTTAAAAATGAAGGTTATATACTCTATGTTACAAGTCCCAACTAGGCAGTGTCAAAATGACATCTATTTCTTTGCTTGCTTTGTGATCATACCCCTTGGAGGTGTTACGGGTCTTGTGGCATTCGGCTTCTTTTTCTCTGCAGGCTTTAAAATCTAAAGAGATTTTAAAAAAATACAATGCATTTTAAGAAATATACTCAACATAAAATCTTCATAAGCTTAAAAACCTCATTCAAATCTTTTGCTCAAAAAGGTTTCTGGATGTTTAAACCTGGCCCAACAACTTGGAAACCCTCACTCATGTATTAGCACAAACCAAGATGGCTTACAAACGCATGATGAACAAACACAATTCTAAGTCTGCAGTGCCTCTAGCTACCATTACCGACACAAATTCTCAAACCCCTGAGATCCTTGCACAATTTCTGGGAGCTCCAAGTTCCCTCTGCAAAATGGTAAAAGAATTGTTTTAATTCATTTAACAGGCTACTGCCACAAGATTTTGGTGGCTATATTTTTGTTTCTGACTGTGTCAACTTGAAGTTGGCCATATTTATCACAATAAGCAATTGAGAAAAAGACTGAGGCAGACGCTCACATGTAAATAATGCTTTTGTGCTGAGTGAAGGCCAAATGATGGGACAGTACTTCAACAAAGGTGCAGTAGAAATTAGATGAGAGAAAAGTGGGTTGAACTAAGCAATTACCCAGCACACCGCAGTTACTCCCATTTTCACACCAAGTGGAGACCTAGTTTTAGCCTAACATTACACTGGTGGTATGGTTTCAGATCCATTTAAAAGGTGTAAGGAGCTAACACACTGAATTATTTCTACCTATTGGTAAGAACAATACAAACAGTTAAATTCAAAACTAGGGGAAAAGTTCCATGACACTTCTTTTCCCTTTAAAAGGGATCCACATATTACTCAACTAGGACAGACCCTGGTTATGGGAGAATAAAAATCTAGCCTCCTCAAAGTGAATGAGCAATAGGAAGAAAGCAGCAATTATTTTTTTCTTAAGTCAGTATAATTCATACAAATAAAGGGAATAATGTTAAAAACATACTCTACCTGAAAGGAACACATTAGTGTTTCATCCACACTCATCATGGCACCTGCATTGTCAAACTCTCCACAATAATTGGGTGCAGAAAACAGAGTGACCAACTGCCTCTTTGCAAAAAATTCATATCCATCTTCAACCACCTTGGAGAGAAAATTTTTTCAGTGTAAGTAGATGCAAATTTTAAGTGAGTAAAACCACTCTTCAGTTTCCCACTGAGCCTGATATTCTGTAGGTTGTTTCCAGAAACACTTTGTATAAATAAGCAATACCTACCCACCAAAATCAACAAGGAGAATCTGTGCTCACACACATGCGCTTAAGTGTACATGTAAAATTCAAAATCAATACCTGATGGGCTCTACAAATAAGATCCAAATCATGCTTATGGAGAAATTTTGCAACCACTTCTGCACCAAATGTGAAGGACACTCCTCTGTCATTTTCACCCCAGCCTAAGACATCTTTATCGGGGTCAGACCACAAAAGATCACAAAGAAGACCTTGATCTGGTACATCAGTTGGTCGCATAATTCGCCGAATCTGCTCCATAGATTGAAGATCTGGTGATAAACCTATTAAATGAGGAAGAAAAAAATAGAACTGTTTTTGATGTTACCACTTCAGTTCAATTGGTCCATACACTCAATAACTCTGACACTGAAGTTTAAACTAAATCTATGGCTATGTTCTATTTATTCAGATTTGATCAAGACAATTACTCTAGCTTGCCTAGCCTGTATGAGGCCCTGGGTTTGATCCCTAGCACCAAAAACTAATCTGAATATGTGCTGGAATTTACTGTATGCCCTAATCTGGAGGGCATACTGTATTTCAACAGTACACAGTATAACTCAACATAAACAACCTTGTAAAAATTAAAACCCAATGACTTTGCCAGGAATGGTGGCACACACCTGTAATCCAAGCAGCTCAGGAGGCTGAGGCAGGAGGATCACGAGTTCAAAGCCAGCCTCAGCAATAGCAAGGCACTAAGCAACTCAGTGAGACCCTGTCTCTAAACAAAATACAAAAAAATTGGACTGGGATGTGGCTCCGTGGTCAAGTGCCCCTGAGTTTGACCCCTGATATGCCCCTCAACCCCCCAAAGAGTTCAGTGATTTTTAAAACTATTGCTCTGTGTGCCTCCCCTGTTAAGCAATGAAAATACAGAGTGATGTGTACACTAGATGTTACCATCACTAATAATGACTGGGCACAGAAGATGCAGGTATTCAGGTGAAAGGCAGCTTTAGGATATCTGCTGTCCAAAGACAGTAATATATACTAGGACTGCTAAGATGTAGTCTGTTCTCAGATGAGTTCAAAATCTCACGTCCAACTTGACCCACCTCTGTTTCAGTATGGGAGGGCAGAGATCATACCTCAATTAAAGTGTTATGTTGACCCTTTGATGGCTGCTTAATTTCTGATCATACACAAAAAGAAATCCTCTTTGCAATTACTACTTGAATTACACCATACATAGCATAAACACTGAGCAAAGCAAAACGGCTTTTAGAATTCAAGCCAGAGCTGAGTGTAGTGGTACACAACTGAATTCCCAACTACACTGAAGGCAGAGGCAGGAGGGTCTTAAGTTTGAAGCCAGCCTCAGCAATTTAGTGAGAACCTGTCTCTAGCTCAATGGCAAAGCTCCCCTGAATTCAATTCCCAATGCCCAAAGTGCAGGTGGTTTGGGGAGGTAACCAAGAAAAGGTTCAGAGAGGATCAAAAACAGATCAAGAGAAATTTATTCACATTTTCAGCATTATAGAGGATCTATGGGTCAACAAATCAACTGTCATTCATTTTATGCTTAAAAATACATTCTGACCTACTATTTTCAAATTCAACTGTTGAAGTCTAGAATTCCTTGTAACAAAATCAATTGCTTTAATGATTCTGGTTGCAACAAAATAGGCATGTAACATAAGAAGTCAATGCAACAACAACCCATGACATCAGTGTTCACCTTTTAGAAGGGATCAAAATCTATTTGGAATGAAAACCAGCCCACATACCTCCATGACAGCAGAATATTTTCTCATCCACGATGGCTGCTATCGGTAAACAGTTAAAACAGTCTGTGAAAGTTTTCCATAGTTTAATGTTGTATCTTCTTTTACCTGTGAAAATTTAGATGGTTGAAGAGATTGCCGTTTTCTGGTTTCATTCTCTCAGAATAGTTTCCCTCAAAGAAAAGTTTTGATTATCTTTTAAACAAGCAAAACTATGCTTTTATTAAAAATCTCCCGGAGGGGCCTTAGGAGGATTGAATATACAGGTCCATGACAGAGAGATCTCTGAGCTGTAAGCAACGATTCACATTTTCATAAAATATTTTAAAATTTTATATTAATGTGAAATCAGAATTCCAGAGAATAATGATTAAGGATTACCATCAAATCCCAACAATTATTTGGTAGTATCAATTCTGTTTGAGATCTAGTCTGTTTTGCCCAATCTCAACCTACAAGGTGGATCCTATTCCTATAGGCATTCATGGACATCTTTTTTATGCATCACCAGCGTCTCCCGTGGAGGAAACCTGAGAGCTAACACTGACTTTCCCATGAAAACCTACAGAGAGCAGGTAACTCAACCCCTACTGTAGCAGGAGACACAATGATTATAGGAGAAAACAGATGTAGGTACTTCAGGGCACCTATTCCTAACATTATCCAAACTCAGAATGCTCCCCAGAGAATCGAGGTTACAGGATGGTGGTGATCCCTCATCAGAACATGGTATTCCACACATTCTGGACTCTGAGTGCAACTGACAGAAGTATGCCTTTAAGCACTTGAAAATTAATGTTGAGTGCAAGACTTAGTCACAGACCTCAGATGTACCAATGTTGGGGTGCCTTTACCTCCTGTGCCCTACCATACACAACAACTCTAGTTACTCCTAAACTAACAGTTTGTCCTCAAGTCTCTTTTCCTTCCCTATCCTGGGGAACAGAGGGACATCTAAAGGTTTAGTGTATCCTAATCAGCCCAAGCAAGAGATTTCTTGAACCATACCATTCAACCTCAACTACTACAAATCAAGTAGCATTTCAAGGGCTTGAAATGCAATGCAAACCCAACAAATCAGTCACTTCTGCCTCCACAGAGGAACCCTGGCTATCTCTTTTAACCATTCCTGGCTCCTTGATAACTGGAGAGAACTCTTTTTTTTTTTTTTTTTTTTAGAAAGAGGAGAGGGGAGAGAGAGAGAGAGAGAGAGAGAGAGAGAGAGAGAGAGAGAATTATTTTTAATATTTATTTTTCAGTTCTCGGCAGACACAACATCTTTGTTGGTATGTGGTGCTGAGGATCGAACCCGGGCCGCACGCATGCCAGGCGAGCGCGCTACCGCTTGAGCCACATCCCCAGCCCCAATAACTGGAGAGAACTCTGACCAAGGTTTGCCCTTTGGAACTACTAATTGCCTGTTTTGTATCTTCCTTTACTAGAGGGTTCTGAAAGCTTAAATTTCTCCCTACAAAAGGCTGAAGGGGAATCTGTGCATAGTCAATCCAATTTCCGATAGCGAGGATGATAACTAAAAAATAAAAACAGAGGCCAGACTGTCTTACCCCCGATTTATAAAGCCATGTGGTTCTATCTCCATTTTCCACTGAAGCCTGTCTCTGAACAATTACACACTAGCTTCCCTGGAGCTCTTCCCTTTCCTATATGCTGCATTTGCCACCACTGACTAATCCTCTTCCGTCTCAGAGACAGCTTCGCTCAACACACTCCAACTTCTCTTGCCGATTTCTTTGCTGTCTTTGTTGGTTCCTCTATTTTAAACAATCTGTTTTCTTCCTTTATTACCTTCAAGCATCTCCAGCTCCAGGATCACTGCTTCCTCTTTTCTGCACTTCCTCCCTGAGACCACCCTAAGACCACTAAGACCATATGGCTCCAAGAAGATGTAGCCCATGTAATTGCTAAGACACCTTCAAGCCTCCAGATCCTAAGTTCTGAGCCAAAAGCTGTAATAGTCTCCTGTTACTGTAGGGAGACAGCTCTGGTATCAGAAAAAGACCAATAAATATTACTGTTTGACCAAACAAAAGATACTTCAGCTTTCCCAGCATCATTAAAGGGAAAAAAAAAAAAGTCGTATATATGTCTGTGAAATCATCATTTCAAGCAATGGTTTCTAAATTGTTTCAAAGAAACCTACATTTGAATAAAACTTTTCATTTTATTAAAATTATCAATATTTTTAAAAAAGTATCTGTAAACTATCCAATAGAAGTTACTTGTGTCAAGGCCACTTTTATGCCCACAAGTGGGCTGGATGGTGAATATATGCCTGCCAGGAGAGGGGAGCTTGGGCCTAAGATCTACAGATGTATCTGGAAGACGGAACAGGAGTCAAAATCTACCAACATGATTTTCTCAGTTTCGGAAGACCACTGCATCAAATAGAAACCTAAACCGATGCAGCCTATCATCACATTAGGACATATTTTACAACAAAGAAACCATCTGGATCAAAACTTTATCAACAAAATTATCAAAGTACTTGCTGAGTTAACAGTGATAAAAATCCTTGTCTCTCACCTTCACTACCTAAGCAGAGTAAACTGCTCTATTAGTAATTCTTTGGAATAGTCACTGTTAACATCAAATGTCTTCCTCACTACTGGCAGTCAAGAACCTACAGACTTTTCTATTTGATGATCCTTCCCACCTCATCTTACAAGCTGGATCTCAAGGATCATGGACCAAGCAATCACCCCAGTGTGAAAAGGTGGCTGTAGAAGCACCAGTCCTACAAGTGTACCCTCTCTATGGGAGCACATCTAACAAATGAGCCAGCTCAGTAGCCCTCCTATGACTGAGATGGGAAAACATGTTCTGAGACTACAGGTCATGACTGCCAGGGTGGGGAGGGTCACGATAATGACCTTTCACTGATCCCATGATTACATTATCAAGTGTTGGGATTCCTTAATCACCCCTCACTCCCAACCTGAGCCCTCTCCTGGCAGAAATGAGCAAAAAAGGGCAGTAGAGGCAATGATTCAAACTTTTTGACATTTTGTTTGCTTAAAACCCCTCTACCCAACTGATGATTTACAAGGCTTTAAGAATCTCATTTCTGGGGCTGAGGCTGAAATTCAATGGCAGAGCACTTGCCTAGCAATGTGTGAGGCACTGGGTTTAATCCTTAGCACCACATAAAAATAAACAAATAATATAAAAGTGTTCTGTCCATCTACAATTACAAAAAAAATTAAGAAAAAAAGAATCTCATTTCTGTCAATAATCAGCTCAAAAGTGCATCAAATAAACCATCCAGAATAGATCACAAAACCGATCATGTAAAATATTATAAAAAATTTAAAAACCATTTTAAAGTATTTTGCTTTCTTATTTTAGTATTTTTTTTAAGGAAAGCAAATGCCATCTTTCCTAAGTATAGATGTGCCAGTAAAAAGACAACTACAATACAAATTTTGCAAATTAATTTATATACTGCAAGATTCCATTTACACGAAATATTCTCTAGAAAAAGGCAAATCTAGACACACAAAGGAAACGAGTAGTTTCAGTGAAGCTGCACAACTGTCAACTCACTTCAAGAAGAGAATGGCAAAACACATCTGTCTAGATGTAGTTCATGGAATGAAATCATATTTCAATATGGTTGTTACAGAAACTATCTATTTAGACAGGTTCTCAGAATCGTATGGAGACTACTATATTCACAAAAATTATCCTTTTCCCCCCCTTTGCTATTAGGGATCAAACCCAGGGCCTCACACATGCTAGGCAAGTACTCCTATCACTGAGCTACATTCCCAGCCCTTATAACAATTATCTTAAAGAAACCGCTACTGTGACCATAAATTCATAATCTGATCATCTCTTCATAAAAGAACCTAACATAAAATTCAGTATAAAAATATAAAAGATGGGCTGGGGATGTGGCTCAAGAGGTAGCGCCATCGCCTGGCATGCGTGCGGCCCGGGTTCGATCCTCAGCACCACATACAAAGATGTTGTGTCCGTCAAAAACTGAAAAGTAAATATTAAAAAATTCTTAAAAAAAAAAAAAAGAATCCAGTCTGAAAGAATTATACTACATTAGCAACATAATTTTTCTACCCTAAAAAAGGAAAAAACTAAGATAAAAACAAGTTAACAGCATAAGAATGTGATTACAACACTGAATTCTAAACTCATATGTTACAGTTCAGTTATGGACAAAGAATCTTAAGTACTTACACTCATCATAAAATCCGTAAATTCTATTGATGCTGGCACATTCATGGTTTCCTCTGAGAAGAAAAAAATTCTCAGGATATTTGATTTTGTAGGCCAGTAAGAGGCAGATAGTCTCCAGTGACTGCTTCCCCCTGTCCACATAGTCCCCAAGGAACAGATAGTTGCTTTCTGGCGGGAAACCACCGTATTCAAAAAGTCGAAGCAAATCATAGTACTGCCCATGGATATCACCTGGAGACAAGAATGTGGTTAAGCAGTGTCACCATATTACAGCTCAACTCACTAACAAAGCTTTTAAAGGCATTCTTTAGATATTCCTTGCACAATGGTACTGACTTCTGATAAGAGCTTAAAGTGACAATCAATACACTAATTTTCAATTTTGTATCATATTTAACTGTAATAAAAAAACTGAAGTTTATGTATGTGTCCAGAACTCACACAAAGTTCAACTAATTAAGAATTTACTTTGTGGAAAGAGTTTTATGCTTTGCCATGCCTTCGAGCAAAGTAACATGGTTTTCCTTTCAGGTTAGCCAGATCAATATCAGATCTCCGACAGCTGAGTCTCTGGGTACTCTGTCAACAGACACTCTGAGCTCCTAATAAGCCACAGCGCCCAAGGAATTAAAGCACACCCACCACTACATTCAGCTGTCAAGTCCTTCTAGCCAGACAGTCACCAGAGTACTTCACTTTAAAAACATGCATCATGTTTTATCTATGTAGTCAAATATGCTAGAGAATCTATTATTACTCAAATTAATAGTTTTATAGTGTGTATAGATCATCTGCTTTTGCTATGAATAATAGTATAAGAACAAATCCAGCACAAATGCAAATTCTTTTTAAGGTATAAGTGTTGCTGTACACTTGAATTATCCAACACATGTAATTTAGAGCTCTCCACAATTCTTCCATTCTTAGCTTCATTTTTTTTTCTTTTGCGATGTTTATATTCCTTCAGTGAAATAATCTACAAAAATCCAAAGCACACCTAAGTAAATTAAGTCTATTAGAGACATTTATTGTAAAGCTATTTATGTAGTTCCAGGTTATAAAAAGGATTGATTCTACTAGCTAACACAAGATGACTTAGTGTGTCAAAACTTACCACATATCTTGAGTGGTGCTTCAAGTTCTAGTAGGATAGGCTGACTGAGAAAGATCTCACGAGACTTCAAGCACAGTCCTCTGATTTCATTCTCCTGTAGCTGGACATTCTTACCTGGCTTGGACCCTCTCACTGTAGGGTAGAAAGAGTTCAATTAGGCCCAACAAATCAAAATACAATTTAACAAATCATTTTAAGTATCTGAGAAGTTTTAGATAAAGAAGGGGGAAAAACATGGTTAAGTAGCTTTCTGACAGGTTTGATGTTCTGGACACTTATAAACAGCATGACTTTAATGCCTGATCAGAATCTAGGACTTCAGAATTTAGCTGCATCTCCTCTACCAACTAAGACTCCTCAACAGCATCCTAAGCAAGAGTCACCTGTGTGTGGATTCTAAGGGTCTTTCTTTACTACCATAGTTCCACCTCCAAGCCCTGTTTGCCTGTGGCCTGTCATTGAAGCAGCTCTTTAAGTCACCAGTCTTCTCCAGCTTTATAAATTAATTAGCATTTGCTAACATGACAGTAATAATAGTTATTTTGAATAATGACAGATTTCACTGTTACCAAATTTGTCCTAAGAACTGCTTATTTTAAAATGTGGGGTGAGAAATACTCAAGAATTTTCTACCCATTAGTGTTTTTCAGAGGACCACGAGGATCTCAAAGGTCTCTAATTTACCTATGAAAAGTGTATGTGTTGTTTTCATCTCATAAAAAAATGCCACAGGCTGGGTGCAGTGCTACCCAGTGACTCAGGAGGCTGAGGCAGAAGGATGGCAAATCCGAGGTCAGCCCACGCAACTCAGTGAGAACCTGCCTCAAAATAAAAAACAAAAAGGGATAGGGAAGGCTGTGGCTGTGGCTCAGTGGTAGAGCGCTTGCCTAGCATGCTTGAGGCACTGGGTTCGATTCTCAGCACCACATAAAAATAAACAAATAAAATAAAGGTATTATAAAGAGCATGACTTCAATGCCTGATCAGAATCTAGGACTTCAGAATTTAACATCTGCCCACCTACAACTATCAAAAAAAGAAAGAAAAAAGGAGGCCAGGGATGTCGCTTAGTGGCTAGGTACCCCCATGTTCAATCCCAGGATTAAAAAAACGGGAGTGGGGCTGGCTGTAGCCATAGCTCAGTGATGATAAAGTGCCCTTGGGTTCAATCCATCCTACTCCCCCACTCTCCAAACATGCCACAGGCTCACTGTACCATACTTTATGCAATGCCTGGGTCTGAATTCATGTTTATAATCATGCTTATATGGTGAAGGATGTCAGTATGTGCTGGAAGAATGGTTTCTGGTCATCTTAACATGTAAAAAGCAAAGGGAGAGGCACAGGGGCACACACTTGTAATCCCAGCAACTCAGAAGGCTGAGACAGGAGGACCTCAAGGCCAGCCTTAGCAATTTAGCAAGGCTCTAAATAATTTAGTGAGACTCTGTCTCAAAAACTAAGAAGGGCTGGGGTTAAGTACCCCTGGGTTCAATCCCTGCTATCAAAAATAAACAAAATAAATCTGGAAAAAGCAGTGGGAGAAAGAAATCCCACTACACAAGCATCCTAAACTCCTACATGCGGAGTTAGAGCACTCAGTTCTGCTCACTGTTGAAGTGGAAGCCTTGTGACAGCTCGTTTATCAGTAAGTAGGGAGCAGCAGTAATGAGAAACTTTTCTTTTGGTTCCAGCTGTAACAGATTAGAAAGTCCTAAATACAGATTAAATAGCACTGAACTGCTAAATGTACCTTAATTTTATAGTGATGAAATGGCCCCTTCATGAAACGGGCAATCCTGCAAAATGACTTACTGGCAGAGTCTGAGGAAATACACAGCCTGATTATCCTCAACGTGTTTGAGTCCAAGTTTTTATACTTGGTACAAAAGACTTATGCACACAGGCATTGTCTGGATTAAAACTAAAGTAAAAATACAGGGCCTGACTAAAGAGAAATTAAGGCTGCATCTTTCCATCACTAAACCCAATATCAAGTGATTTAGTTTAAGTAAAACTGCAAAATCCATCAGATTAAATCATGTTAATAATTTAAGTGTTATTGGTTCTGGAGGCATCACTTGTATTCAAATTATAAAAGCACTGGCTTAAAAGCTGAATAATGGCAACAAGTTTAGCCAGTTTGTGTATAGTTTTGTTCCACAAATAGCTAAGTAATTGTAATACAGGGTAATAAGAAAAATCTAAGTAAAAAACTTGATTTCTATTAAGAATCTTTTTTTCCATTATAAGAGTTGAACCCAGGTTTGGGAGATATTGTCCTAGGTGAAGCCATCCTTCAGCCTAGCAGCCACTGAAACCCTGGATTCTCTGAATAAACAAGTGAAGCAGAAATGGCATTGTGTAGAGTGGTGTTATTTTTCTCAATGAAAGATAAGAAAGGAAGGGATGAGAAGGAAAAACTCCTGAAGCACAAAATGAAGAGAAAATGGGGAGCCAGCCAGAATCCTGAACTTTCTGGATTGGTACTGGTTCTAAGGGTTTGGGCAAACCATTTTACTTTGGACTACAAAATAAATAACTAAACAAAAGACTGACAGCTTCTGATTAAAAAATATTATAAAACAAGAAGCAATGAGAGGGAAAGAACTATGATAAAAATCTTTGAAGGAAGATACAAGAAGACATGTAATACAATAGCAAATGAGCAAAAAACCCCATTTTTTTTTTTTGCACAAGTACCACAAGTTTCTTTTTTCTGCCCAGACACACACACGCACACATTCCTGGTGAAACATAGTGCAATCCTGCACTGCTGGCCTGAAAATCCAAATCACCAGTGATTCCACAAGTTAGCCAGAAACGGGCAGACTGCCCAGCAAGAAACTTTATTTTTGGCTAGGAGGGAACTCCTAGTAGCTTCTGGTTTCAAAGTGAATTTTCTTTAGCACAGTCCCACACTTGTGAATGAGTGGCCCACTCTTTGCTGTTAAAATAAGTAATGCCATCAGATTAAATCAATGCAGCTGAAATAAATTTTCTTGGCTTTGGAAGCTTCCTACTGCCACCTTTAAACATAATTCTCTTACTGTTTTTCTATTTATTCTGAGGAAAGTTCAGAGATTACTAAAAAGCAATACTACTTTAATAAGAATTTAAAAATTATTCTTAATGAGAAGTGAAGATTAGATGCATCCCCCCCCCCAACAATAACAAATGGCTTCCCCACAAATACCCCAGGGAAAAACATAAATATAAAAGAGACTCTGCCAAACCATCTCCCACCAGTTGGTAAATCAGGACTCCACCCAGACTTCCCTTCACCCTGAAGAGCCTGTTCCTTGTATCTGCTTCCCCTCACAGCCTGTACCACACTTCTGAACTGCTCTTATAACACCCACCCCACTCAGTACTTTGGATTATAACTGCCAGTGAAGTCTGCTGTTCACCTGGACTCCCCTGGTAGAACATAAACCCCAGGACAATGGTCTTGCTATGTAGTGTGCACAAGCAGTGCTAATACATGGCAGGTGCTCAAAATGTTGTATGAAGTCTGGATCAATCTGAGTACTAATGACTTTAGCCTTAGAATTAACATACACTCTAGACTATATACTTTCAACTAGCAAAAACCATAAAAACAAAACACAACACTTTAAAATTACAAAGTCATATATAATCCCAGCAGCTCAGAAAGCTGAGAGAGGAGGATGGCAAGTTCAAAGCTGGCCCCACCAAAAGTAAAGCACTAAGCATCTCAGTGAGACCCTGTCATAGTACCCATGAGTTCAATCTCTAGTATCCTCCTCCCAAAAATAAATACGAATAAAATAAAATTACAAAGTAATAGTGAATAGTGCAATTTGCTTACCAGACTTTACTGGTATTTTTTTTATAAGCATGAAAATTTAGGGGTACTCTGTTGTTTTTTGTTTTGTTTTTGGAACTAGACGTTGAACCCAGAAGCTTTTTCACTGAATTATATACCCATTTTTAAGAATTTTAATTTTAAGACAAGAGTCTCACTAAATTACTGAGGCTGGCCTAGTTTTGCAATCCTCCTACTTCAGCCTCCCAAATTGCTGGAATTATAGGGATGCACTACTGCATGTAGGTAGGGTTACTCTGAAATTTTAAAAGGATTTCTGAAATTTTAAAAGGGTTTTGGCAGCCCCATTTGGTATTTCCTAAAATTGTAGGAATTTAGCTATTTCCTAAAAGTTGTCAAATCAGCCAGTAACATAAAAATCAACTTCAGTACTTGCAATGTCCATTAAATAGATTAATTGTAGTTAACATTTACTAAGTACTTGTTTCTGCTGAATGTTGTGCTAAAGGGCTTTACACTGCCATTTAACACTCTCAACAATGCTATGAAGTTAGGCATTATCATCTCATTTTGGAGGCTGGAGTTTAGTTTCAAGGCCAGAGCTTATAAAGACACCAGGCCTCTAGGTCTAGTAGTGCTTCCACATCACCCCTCTACCTTAAGCTTCCAAACAAGGGAATTATATTATAGGACAAACTACCAAACCCCCAATATAGTTATAACTCAAAACTTTGCTATGGGATATAAAACCATAATGCATTCTTACAAATGGGGAAGCACTTAAAGAGACTGTTTAAGACAATTAATACTTACTATATTTCAAACATTCAAACACAATAGTTGCTGAGCACCTACTATGTGCCAGACTGAATTAGAGGCTAGGAATACCCTGGAAACAGAATAGGGAAAAACCTTGTCTTTTTGCACATGAACTTTTCATTCTCAACAGATAAAGTCCAGTTAGGCAAGGCAACATACAACTGTAATCCCATCCACTTCCAGGAAGATAATTAATTAAGGGTCAGTCTGGGCAACTTAGTAAGACAGGGTTGGGATGAAGCTCAGTGGTAGAACTCCCTGGGTTTCATCCCCAATATAGCAAAATAAAATATATAATAATAAAAATAAAAACAATACCAAGAGAGTTCAAATGTCTATTTTATTGCTGTGGGCTACAAAAAAAACTATAAACATCTAAGCTCTGCTCAATAAACATCAATATTCACCTCCAGGTTTAAAACTATCACTGTGTTCTGTACACAACAGATATCTACACAAAAAGGAGACCCTAGGTAGAAAATTCAAGGGGTTGTCACATCATAACCTCCTAAGTAAGCAGTTCAAACAGTAAAATATTTTCAACAACTGAATGTCCAATGAGTAAGAATGCCATTCTCTGGTTGAAAAGTATTCCAGAAATCTCAGTGCCAAGCACAAAAGGAACAAAATTGTGAACATGTGTACATTACTGATCAGTACATTAAAATACCAACTCACGGGCTGGGATTGTGGCTCAGTGGTAGAGCGCTTCCCTAGCCTGTGTGAGGCACCTCAGCATCATTTAAAATAAATAAAAGAAAGATATTGTCTCCATACACAACTATCTATCTATCTATCTATCTATCTATCTATCTATCTATCTATCTATAAATCCAATTCAGGCTTAAAATGTGACTTTTTAGTACAAGCATTTCTTTTATCTGGCTAGAAAGGGAGATTTAGAAAAATGCATTTCGGCTGTTAATAACAAACACTGTTATGTAGAAACATCTTTCTACTTGGTAAATCACTATCTTCAGTAAGTCAAAAAACTTTCACACAGTATTATCAAAACCAAACTGATTAAAAAAAAATCTTGAAACTAGAAAGATTATTTGCAATGGTGATTATTTGCAATGCCAGCCTTTTCTCAAAAACAGCAGTTAACTTTTCATGTAGCCCAACAACAAAGGAAGAGATGGAAATTATGGAAGAAAATTAAGACTACTTTACACTGCCATTTAATGCTTATTTATGAGGAATAAAAAAAAAGCCATTCTCCTTGTCACATAAAGGTGCTTATTGTTAAAATGTCATAATAAAGGAATAGCAGAGCCCCAGCTGAATTATGTTTCAGAACCTAAGAATGGCATGATCAGTATGAAAGTGACTCAACATATTTTGCTGTTTTAAGATAATCCTATCCAAAAACTAGCGGCAATTTTAAGAATAAGCCATAATAAAAAGATAAAGAGCGCTGGGGATATAGCTCAATTGGTAGAGTGCTTGCCTTGCATGCACAAGGCCCTGGGTTCTAATCCCCAGCATCCCCCTCCCCAAGTCACATATTACTTGAGTGAAATCTTCATTTTCTTCATGATACAGACCGGTATTTATGACAGATTGGGAGGGAAGAGACCTTAATCCAATCACAAAATCCTAAATCTCTGCAGCATTAAGCTTTCCTACAAATCACCATGTGATTTTCTTCAAAATACATAAACCATAAAAATGTTATCAAGAATTTTCTGGATTCTTTGCAAAATCTCCAGCAGGCAGACCTTCACTTTCTGACCACTTTAATTGTTTCCATACCACACCCTCCCATCTCAACTGTAACTGCTGATATTACATGTACTTCAGGCTTTAAGATGACACAATTTTCTTAAGTCAGGATGGAGCTGTAAAACACTGTCCACTGTTCTCAATGGTTTTCTAAACCTAAGGGGAAGTCTATTCATAAAAAATTTAAAAAAAACCAAAACACTTTTCACAGGCTAACAGCACACTTTAATAAAATTCAGAGCACACACTCTATATTTGTTCCTATATTTTCAGTTTTCCATTGCTGTTAAGACTAACATCAGTGACACCCACTCTCTGCTAGGCAAGGGATGTTGTTAGATCCTACTTTAGTGGAAAACCTAAAGAATTCATATAAATCGCCAAGACCCATGCTTTAGCTAAAGAGGTCTGATCCTAAAACACAACTTATCCCAGATTTCTAGCTCCAAGAAAATGAAATCAATCATATTTATCTTGAATAAGACTCTGGAGTTTCCTCACCTACAATGCAATTCTCATCCACAGTATTATCTCCTTCATAGTTATGATCTATGAATAGCTCCAACTATAAATTAAATGAAACTTCGAGCCTGTACAACACAAAACATTTCCCTGCTCCAGGGTCAGTAATCCTCACCATCAAGATAGGCATTTCGTAGGGCAGGTCATAAGACACAAAAGGATGTAGTTTCAAAGACTTATGAACTTCTACCACCGAATAAGCATGGTTGGGCCCATGGCCCTTTCCCTGGTTCTAAGGAGATGCCTGGTCTCTGCTCCAGTGTATCCCATCTCCCCTCATACAACAGAATGACGCTTCAGATTTCACTGCTGCCTTCTACTACTGATAAGCAAAGACACAAGAAGTGCAATCCTTCTGATTGTGTGATTTTTTTTTTTTTTTTAAAAAAGGTCTTCTGGTGGGCACAGTAGTGTATGCCTATAGTCCCAGCTCCTTGGAAGGCTGTGGTAGGAGGATCCCAAATTCAAGGCCAGGCTCTTTAAACAAAAATTTAAAAGTGCTGGGATGCAGCTCAGTAGTTTAATCCCCAGTACCACAAGAGTCTTGAACTGCTGCTGAACATCATCTCCAAGAGTACATTGCCTCCTAAGCAATACAGTGACATTCAACTAACACCCTAGAGGGCAGGGGCTCACAACAGTTAGGGAATTAGAAACATGCAACTGGATGGCACTGTTCAAATCATCTGCTGTGCTTAAAAAAAAAAAAAAAAAAAAAAAAGCCAACAATCTGTGTATTCATTAGGAAAGACTACTTTTGTTTTCTTTCCTCAGCATTTTAATAACTTTTAAAAACCATTATGCTTGGGGCTGGGAATGTGGCTCAAGCGGTAACGCACTCGCCTGGCCGAGCACAGGGTGCTGGGTTCCATCCTCAGCACCACATAAAAATAAAATAAAGATGTTGTGTCCACTGAAAACTAAAAAATAAATATTAAAAAAAAAACATTACGCTTGTCCTTTATTATGCTTAGGTCCAGGAACTGTTGCTTGTAATATGAACATGTTTCATATTACACTGAAAGTCAAACACATTGATCATTTAAAAGATTTTGGAGTTTCAGAATATCTGAACACTATCTTCAGAAACACCCTGGGATCAGAAGATTAAACTGGTTAACACTTTCCATGGCCTGGGCACAGGTCATATTTAAATCACTAAAGCAAGTCAGGCAATTAAGTAGAGTCTTTTGCACAGCCTTGCAGATAGACAATGGCCTTTGTTAGCACTAAGATGCTTCTTGCAAACCAGGATGAGTTTCAACTACTGCAATGCAAGAAAACGCTAGCCAGCCATCTCTTCTTCCAGGAGAGGTTTAACAAGTAAAACTGCCCAAAATCTCCCTTCTGTGCAACACATCAGAGTATCAGACTAATCAATAGTGTATTTTCTCTTCAAATCTCCGAAATTTTATTGTGTAGTTACTTCAACAGTTAACTAATACCAGCTATACTAAGGAGTAACAACCTCAAGGCTTTTATCAGCAGCAAGGAAGACCTTGGATAAAGGCTGCCAAAGTGGGTAGCAGAGGTGATGCCTCTGCAAAAAGCTACCTCGTTTAAAGAACTGCAGAGCTGCAAGTGCTTAAAAACTAAACCAACGTGTTGTTCTTCTTAAATAAGACTTCACTTTTGAGTTACCTTTTCAGTACTATTCCTGAGTCACTTCTCAATTAGTTCATACAGTCCTCAAGATTAACAATTCTTAATGTGTATAAAAGCCTAATAAGGTCACAAAAATCATATTATCTCTTTTCAGAATTACTTAAATCTTACTGAAAATGTTTAGGGAAAAAGACTTTTGGAACATTACCAAATTACAAAATTATCAATATCCTCTAATTAGTAGGAACATATATTCTCAACAATCACCTTCAAATGTTCTTCTGTCAATTTAGCATCCATGAAGAAAAAGGAATTTAAGTACATATATTATGCAGCTCTCTATTCCTAAGGCATTTAAATGCACTGCCTTCCTATATTAATTTCAATAATATTTAAAATCTGATTTTCAAGTACAAAAGAAGAATTCTTAAGAAATGAAAGATGAACCAATTTACCCAGCAAATTTTCTAGCATGATTTCAAAGATTAGTGAAATGAGACTGTTAAAGGCAAACCATAATTTAAAAGTTCCAATGTTTTGAATTCATACATTCCAATTTCCCCCATTTTCTGAGAAACAAAGCCCACTCACCATATCCTTGTCTAGAGGTGCAAATTTTCAGAATAAGGAGAAAACATTTTCAGTTTTGTTTTGACTTCATAGAATTGCCCAACCTTTCAAGCTCACAGCTCCATGTTTCACAGCATAACCTAACAATATTTTTAGGAGAGTTATAAAGGCAAAATAAGTTAAAACTCGGCCAGGTCACATCATCAAGTGTCCAAATCAAGAAGGCGACGTGCCTGGATTCTGCTAGAGGTTAGCATTTGTCTTGAATCAGGGCTGCTCAACTCAGCTTCCCTCTCCCATCTCATTAAGAAACAAATGCCAAGCACCTCACAAGTCTCAGGTCAGCCAAAACTAAACGCTTTGAGCGTTCCTTAGCCACTGGACACCTCCTCCTTCCGATCCTGGGTGTTCTAGCTCCTGGCTCCCTGGGTTTGAAACCTTGCTATCACTGTGTGGCCTTGGTCGACTTCATTTCTGTGTCTTTTTTTTTTAAGCATAAAGTCACCTATCTCGCAAGGCTGTCGGAAGAACTGAACCAAGTGCTTAAAAAGAATTCCTGACACAGCGCTGCAGACGCGTGAGTTGTGATTACAGTGATAATCACGAACCCGGCGCTGGCCAGTTGACCACACTGTCATCACCGCCGGATTCACGTCTGGAGGCACGTTCAGGAAAAGAGCGCGGAGACCGCGCCAGGGTCGGACAACTTAACAGGCGCGGGGGGCCGGAGGGGAAGGGGTGTCACATCCCCGGGAGATGTGAACGTGCGTCGCCCACTAGCAAGACACGGGTCCCTCCAGCTCAGAACGGCGAAAGATTAAAGAGCAAAGGCCAGCAGGATAGGAGTCACTTCTCAATCACGCCGCCGAGCCCGGTGGAGCCCACAACACGGTCGAATCGCTGCGAGGACGAGTACTGGAAACTCGAGCTCGCGGACCGAAGTCGGAGTGCGCCGTGCGGCGGGTCGGGCCGGGACCCCCAGCCGCTGCCCCCAGGCGGGCCGGGTGCGCGGCGGAGCGGCGGGAAACGTGGGGGTGGGGAGCGGAGTTTCAAACCTCCCGGCAGCTGGGCGGCTGCGTCCAGGTGCAATGAATGAGCGGGGCGGGGGGACCCTGGCCGCCTCCCGCTGCGGCGCCGCGGCCGGCCGCTCCGCGGGGCTCGGTCCCGCGGCGTCGCCCGCCCAACCGGCTCCGAGCCCTGCCCCGAGCCCCCGCGGCCGCCCGCGCCGCTCCGTCCGCCGCCCCCCTCACCTTCCAGCAGCCGTTGAATGATGCTGTCGATGTTGAGTTTATCTATATCCGCCATCGCCTTCCCGCCGCCGACCCTCCCGCAGCGGCGCCGCCGCCGGCTCGCGCCCGGGACTCACACCTCCTTTCCCACGCCACGAGCACAGAGGCGGTGGTGGCGGCGGTGGCAGCAGCCGCGGCGGGTCCCCCCCCAGCCGCCCCGCTCCCTGCTTCCTCCTTCTCTCCCCACTGGAACCACGAGAAGAACAAAATGGCCGCCGACTCTTCAGCCAGCCTCGGGCGGCGCACGGATGCGCGCGGGGGAGTGCAGCGGCCCTGCCGGGACTTCTTTATGGGCCGTAGGGCGCGCGGGAGAGGGCGGGGCCAGGGCGCAGGAGGGGGCGGGGCCAGAGCGCGGGAGGCGGAGGAGACGGTTGAGCGTCTCTGCCGCGCGCGGGATTCTTCCGCCAAACGGGCCGAACAAATAGGTCCCCTGGCCCGAGCGTGAGTTGCAAAGTTGCTCGCGGGAGTTGGGGCTAGGGGAGGAAGTGCTGCTGTGCGCTGTGAGAATGAGATTGTATCCCTCGGTGGATCCTCCTCGCCGAGGCCAGAGGTTTACAGACCCGGCCATGTGAGAGACCACCAAGGCATTTTGGAGGTCCTGGAATTTACCCTTTCAGATAAGTGTAGGGTGAGGTGGAGCTGGATGATAATAAAGAGAAGTAGGTTGACGTATTTTTAATTCTGATACGATGGATGTTGGGGGAAGAGAAAAACTCATTTGGGGGCTAAGTTAAAAACAGAAAAGAAAAGCAACCCCTCACTACCACCCACACATATGCCAAAATGTTAGCTAGTTCCTGGTGAGTGGTGGGAATATGGGTGCTTGAATATCACTTTTGTGTGCGCGCGCTTCTGGAACCCCTGGGCGGGGAGAACCCGTCCTCTAAAATAAAATGTCATTCCTATCTTTGGATTATCTTTCTTGAACTCGCAAAGTTATGTAATCATCGGAACGGTTACCCTGATTCCAGCCAGAGCCAAGTTGAACGAGCGCGTGCAGCAGATAAAAGGAGAATTTGCACATTTCGCGCTTCGGGGCCGCGGGGCGGAAGAGGAGAGCGACTTTACGGAGGCAGGCTCTGCAGACTCCCAGAGGAACTTGGGTGCGTCCCTCTCCGGCTCCTCAGCCTCTCCAAATGCGTCCCTTTCCAGGAGGCCCCCAAACTGTGCCACCCCCGGGGGCTGTGCATCGCCTTCGGCTGGGTTTGGAAGTGCCGCCCACGCTGAGCAGACACATCTGCTTCCTTTCCTGACCTTTCCGTTTATCTGTTTCTTCCGGCATTGCTTTACAAAGCCCCTTCCTCCCGCGGAGAGATTCATTTTGTTTCTCAAGACACGCTGGATGCACGGATTCCCTTTCCCGGATGCCATCGAGGTGACTGTGCCACCTGGGCATCCATTCGCCCTCGACTGCTGAGGTTCAGGGCTCCCCTGACTCCTCAGCTGCGCACTCCACTGTCCAGTCACCAACTCGCTCTCCCGTGCTAAGTCTGTGCCCACCAGAAGTCACACAAGTGCCGTTCGTCAGCCCAAGGCACTGAGCCCAGTGGATGACTCTTGGGATTGGTGCCCAGCGCTGCTGTGAACATCTGCCTGTGGAGGTCACGATGGCTCTTGCCCAATTCCACGAGACTTGGGGCTCCTCCCTGGCAGGGTGTATCATTGCGATGGCATTTGGAGCTGGAGTATGAAAGACCGAGATTCACTACGTGGACAAATAGTTATGGAACACCTACTGTGCCAGACATTGTTCTGGGCGGTGAAGCAGGGGTTGAGCAAGTCAGACAAGGCCTTTCTTTCATGAAGAGTCATTGGTAAGCCAGACAGACAATAAACAAAGATGCAAGTAAAAATTTCAGCTTCTGATAAGTGTCATGGAAAAAAAAAAAAAGAATACTGCACTCATTTTCTTACTGTGTGCCAAAAATTATCTCATTGCATCTTCAAGACAACCCCAGGGAGTATGTAATATTCCTATTACCCCATTTTACAGATGAAGAAATCAAGGCACAGAGAGGCTAATTGTTTGCTGAAGGCCACACAGCTAGGAAATAAGAGAGCAAGGCTGGAACTCAGGACAGCCTGGAAGCACAGCCCTGTTTTGTATTCAGTAAATCTATATAGCAAAGACCCAGAGGCTGTCACAAGCCCTGACACACACTAGACACAGCATCATTGTGGAACCAGATGGGATGACTGGTTGGAACGTGTCTGCGCCCACAGTAAATGTGCCTTGGTTTTCCCTATGCAAAATGGCAGGTGTGTTGACCTCTATCCACATCCCGAGGACAGGAGGACTTCAGCCTCTCTCCACCTGCTGTCCTCTCCAGGGTCCAGTTTTACCAGCACACACCTAAGTGAATCAGCTGGCCCCAGAGTGACAGAACTCACCAGGGAGCCCAAGCAACTGGCAGAGGAAGGAACCCATTCCCTATGGGCCTTTTTCTGCTGTGATCCACAGTCTCTGCTTCCCTAGGGACCAGCAAGCAAAGCAGTTGGCCACAAAGTGTCCAACTTTGTCCTTTCCCTTCTCTGGACCTCGGTTTGCCTGTCTTTAACGTGACAATGGATTAAAAGGTCCATTTCAAACTGTCTTCTTGGATCCACAGGGCATTCTTAGGGGGCTGCTAAAGACAGCATGGAGCTCACAAAATAAGATTAGGGGAGAGGGGTGAGGCTAAACTACCGAAAACCAACAATATCTCTATAGACACTTGGTCTTGGCAGGGTATCCCAGTGCCTAAAGGAATGAGGCCAATAATATGAAATAATTCAGCCAGCTGGGTGGGGACCGGGGTGAACTGGAGAGTCACATCCCACGGGGGCGGCGGGGGGAACCGTGTGGTCTCAGCTCCAGTCCACTGGGGCCTCATGGAAAACCTGGACCCAGCGTAGCCAGATCCTCTTGAGTTTGCAGAAAAACTTGGACATATGGATTTGTGTGGGAAATGTTCCAGTTTTAAAATTTGGTCATGAACTCAAACTCTTCAAAAACAGAATGTGAGGCGGACAGTGGATCTGCAGGCTACCTTTGGCCCCAGGCCAATAGTTTGGGACTCTGTTCCGGAAGGTGGGGGTTGAACTCCCCCACCTCTTCCCAGTGTAATGAGCATTGGGATTGTTGTTAAATGATAAGGGTTGCTGGCCCATCTGTATCTCCCTCGATATTCTGGAGGTTTTGTACAAAGTGGGGAACCCTGGGGAGAAATGTGGGTGCAATCTCTCTGACAAAGTGCACATCTTCTGGGCAGACACTGGCTTAAAAAAAAAAAAAGAAAGCATCTCTTAAAAAGATTTTTAACTGATACATAAAAACATAAAAATTATGCACATTAATGGAGTAGCAAGTGATGTTTGGATATGTGTATATGCTGTAAAGTGTTCAAATCATGCTAAACAACTATTTCCTAAACACTTATGCTTTCTTTTGACATTGGAGATCAAACCCAGGGGCATTCTACCGCTGAGCTGCACCCCAGCCCTTTTTCTTTTATATTTTGAGAAAGGGTCTTGCTAAGTTGCCCAGACTTGCCTCAAACTCACAATCCTCCTGCCTCAGCCTCCCAAGTAGCTGGGATTATGGATGTGCACCACTGCACCCAGCTTAAAACAAACTTTTTACTTCAGAATAATTTTAGATTTACTGAGAAGTTGGTATAGGGAGTTCCCATGTACCTTTCACTCAATATCCCCTGGATGTAAGCATTTTATACAATCATGTACAATCAGGTATTTTTCTTTTCTTTTTTGTGGTGTTGGGGATTGAACCCAGGGCCTTCCTTGTGCATGGGAGGCAAGCACTCTACCAACTGAGCTGTTAACACCAGCCTTGTTCTTTTTTTTTTTTTTAATTGATATTTTTTAGTTGTTGATGGACCTTTATTTTATTTATTTGTATGTAGTACTGAGAATTGAACCCAGTGCCTCACACATGCTAGGCAAGTGCACTACCATTAAGCCACAACCCCAGCCCCTCCCAGCATTGTTCTTAATTTTTTAAAAAACATATTTTTATTGCTGGGCGCAGTGGCTCACACCCATAATCTCAGCTGCTCCAGAGGCTGAGGCAGGAGGATCTCGAGTTCAAAGCCAGCCTTAGCAAGGCAAAGCGCTAAGCAACTCAGTGAGACCCTGTCTCTAAATAAAATACAAAATAGGGCTGGGGATGTGGCCCAGTGGTTGAGTGCCCCTGAGTTCAATCCCCGGTTGAGTGCCCCTGAGTTCAATCCCCGGTAACCAAAAAAAAAAAAGTTTTCCCTCTAGATGAACACAATAACTTTCTTTTGTTGACTTTTATGTGATGCTGAGGATCTAACCCAGTGCCTCACATGTATTAGTGCTCTATCACCGAGCCCCACCCCAGCCCTTGTTCTTAATTTTCCTTAACACCTAAATTATAAAGAAGTGGTGATTCAGGCTGCACCACAAAAACAACAACAACACAAAAAAAAAAAAAAAGAAGAAGAAGAAGAAGAAGGAGAAGAGGAGGAGGAAGGGGAAGAGGAGGAGGAGGCAGGGGTGGAGAAGGAGGAAGAGGAAGAAGAAAAAAGAAAAAGAAAGTAAGAAAAGAAAACACTGGATCATAAAACACCACATAACCCAGCAGCATCTTCTAAATGAGGTCTGACTTCATTGGCAAAAGGTCTTTGGTTTCTGGGATGAAAATGGGCTGCTGATGGGTGGGGGTGGATGTTGTAAGCCCAGAAAATGTGGCTTTCCTGTTCTGAGCCTCAGTTTTCTTATCTTCAAAATGGGGAGGATACCCCCTGGTCAAGAAGGCTGTTGTGAGAACATACCTTCTAGAGTATTCAGGGAGATAATAATAATGTTGATGACGCAGTTACCATGTGCCAGCCCCTGCGCTCCTGGTCTTGCTGGCCTCTTTGGGAGTTAGGTAACAGGGGAAATCATTTGTAACCCAGCTAGGGAGGGCCAGGGCCAAGATGTACATCCAGTGAATCTGCCGTCACACCTGTTCTTGGGATCAGGGAGAGGGGGGCCTTTGGGACACTTTCAGGAGCCTTCTGAGAGGAGGGGGTATAAGCAGATTGTTCAAAATCTCCTGCACCAGCCTTGGCTCTCAGGGGACCTGTGCTGACCTTGGCCATGCCTGAGAAGACCTAAATACACTTCCATCTGGACTTACCCAGCAGAGAAATTAGGATGATTACTGCCTTGCTAAATGTTCCTTAGCTTCACAAAATGAGTCACTCCACGGCGGAGAAAGCAGCAAGCTGTCCCTGTCTAGGGAGGGCGGATCTCGCTGTCATTTGGAACCAGGCTGGCAGAGAGGCTCGTTTGCTTCTGGGCACTGTTCACATTTGGAGTGACCAATCTCTGTCACAAAGGCTCTGTTATGTGCTTTGCCGGAGGTAACTTTTGGGACAAGAATACTATGGTATCATTTTTCCAGTATTTGCTCTGGACTAGGCTGACCTAGCACCTGCCTTACTTGTACCTTCTGTCTCATTCCCTCATAGCACATAGGGTAAGTCATCATTCATTTTATCAAACAAAAAGTCAGAGAGATTAGGCGGCTTGACTAAAGACACAGCTACAAAGCCACAGAACCTGGCTTTTGAGCCATGAAGTGGCGGCGGTGTTAGCAGATCGTGGGAGGACAGCTATTATGTAGCTAGCAAAACGCGGTTCAAGTATCCAATGGGAGACACAGCACGGAGAGAAGGATTTGTTCTGGAAGAGCCAAGTTCTAGTGCAAAGTCCAGTTGACTCGCTGTAGGGCCTTGGCCTCGTAAACTTGACTTACAAAGCAAACACATACTCATCAAGCCCAACCTCACCTTCCTCCATGGTGAGTGAAATGACTAAGCAATGATGGGACCAGCAGGGCACAGGGCCCAAGGTTTTGCATCCATCCTCAGTAACTCCAGGAAGTGTAACCTCTCCCCACCCTTCTTTTAAGTTGAGGTGAAATTCACATAACGCTCATTTTTAAGGGCACAATGCAGAAGCATTTAGGACCTTCACCATGGTGTGCAAACATGACCTCGGTCTAGTTTCAAAAATGTTTTCACCACATCAAAAAGAAACCTGGTGCCCATTAGCAGACTCCCCCTACTCATCCGTACTTCCAGCTTCTGACAACTGCCAATCTACCTCTCTGTTTTGGTCTGTTCTGGACGTTTCCTATGAATAGAATCACAGGATGTGTGATCTTCAGCCCCTGGATTTTTTCAGGAATCTGGACCTTGTTCCTTCCTATGAATGGATCATGTTTTGCTTATTCATTCACCAGTTGATGGACTTGGTGGATATTTGGATCATCACAGCTTCTTTTTTGTTAGGGGAGGGACCTGAGACCCAAGAAAGCTACACGACTTCTCAAGATCACAGAATGAGCAGATAAATTGGCTGCTCTGAATATTAAACTATGAGGAAGTTTTTTGTTTTTTTTGGTGTGGGGGAGTAGTACTGGGGATTGAACCCAGGGGTACTCTACCACTGATCTACATCCTAAGCCCTTTTAAAAATATATTTATTTTTTAGTTATAGTTGGACACAATACCTTTATTTTATTTATTTATTTTTATGTGGTGCCGAGGATCAAACCCAGGGCCTCACACATACTAGGCGAGCGCTCTACTGCTGAGCCACAACCCCGGCCCCAGTAAGCCCATTTTTTGAGACAGGGCCTCACTAAGTTGCTAAGGTTGGCTAGAACTTTCAATCCTCCTGCTTCAGCCTCCGGAGTCGCTGGGATTACAGGTGTGCGCCACCATGCCCAGTTAGGAACCAAACTTTTGCCTGAATTGGAAATTCCCTGGGGCTGGGGATGTGGCTCAAGCAGTAGCGCGCTCGCCTGGCATGCGTATGGCCCGGGTTCGATCCTCAGCACCACATACAAACAAAGATGTTGTGTCCGCCAAAAACTAGAAAATAAATATTAAAAAAAAAAAGAGAAATTCCCTAACCCTGGTTGACAATGGAAAAAAAAATCAATGAACTATTTAAAACTTAGAGCAAAGTACTGGTTGGTAATAAAAAAATAAATTGGGGTTGCGGGAGTGTGGAGCTCAGTGATAGAGCGCTGGCCTAGCATGCACAAGGGCCTGGGATCCATCCCCTGTGCCTTAACAACAAAACCCAAATACATTGAATACGTTATATTAATACATTAAATATATTTAATGAATTTTTTAAAGCTTCAAGCAAGGTACTCACACGGATGCCCCTTCATATTCCGGAGTGAACAAATGTTAATATGTGGCATAGTTGACTTTTTTTTTTTTCTTTAAGGTAACGAAGGATTCCCTTTGAAATCCTTCTGGACCCTGCTGACTTGCTCTGCCTCCCCCCAGTGGTTCAGCCAGCTAGCCTAAGATGACTGTGCAGGTGACAGCTTTCTGACTACCAGACAGCGGATAATCTAACAATCCACAAGGAAGAAAACCCACAGCTCTGGCCACCAGGGGCTGGTGGAATGGTTTTTTGTTTTTTTTTTTAAGTCAGATTTATTCAATTTAGGACTGTCTTTGATGCAGAGAGTAGAATTTTCTGACTTTATTTATATTAAAATATCCTTCCAAGTGTGAAATGGTGGTTGTAGTAATGGATAGCTAATTTTTTTTTTAAAGTGTTCCATTTGGTGAAAGGAAAAAAATCCAATCATGGGAAAGAATGGAAGATAACATGGGGCAGGTTCATGCAGCGGTGGAAACGAATGAACTCGAGCGAGGCGCATCCCAGGGGTCAGACATCTCCAAGCTGAGGCCGGGCAAGCTGGGGAGATTCGGGCTGTGAGATGCTATTACATAAAAGTTTAAAACAGCCATGCAGCATTATTTATTTAGGACGGCATTTTTCTAACTTGTCAAGGGAGGTTGACAATGTGCTACAAGAAAGGTATTTTACATCCCAAGCCAGGTCATAAGTTCAGAGATGTGAAAGTCAGATGAAAATGTCCTTGCTTGCCCTGCTGCATGTGAAACGCTCAGGGTCCTCCTTACCCTCTCCTGCCCTGTCCTATTTCACCCTCTTCTATCCCAGCCTATCCTTTTGATTTTTTTTTTCTTTTAAATGCTAGCGGCAGCATTCTAAATTGATTGTCTACTTACCAATGGGTTTCAAGCAGCAGTTTGTAAAATACCGACTTAGGAATATGCATCTATGCAGTGAGAGGAAAAATGGAGGGGGGGGCAGGGAGGGGCAGGTTCCATCCTATTTAGGAGAAAAGGAGGGAGAAGCAGACTGGGATACAATTTCCCCTCTAATGCTTTGTTTCCTAAATTGGAAGGTGACGATGTAGGAGTTTGCTCTATTACGGTTTTACAAATCAGATTTATTCTGGTATAACATACATGTGACAACACATACCCACTTAGAGTATGGTGCAGTGAGTTTTGACCGATGAATACACCCATGGAACCCCACCCTGATAAGAGGTAAGACATTTCCATCACCCCCCCTCAAAAAAAAAAGTTCCCTCCTGCCCTGGTGCGGTCAGCTGGCCTCACTCCTGTCCCCAGGGCTGGGCATCTGCTTTGATTCATAGCTGGAGATGAGCTTGCTCTTCATTCCCAGCCCTATTTTGTATATTATTCAGAGACGGGGTCTCCCTGAGTTGCTTAGTGCCTCGATTTTGCTGAGGCTGGCTTTGACCTCACAATCCTCCTGCCTCAGCCTCCCGAGCCACTGGCACTATACGTGTGCGCCACCGTGCCTGGCTGAGCTTGTTCTTTTTCTGTCTTGCTTTTTCCACGCAGTATGGTGTTTTAAAGATTCTTCATGTGGTTTCGGTTGTCCATTGCTTTTTATTTAGTATTCATCATACAGATAGATAAGAATATGTCTCTCCATACACCTGTTGGCAGGCATTGGGGGTATTTTCAGTTTGAGAATAATCTATTTTTATGCTTGAGATGGTTTAGCAAAAAATAAATATACAATTTGGAATGTTTGGGAAAAAATCAAAAATAAAAGAGAAACGGTGCACAAAAAGAAAAAAGGAAAATAAGCACGTCCTGTGACCACCCTTCCCAGTGGCACTTTCCCCACGTCAAAGCCCCACGTCAAGGCTTCCTTGCCAGGACTCTGGAAAACCACTGAATGCTGTCCACAGTGGACAGAGAGGATCGGCTACTCTGAGAAGAAACCAGTGGTCCCCAGAGACCATCTCGGCATCTGCCCAGCCCTGACCTTTTCTCCCAGGAAATATCGATTGCAATAACGAGGCCATCGGCTGGGCCTGGACAGTCATTCTCTGCATCTTCGGCTTCTGCGGCCTGCTCCGCCCAGCCCTCTGGCACTCTGCCTGAGCAAGCCAGCCCAGCCACACAGTGATGGCTTTCTGGGATATGCTGTCACCAGCCCTTCCACCTGCCCACAAGATGTCCCCAACCCCAGCCTGGAGGGAAGCCTCAGCCAGGCTTCAGGGCCCTGCAGAGGCAGGAACTAAGACTCACCCTAGGGGCCAGAAGGGTCCTGAGAGGGCCCAGGGCAGTTAGCAGTCAACCTGGCAAGGCACCTCGGCCACTCCGAGTCTTGCCTGGTGGCTTGGCCTTGGCTGGCTGCTTTTCAGTAACCTGGAATCAGATGACTGCCAAACACAGGCTCTGTCGCATTAATAATTGGGTGGCCTTGGGCGAGTGACTTCACATCCCTGGGTCTCAGTTTTGTCACCTGTAGAGATAGTACAGAATTGAATGGAATGACATACCGTCCATTTTTATTAGTACTGGCACACGACGTGGCCAAAGCAGGCTATGATGATAGTTCCCAGTCCACGTGTTCTTCTAAGGACCTGACCATGCCCCTGCCAGATGGCACCCGTGGCCCTTCCCACTCCTGGGGGACTGCGGCTTCTGCAGAAGAGATGCTTCCTGGCTTCTGACTCTTGGTCTGAAAAGGTAATGCCATGTCACCTGGCTCTCTTTCTCTTGGGACACCTGCTCTTGGAAGTCTGTCATTGTGCTGTGATGGAGCACGGGCCCCAGCGAGAAGGTCCACGCAGGCTCCTGTCTCTGTGGATGGAGACTTCTAGATGATTCTAGGTGCCTGTTTCTTCCAGCTACCCAGCGAAGGCTGAAAAGAGCGGATGAGCTGTCCCCACAGATGCTGCCCAGACTACAGATTTGTGAGTGAAATAAATAAGCATTGTTTTAAGCCATTTAATCTCCAAGTGTTTAGTCAAGTGGAAAAAGATAACCAGAGCACCCGGAAGCCACCTGGAACCTCAGTGCTGCCTCTCTGCTCACAGGTCACGCTCCCCACCCATCAGCAAGTCCCAATGTGTCCCGTATCCAGTCCCTCCCTGTTTTAGCCATCAACTCTGGGACCCAGCGGTTTCAGCTCTTGCCTGCTGCCATCTGTCCTCCAACACACATCCAGAACCGCCTCTGAGAAAATGAAGACCGAGGCCACTCCATGCTCCCCCATGGCTTCTTGTCCAATATGGTGTAAAATCCAGACCCTGCCTGTGTCTAGGAACAGAGGTGTGCTGAGAGCTGGCACCCAGAGAGGAAGGGAGAGGAGGGGGAGGAAGCAGAGCCCGGTGTCTGTCGATTTTCATGGTGTAAATAGTGCCACCAACGCCACCCCATTGGGAGTCACTTTACCTCCTATGTGCCAGGGCTGAAAGGCCATAGAAGCCGCCCAGCTGCCCAGCTCAGGCCTCGCAGGGCCTCCTTGGAAGCATCTCACAGCCCAGCCCTTCCCACCTAAGAGCTGCTCTTTCTCACTCTTTGAGGTCTCTGCCAGCTGTCACCCTGTCAGAGCGGCCCTCCCAGGCCCTCTGTCTACAACAGCCCCTGCTCCCCAGTCGGCGTCTTCTCCCCTTCCCAGTTTTCTGTTTCCTTCCCTGCTTGACATTGCATTATGCTTTGGTCTCTTTTCTGTCCTCCTACCAGCTGCCATGGGTCCCCTCACCCCTGACCCCTGTGCTCGGAATGGAACTCAGGGGTGCTGTACCACTGAGCCACACCCCCAGCCCTTTCTAAAGTTTTTTATTTTGAAACAGAGCCTCGCTAAGTTGTGAGACTGGCCTCTAACGAACATGTGATCCTCCTGCCTCAGACACCCAGGTGCTAGGGTTCCTGGCCTTTGCTACCATGGGTGACTCCACAGGGTTCCGTCTGCCTCGCTCACTGCTATATCCCAGAGCCTGGCCCACAGACGGAGCTCAGTAACACTTTCAAATAAACAAACAAATTGAAGATGTGAATACAATAGTTGCAAGATGGGATAGTAAAAATTGGGAGAGGATTCAGGGAAATGACGCACATGACGAATGCCATGTATTCGGCTCCCAGCAGGTGTGTCGCAAGGTGGCTCTTTGCCTCACATTGCAGGCCTGGTGGGATCTGGGGGCCCTGCTTGCTTCTGCGAGGAAGAAAGGGCATCTGGGGCACATCCCTTGGGACAAGGCAGTCCTTTGTGTGGTTCAAGAGTGCCCATCACTGTAGGACAAGAGAGCACTCCCCTGGGCCACAGGTGCTCTCCCAGGCCTCTCTGCTCTAGTCTAAGAGGAGCACCCGAGGGCTGGCTGGGGCTGCAAACATCTTAATTATTTTAATAGTGAGAGTGGGAGTGGGGAGCAAATGGCTCTTTATTGATTTTATTTTCAGAAGCTCAAAATCAGTATTCATTGCAAAACCGCCAAGGGAAATTAAAAAACAGAACAAAACAACTCCCCTCCCGTAAACCACCATCCACACTCTTTTTTTTGTTTGTTTGCTTGCTTGTTTGGTTGGTTGGTTGTGGTTATATTCAAAATTAAAACAAGCCAGGCGGGTGGGCTCACGCATGTAATCCCAGCTATTCAGGAGGCAGGAGGATCACAAGTCAGCAACTTAAAAATTAAAAAGAGAAAAGACAATTCCTGGGAGGAGGTGCTAGCACTGCCCACCTGGAGGAGGGGGGTTGGGGAGAGGGCTCTGTCCGTTCCCCTTTTTCATCCTCCCATGCAGTTTGATGTTTTTAAAGTCACTGGATAAATGTTACTTCCAAAAATAAAGATTTCAGGCTAAAATGTTGGCCATGATTATTTGATCTACTTAAAAAAAAAAAAAACTTGGTCATTTCCTGTCCATTTTTAAAAAATATTTTTATTAGTTATTGATGAACATTTACTTATTTATTTGTTTGTATGTGGGGCTGAGGATCGAACCCAGGGCCTCACACATGCTAGGCAAGTGCTCTACCACTGAGCCCCAGCCCCAGCCCCACACTGTCCGTTTTTAAATAATGCACACAATACACATGCTGGGGGCTGAAATGTAGTTTCCCAAAATTTATATGCTAAATTTTTAAAAACCAGCTCCTCAGAAATGTGACTCTATTGGCAAACAAAGTCTTCTAAGAGTTAATACAATTAAAAATGGGGTCACTGGGGTGTCCCTCATCCCGTGTAAAGGAGATTTGGAAACAGACATGCACACAGAAAACCATGAGAAGGTCACCTGCAATCAACTCAGGGTAAGAACAACTCTACCCACACCTGGACCTGGGCTCCAGCCTCCAGATGTGGGGGATTTGCTTTATTATTTTATGTAATATTCTAACCATTCTGTTGTCACATCGAAGGCTGTGGTACTTGGTTTTGACAGCCCAGCAAACGAACACCCCATATTAAATATTTGCAAACTCTAGAACTGTGGATGAGATGACATCACATCTAATCCCTTGACCCAGCAAAACCCCCAGCAAGAGGCCACTTCTGGCCCAGTCTTCCCTCCTATTGGCTGTGCTTTCACGCAGGACCGTGTTTCTGGTTTGTTACCTTTAGGAAGCTGGGGAGAGATTTTGCATCCAAAGCAGCCACTTTGATAAAAACACCTGACCTTTACAGATTGCCATGGGCTTTTTACTCCCAGGAGATGATTCCTATATGAGGTCACACAATTCCAGTCCGGAGAAATTGAGTGTGATACGACTTAGAGCCGGCCGGAGTGGGTCTACTTTTTCTAGAAGGGCTCAGAGAGTGCACATTTGTGACTTTGCGGGCCAGAGGGTTTTGTCGGGGATACTCACCTGCCAGCAAGAGGTGAGAGCTGCTGGAGTTCACCTGTGAATGAGGATGTGGCTGTGCTAATAAAATTTATTCACAAATTTATGTGGCAGCTGGGGTCTCCTCTGACAATCCCTGGTTGAGAGCAGGGATTTGCTTTTTAATTTTATGTAATATTCTAATTAGGAGCAACAATTACCTTAAGGAGTAAGTTGCAGCCTGTGCTAATAAGTCTTTGACAGTGTCCACACCCAGATAATCTCTTTTTAACAAAGAGAGTAGACCTTCAGCCCCATGTTTAGAAGGTGTGAAAAAATCCAACTGGAACTTTAGAAAATTGTTATGCCTTCAAAATATGTGTGTGTGTATCCATGTAATACATATTTAAATATATTTATAATTATCTTCTTTTTATGGCAACTAATGCTGAATTTCCAATTATGAAAAAAAATTTACATGATATTTTAAATTAAAAAAAAAATGAAAGTGGAAGCCAGGCATGGTGGCCCATGCCTGTAATCCCAGCGGCTTAGGAGGCTGAGGCAGGAGGCTCATGAGTTCAAAGTCAGCCTCAGCAACTTAGTAAGGCCCTAAGCAACTCAGTGAGACCCTATCTCTAAACAAAATACTAAAAAAGGACTGGAGATGTGGGTCAGTGGGTAAGTGCTCCTGGGTTCAATTCCTGGTACAAAAAAAAACAAAAAAAAAAGTAAGTTGATTAAAAATGTTAAGCATGTATTAATGGTAGAGAAGGTATATTGTAAACAAGTTCAGAAAACAGTAGTCTTTCGAATACCTGGAATTTTTAATTTTAGTTTTTACTTTTAAATTTCTGTCTTATGTGATATTCCATGTTTAAAAGTTGAAAGTGTTTAAAAATAATTTTATCTCCCTCCCACTCCTGTCTCCCATCTTACACTGTCTCCTTTCTCCCATCTTACACTGTCTCCTTTCCCTTTGGTGAGTCACTTCATTAATTTCTTGGTATTCTTTCAGAGTTGTTTTTACCAAAAAGCAGATGCAGATCACATTCTTTACTTTTTTCAATTCCTGACATAGCCTGGAGAATTTTGCTATATTGGTGCTCAGAGAAATTCTTAATTCTTTTATATGGTTCCATGGTATTCCATTGTGTGATTATACTTTAATATTCTTCCTTTATGGATGTTTAACTTGGTAACTGGCACTTTAAAGGGGATGAAATCAATATTACCCAGGGTCTCTGGATATTCTTTATAGAAAAACATGGGCTGAAAACATGGGCTCTTTTGCTTTTTTTTTTTTTTTTAAAGAGAGAGAAAAAACTTTTAATGTTTATTTTTTAGTTTTCAGCCGACACAACATCTTTGTTTGTATGTGGTGCTGAGTATCGAGCCTGGGCCGCACGCATGCCAGGCAGGCGCACTACTGCTTAAGCCACATCCCCAGCCCATAATTTTTTATAGTTGTAGATGGACAACATGCCTTTATTTGTTTAGTTTTTTATGCAGCACTAAGGATCAAAGTCAGTGCCTCACACATGCTAGGCAAGCACTTTGCCACTGAGCTACAGCCCCAGCCCGGGCTCTTTTGCTTTTTTCTCTACTCAGAGTATTGGCTACTTTATGGTTACAAGATGGAGGCTGCAGCTCCAGACATCACTGATAGTCCCAATAACATACAGTTGATGAAGGGAGAAAGCACTTTAAAAAGATACCATTTTTTTTTAATTGCAGAGGAGTATGGATTTTCAATGTCTATATTGAGAGTTGGACTCTGCCAGCAAGGGATAAAGGGAGAGAAGGGAAGGGCTGTTGTGTGGGCAGCCTGCCAATAGTGTCTCTCTATAGCTCTATTGCTTTCTAGCTATGTGACTTGATCCTCTCTGAACTTCAGTTTCTCTCTCCGTAATTTGGGATGAGAGTGATGGCCGCCTTTTTTAAATTTTTAAAATTTTTTAATCATAGGTGGACACAATATTTTATTTTTATGTGGTGCTGAGGATGGAACCCAGTGCCTCACACATGTTAGGCGAGCGCTTTACCTCTGAGCCACAACCTCAGCTCATGATGGCTTACTTTTGAAGGGGATGGGAAACGAGTTCAACAGGGAAACCACATGGAGGACTGAGAGTTTGCCTGGCAGCAGCAAGAGTTTCAGCAAATCTTAGTTCCTATGGTGACTGTGTTGTCCTCGGTGTGATAAAGGGAATTTCAGAGCAATATAATGAAGATCAGTGGACTTTGAGCAGAAGGCTCTCACGTAAAGATTAGGTTGATCAGATGGTTAGTCGGGCGGGCGAGTCCTCTGGAAGTGTTGGACTCCTTGGCCTGGGTTCTCCCTGTCTGCGGCCTCGGGGGAAGGTCCAAATGAGGTAACTGGCAGGACAGCCCCAACTCAGGACTCTTTTTTTTTTTTTTTTCCTATTCAAAAAGACCTATTAAACACTTGCTGTGTGCCAAGCATTATTTGGGGCAGTAAGTAAAACAGAGCCCCTTCACATATCTGCCCTGCATAAAAAAAAAAAATAAGAAGAAAAGATAAAAAATTACTGACTTTACTTGGCAGAGGAGTGAGGGAGGCAGGGACATACAGCAAAAGAAGATAAGTTGGCAAACTGTGCAGAATGTTCTGTGGTGATAATTGGGACTATTATTTGCAAGAACCAGAAAACTCAACTTCAAGTGGCTTAAGCAAAAAATTGAATCGACTAGTGTGAGTTAAAACTGCAGGCCTGGGACTGGGGTTGTGGCTCAGCGGTAGAGCATTCGCCTAGCTGTGTAAGGCCCTGGGTTCAATCCTCAGCATCACATAAAAATAAGTAAATAAAATAAAGGTATTGTGCCCAACTTCAACTAAAAAATAAATATTAAAAAAAAGTGCATATGTAATTTTAAAAGGGTGTGGCTTGATCCAGGAACTCAAATGCTGTCAGGGCTGGTCTCCCACTGCCCATCTCCTCCCATCCCTCAGTTCAGTTTCCCTCAGTGAGGACTTCATTCCCTCAGTCAGTCCTTCCCCTCTGCCACCCTCGAAACCCCAAGACCAGCAGAGAAGGTAGCAGCTTCATCCCCCCCTGGCAATTCTTGGACCTGACACTCCCTGTCAACAATCACAGTAGCCAGAGGCCTGTGAGTTTATGCTTAGTCAGGCTGGAGTCACATGACCATGTGGGGACAGGAAGTGGGACTGCCACCTGCCTGACCAAACCCAGGAGGAGGCAGAGAGTTGGTCCTGAGGAAAACCAAGGTATTAAAGATGGGCTGAGGGGTGGAGAAAGAATAGGTGGTCAGTATTGAAGGCAATCATTAGCCTCTCTTCTCCCAATTCTAACCAGCTGTCCTTAGTTGCATCAGAAAATGATTTCTGAAAATTATTTGGCAGTTCTGGCCTGATTTCTCTTGCCAAACCAAAAAAAAAAAAAAAAAAGAAAGAAAGAAAGAAAAGAAAAGAAAAGAAAAATAGGAAAGGCATCCGTCAGGATAAAAAGGCCCGGCTGCTGGCTGAGTGGGCCTGGCCGGGAGACAGGCAGGTCTGCGATGGGCAGAAGAAGTGCCTTTGATGGTCAGGGCCAAGTGGGAAGGGAAGAGCAAGACCCAGAGGCGTGGGGCTGTCCTGACCCCCACCAGGCACAATCTGATCCTCCGATTCAGACTCCTGCCTTTAAAGAAAGGACCAGGGCAGGGCAGGGCTGTGGGCTGGAAGCAGGGGGAGGGAGGGTAGCACAAGGCTCTGCTGGGGATGGCCCAGAAAGGCTTCCTCTTTGCAAGACGGAGACCCTTCCTCTGCAGCCCCCAGATACCACGGTTCTCCTTCTGGCGCATCTAGAGCACCAAGAACAGGGAGATGAAACGAAGGCTGCTCACCACGGGAGTAACTGGGCGGCGCTGAATAGAAACTCAGACGCAGCTCCATCCTTTTTGCACCAGAGCAGGTTCAGGTGGGCAGCTCAGGGCGCGTGGGGAGACCCACGGAGTCAGCAGGGATCCGCTTCTTCTAAGTTTCCCGCTGCTCTTTTCTGTATTGGTTTATGTGCTTGAGGTTGCTGAAGAGTTTACTCTGCCCGCTCTGGGGGGGGGGGGGGAACAGCAGAGTGGCAAAGCAGTGGGCACAGATGCGTGCCTCCCTCACAGGAGGCATGGAGAGGTCTAGTCCAGAGCCAGAACCACTTCTTTTTAATAACTCTCACTTTGCGTCTCAGGTGTGCAATTGCATCTTGCAGGTGTGCAATAAATAGCGCCGACTGAATGCTTTCTTCCTGGCAGCTCCTGCCCAGGAGTGACTTCCTGCTTACATGGGAAATCAAACATGGAACGATCATACCTGAGATTTATTGCACACTTGACTTCAAACAAGGGATGGTGCTTAGAGAAGCACAGTGCATGCATCTTTTATTTTATGTTTACATTTTTTTTCAATTTGTGGTTAAACATCTTTCTATTTAAAAATGATTTTAAACATCAGGGACCTGAGGTCTGGATGGGGGACTTGAGTCCCCTTCTGCCTGACTCTAAGAGTCCTTTTCTTAATCACTAGATGATCTTGCTTCCTCGATTCTCGAAAAACGTCAGGATGTGTGTGCTGTGAGGCTCGCTGCCGTCGTCAGAGCTAACGCATATAGAAGGCTTATTCTGTGCCCAATTCTGATCTCAGCACTTTATGTGAATCATCCTGTGTGATCCTCACAGTCCTGCGAAGCCAGGACTATAAGTAGCCCAGTCTCCAGAAGTAGAAGCAGAATCGCAAGAAGTCAGAGGGGCTCCTGGCCAGCTGTGGTCCTGCACTCATGTAATGACAGCCACTCAGGAGGCTGAGGCAGGAGGATTGTGAGTTCAAGGCCAGCCTCAGAAACTTAGTGAGACTCTGTCCCAAAATAAAAAATAAAAATGGCTGGGGATGCTGCTCAGTGGTAAAGCACCCCTAGGTTCAATCTCCAGGACCAAAAATAAATAAATAAATGTTGGGATTCAATGCAGGCCAGTGGGCTGCAGAGCCGAGTAAAATCCGTCAGTATCACCCCACCACTCCTTATCTCTGTTCAAGCCCACCAAGGCTGGAAGTTATGCTCCACACCTCCACAGTCTCTAGGATAGGAGCCTCCTCAAATTTTGTGCATGAAGCATCTCACGGCCTCCCTCTAACCCTGGGCCTTCTGCCCAACCCCTGTACCTGCCTTTGCCCCCAGGCTTGCTCATCATGTTCAGGGGCAAATCCGAAGCACCAGGGAGTGAGCTTCCCCTGGGGACATTCCTCAACTAATGAGTCATAGAACTTTGGGTTCAAACCTTGGTTGCCCAGAGTGGTAATTTGCTTGATAAAAGATACCCTTTGTGTTAGTCAGCTTTCTATTGCTGTAACAAAACACTTGAGATGATAAACTTAAAAAGATGAAAGGTTTGCTTTGGCTCATAGTTTTGGCGGTTTTGGTCTATGGCCGGTTGGCCCTATTGTTTGGGGCCAGTGGTGAGGTGGCACACCATGGTGGGAGCACATGGTAGAGGAAGCTGCTCAGCTTGTGGCAAGAGAAGCAGAAAGAGAAATAGGGAGGGGATGGGTCCCCAGATCCCCTTCAAGGGTACACTCCCAGTGACCTAACTTCCTCTCCTAGGCCTGCCCTTCAAAGGTTCCACCACCTCCCAAGAGTGTCAGGTGCTGGGTGGCCTTTAACACACAGACCTCTGGAGGACACTCATCCAAATCATAGGACCCTTTATTAACTTTCTTCCTTCTCGTCTCCCTTCCCCATCTCCTCCTGAAGTTTCCTGGAATCACTTCCCAAATAAACAGCTTGCAGCAGAATCCTTATCTCCAAATCCATTTTGGGGGACTCAAACCAAGTAGAGCTCATGGGATCAACCAGGGTGCACATCCCTGTACACCAGGGTTGTCTGCACTTGGAGAAACCCCAGAAGTCACCTGAATAGGCAAGGTGAGTCTCTGCGAGCAGATGGGCAAGTCCCGTGTGCGTGTGCTGTGTCTGGGTGTGGGCTGTTGGTGCACACGCCTGTCAGTGGGCCTCTCCCACACCCTAAAAATCTTGCTTGGAAGTGCTGTCCAGCCCAGAGCAGGTGAGCTCTGGCACCAGGGCAGGCTTTTCCCACAGCCTGAAGGGAGGGGCTCTGTGGGCTGGAGCTACACAAACTCGTTTGCTGTTTGCTGGGCGTGATCAGGGTCCCCAGAGCAGGCGCATCCCAGCCTGGGGCTTCAGTTCTCTGGAGATTTGGTGGAGAGGGCCAAGGCCTGGGAGGGGAGTGTGGCTGGCAGAAGCCTTGCTGCAGGGCCTGGCTGGGGCTGGGGCTGGGCCTGGGGCTGGGCTGGGGCTGGGGCTGGGGAAGGGGCTGGGGAAGGGGCTGGGGAAGGGGCTGGGGCCAGTGCTGGGCCAGGGCTGGGCTGGGGCTGTCCCGGGGCTGGGGCTTCCTCCCAGCTCCCTTTCACCCAGGTTACCTAGCCTGGAGCTCGGGGTTCCAACCCTCTGGCGGGGTCCAGCAGGTCCCCCTCCTCCTCACAGAGCCCGTCCCCTCCCCAGCCCTAAGCACATCATCCAGCACTCCCACAGCTCCAGAGGCACCCGCACTGTGATTGTCCCCTCTTCACAGATGAGGAAATAAGGTCCCAGGGCACCTGCTCCAGGTCACCCAGCATTAGATGCAGGCAGAGCTGGACTGGACCCGAGATCTGCCCTCCTCCTCCACTGCCCTCCGCCAGCGGCTCAGGGTGGCTGCGCCCGTGGGCTCTGCTGTGACCCGAGGCCCCTGGTGGGCTGCAGCGGTTAGCGCTGGCCTGGCTCTGCGCATCGGGGGGCCGCTGTGGTTCTGCAGAGCCTTGCTTCGCGGTCTCTGGTTCTGGGGCGATGACGTGCTCATTTCTGTGGCCAAAGGGAAATGCCAGGAAGCAGGAGGCAGTCCCAACCCCTGTTCCTCCTGGGGCAGGTTGACAGGCATCACAGTGACGGGCAGCAGGCCTCTCTCCCCCTCTGGTGCTGGGATGGAACCCAGGGCTTCTGAGCTGGGCAAGCGCCCCAGCCCTGTGCTGCTCCAGAGCAGGTCACACGGCCAAGGCCACGGGGCAGGGAAACCAAGGGCAGTACCACCCACCATGTTTCCCTCTCGCCTTCCAACGCTGACCCCTGTCCCACCCACACTTGAGAGGCACCTTCCCAACTGGAGGAAGATGGCTCATGGCATCCAGATTCCTGCGACGCGTCTCTGCCTCGGCAGACACCAGTGCCTTGGCTCCTGCGGCGTCTGGGAGGAACAGAACGGGTTGTCCCTCTGCTCTCCCATGACACCACCTGGTAAAGAGCATTCCAGTAGCAAGAGACAGGAGCAACAAGGCCCGTCACAGCAAGAGATGACAGTGGTAATGACCCCACGGCTAAGGACCGTCGTTGCTAACTAATGCTGCGTGTCCTGCAGGTCAGGAGCATGTTCAGAGCTGTGTCTTGTGTGATCACCACAGCACCACCTTTTAATGACTCGAACCCATTTGTTAGCATTATCAACCCATTTTGCAGATCTGGAGGCTGAGGCTGGGAGAGGGCATCGTTGCCCCCACACCTGCTTGGTTCCTGAGATCACCTCCTCATCACTTACCTCCGGAGGTATCAACCCTCAGGTCTCCGCACCTGCCACCCCATGTTCAATGTCCTTGGTGCCACCTGACGCCATCCAGTGTCCCCTCTGCCAACAGTCTCTCTGCTCCTTCGTCCCCACGCCTTTCAACCTGGAACTCGTCACTGGGAGCCATGGTTTTTGTTTGTTTTCCTACTAGTTTAGATGCATGAAGGAAGACAGAGGCTCATTTCTATGAAGGAAAACGTGCAGGCGGGTGGGGCTGGTGGCGGCTCCTGATCCCAGAGACCTGGGCTCCTTCCATCTTCTTTTTCTGCCACCCCAGCAGGTACCTGCCCTCTTTTATTTTTTCCTCATTTTTGTCATTGGTGCATTACAGTTGCACATATTGATGGGACCTGCTGTTCCACAGTCACACCTGCTCACAATATGACAATATAATTGGCCAATATCCATCCCCAGCCCTTCCCTCTCCCTCTCCATCCCCACTCCTGGTCCCTTTTCTCTACTGATCCCCCTTTGATTTTTAGGAGACCCACCCACCTTTGCTTCCCTTTTTCCTCTCTAGCTTCCACCTATGAAGGACAACATTTGACCCTTAACCTTCTGAATTTGACTTATTTTACTTGACATGATGATCACCAGTTCTACCCATTTTCTTGCAAATGCCATAATTTCACTTTTATTTATGACTAAATAAAGCTCCATTTTGTGTATATACCATATTTCCTTCATGCATTCATCTCTTGATGGACGCCTAGGCTGGTTCCGCAGTTTGGCTATTGTGAATTGTGCTGCTGTGAACATAGGTCTGTGGGTATCACTGTAGTAAGGGGACTGGTACCTGCCCCCTTGAGATACAAGACGGCTGCTATAGCACCTACAGTCGTGTCTGCATTCCAGCCATATATAGCTTGTCAAGGGGAAATGAAGGGCGTTTCTCTTACATTTAAGAATACTTCCTAGAACTTATATATACCATTTCTGCTTATATCCCATTGGCTGGAGGTAATCCTTGATCGTATCACAGCCACAGAGCTGCAGTGAACCGTGGTCCCTCTTTTTGAATTGTCTTGTGTGATTTCGTTACTAAAGGAAGAAGGAAGCAGTATCGGGGAGCAGATACCTAGGGAGGGCTCTCCAGGCCTGTCAGTGCCCCAGATGGATTAATAAATCAAACCAGTGTTTCAAGAGTGTGCTCCATGTTCAGTTAGAGCAGGGGCTGGGCCTCGTAAGGGGTGGCACAAAAAAAAAAAATGCCTGGAAATAATTCAGTTGATTTCTCCTTTTTGGAAGGTTGTTGAGAGATGGGTCTGTGTTTCTCTGATGGCTCCTACTCCCTACTCCAAAGCCAGATGGCTTTACAAAAGCTTCCATTTGATTACACTTGTTTTTGCCTGAGTCCCAGGAGTCGTTCTCTTTGTCCTCTCACTGAACACGGTTAATCCATGATTGATGTGTCAGACTGCTGTTCTGCTGCCTCCTGGCTGTGTGACCTTGGGCAGATGACTTCATGTCTCTGAGCTTCAGTTTTTTCCTCTGCAAAATGGAGACAAGATGGTGCTTACCTCTAGGCTATTGTGAGGGGGTTGGAAGAAGTGAGAAATGGGGAGCGTTTACCTTTTTACTTGGCTCATGAGCACCTGATACAATTAAATTATTATTACTGTTTTCAGGGAATTAAAAACAAAAACAAAAACAAAACTTGTCTCCTTAACCATCTGTTGAGAATAGTGCTGCCATTAGAAATAGAATAGAGGCCACAGGTGGGAAATTAAAATTTTTCAGTAGCTACATTTAAAAAAGTAAAAATATCAGGAAAAATCAATTTTAATAACATTATATTAAACCCAATAGATTGACATCTTATCAACACGTAACCAATATAAAGTGTTCATGAGACAGTTTATACTTTATTATGCATAAGGCTTCGAGATGCTGCAAAAGGCAGTGTATTTCCACCAAAAGAGCATCCTCACACCCTCCCCCTGCCAAATGACCACAGCAAGGACAACATGTGACCATGGCTGCCATACTTCTGGGCCCCTTCCACCGCAGACCTGTGAGCCTGCGTTTGGCACTCACAGCCCATCTCATGTTGGATCTGCCTCGTCGAGGGCTCAAAGCCACACATGAGGAGCGGCTGCCACGGTGGACAGTGCGAGGGCTGACCCAGGCGTTTTGGATTTTGTCTCTGGACAATCCAGGGGACGTTGCTGTGTCAGCTCTCCGGTGCCCCAGCTGAGTCTGTCTGCTGGGCCTTCAGCGTGTTTACAGGTCTTCACAGATCTTTAACAACAGAAAGAGAGACCACCTCCAGCCCCCACCTGCCTTCAGTCTCAGGTGTATTGCCTCCAGGGGGAAGGTTCTAGAAAGTAGCTGTAAAGTACAAACGCAAACCCTTGGGAAACATCCGCAGGATCCTCTCTGAATCATGCACAGTGGAAAGTACAGGTAAGATCAAAGCTTGAGTAGTGCCCGCCCCCAGTGTTTCCACTGAGAACACATTCACATGTTATCTGCGTACATGAAAGTCAATGAAGGGGGGTGGTAAGCGTAAATCTCCAGGATTTGAACTAACAGGACACGTATGGGGTTATGAGGTGGCTCTGTACCAACTGCCAGCATTGTCCCCGACCCTGGTGTCTAGGAGCTGTGTGACCTTGGGCAAGGATCTGATGCTCTCTGGGCCTCAGCTTCTTCATCTATAAAAGGGGAATAATAATGGGTCACAGGGTGGCCTCGAGGATTCAGTGAACATGTATGAGGCATTGGGATCGGGTCTGGCACAGAAAGTGCTCAAAAAGATTTGGGAGATCGGGATCTACTCTGTGTGAACTTGGGCCTCAGTTTTATCCTCGCTTGTCTGCAGACAGGACTCAGGCAACAACACAGCTTGGGAGTTTACAGATCCTATTTCATCTGCTCGCTGTAACACTTCCCATCCCACAGACAGAAGAGACTGAGGCTCAGACAGCAAAGGCCGCTTGCTTAAGGCCACATAGTTTCTAAGTCCCAGTGGAAGGCTTGACCTCAGGGCGGTCTGTCCACCTGGCAGAAGCCCGAGGTCATGCCCACTGCACCGCCCTGCTCCTTTGCCCAGGCTTTCCTGGCCTTGAGGTCCCTGATGCTGGGAGCTGGGAGCTCTGGCTGGAGCCTTAGCTCTGTGGGGCTTTTGGGGTGACTCATAAGTTATTTCATTCATAAAGTGGGACACAAAATAAGGCAGGACGCTGCTTTTGAGAATTTCCTTTCTGGGGTTCTCCAGGGCCTCCTGTGGCCTTCCTGCTCCTGTAGCTTCTCTTCCAAGCCGGGCAGCGAGAGGGCAGGGGGTGGCAGGCGCAGGTGGGAGGCCTGGGCGCCGCTGCAGCATCTGGGCTCGAGCTGCTGACGGAGGAAGACGTGAGGGGCACTGTGGGGGCCGAGGGAGAGGGGAGCCCACGTGATCGCCAACGAGCAAACTGAGCAGCAGCGAAGGATGTTCCGGAAAGACAGGAAGTTGTTATGTTACCCAGCTGTCCTGTCTAAATGAGCCCACATCTGGTGGCCTAGAAATCTCTGGGTGGCTTTTCACTTTCTATTCATGACTTGCTGTCTGCACCTATCCTGGGACTCCAGGGGAGGGGAGAGGGAGGGAAAAGAGAACTGGGGGGGGTGGAGGCAAGGGTGTGGGGGAGGATGGGGGGAGGAAAAGAGAGAGGAGGGGAGGGCAAGGAAGAGGGAGGGGGAGAGGCCTAAGCAAGCGGACAGAAATTTACAGCATAGAAAGGGCCAGGCGCAGTGGCAACATGCCCGTAATCCCAGAGACTCGGGAGGCTGAGGCAGGAGGATCACGAGTTCAAAGTCAGCCTCAGCAGAAGCAAGGTGCTAAGCAACTCAGTGAGACCCCATCTCTAAATAAAATAGAAAAAAAGGCGGTGGAATGTAGCTCAGTGGTTAAGTGGCCCTGGGTTCCATCCCCAGTACCAAAAGGAAAAGAAAAAGAAAAAGATGGAAAGGTCGATGGAGCCCGGGTGTAGCTCATTGTGCAGCACTTGTGTGGTGTGCGGGAGCCTCTGGGTTGCGTCCCCAGCCCTAAAAAGAAAAGATAGATGGGTTCAAGTCACATAAGCAGTCAGTTGACAGGACATAGCATAAGACAGAGAAATAGACGAGATGGAGAACGGGGACCCATGTCCAGCGACAGGGGCAAAGAAGCAGAGACAGACAGGCAGCAGGTGCCCCTAAGCTAGGCTCTCTAGGGAAGGCTGTGAGCCGACGGGGGAAGAGGTGAACAGAGACGAGACGGACAGAGAAGGAGATGAGAGAGACCAGCACACCTGCAGAAATGCAGAGAGGAGAGAGGGGGAGGACCGGGAGGGAGAGGAACAGATCCACGCAAGAGAGGAAATGAAATGTTCAGAGAGATCCACCAGGATTTCCTGTTCTGCCCAAAACTCCCGAGAGTGAGAATGTGTTAGGCCTTAACGCAAAAAGTTAATCTCTTTAGAAAAAAGAGTGGGCTTCAAAAATGTTCTCAATGTGAGTAATTCTCCCCAAATGGGGAATTATTTTATTCATTTTTTTTTCTTTTCCTCTTATAGCATCAGAACTTTCTGAGCAGCTCCTAAGACAGTACTTGAGTGTGTTTACTTTCTTTTTTGGGGGGGATACTGGGGATTGAATTCAGAGGCACTTGACCACTGAGCCACATCCCCAGCCCTATTTTGTATTTTATTTAGAGACAGGGTCTCACTGCGTTGCTTAGTGCCTCACTGTGGCTGAGGCTGGCTTTGAACTTGTGATCCTCCTGCCTCAGCCTCCTGAGCCACTGGGATTACAGGCGTGTGCCATCACGCCCAGCTAGTTTCTTAACAGCAGAAAAAAAATGTTTCCTGGTAATGTTAGGGGACAGACAGATGCAGACGGTGGGAATATGAGGCTAAGAGAATAATTATATAAAATGGGCCCACTGTGCTGACCTCCACATGCTTTCTTTTCCAAGAAGCAATTTACCTGCAGCCCTGCCTGGCCTAAGTGGACGTCACATTCCTACCTATCTACAGGAGAAGTGCAGGCCTGAGATAACGTCAGTGGGAGGAATCCAGGTTACCCTCAGGGGGAGACTTTTGAGACCCTATTCATAGACCAGACCTGAAACTCCGGTGATAAGGAGAATTCCTCCTAACCATAAAATCTGTAGGAATGTATACTTAAGAATCCAATTAGAACTGTTCAGCAGGGCCAAGGTGACCTAGAATGGTCATGGTAGTGGGTACTGGAAAGTCTGATGTCATCTTGCTGTCAGTCAAAAGTCAAGAGTAGACCTGGGTGGGGCTCTCTGGCAACTTCTCTGGGATCCCCAATAAAACTGGAGTGTAGGAGAGGCATGTGGTCCCTGTCCTCTGAGAGGACCCACTCTCTCCCTTGAGACTGTCCCCCTTTCCCCCTTTTCCTAGTCCTTCAATAAACTTATTCCTGTTACTCTGAGCAACATGTCTGAGACCTTTCTCACTTGGTGGCAAGAATTGGGTTTGAAGGGAAGGTTTTCATGCTGCTCCAGTTGCTCAAAAGGCCCCAGCTCTGTAATATTAAGACTGAGAGGCCTCTCAGTGTATGATGGGGACACAGAGGAGATGGATGTGCAGAAATTGCTAGAATAGGGAAGGGAATTTGCCCCTCTGTGTGCCAACAGAGGATTGGTGTGGCTTCCTAGATGTGTGTAAGGAGGTGTTCTGAGGCCCCCTCTCAGGCAGGGAGAGTGCTGTGATCCATTTGTGGTAACTGCCACCATCTGAGAAGGGGCAGTCAGGGTGCAGTTGGCCCTCCAGATGGGCAGACTGGGCATGGACTGATTCAACCAAACTTGTGTTGAATATTTGGAGGAAAATACTGTGTCTATACTGAACATGTACAATATTTCCTTGACACTACCATGTAACAGTAACAACTATTTATAGAGCACTTACATTGTATCATTGTGAGATGTTTTACAGTACAGGAGAGGATGTGGGTAGGTTATATGCAAATATGATATCACGCTATAGAAGGGATGTGGGCATCTTCAGGTTTGGTTGTCCTCTGGGAGTGGCAGGTGTCTGAAACCAATCCCAAGGATACCGAGGGACAACTGTATTTGCTATTCCTGTACCAGAATCTAGAACCTGTATTGAACCATTGGCACAAGAGTATAATGGAAGTCTACATACCACACAACTAGATATATGAAAGTCAGAAATATCCAGAAGTTGTGTCTACGGCCTGGCCTTGATCACACTCGTAGCTCCCTGGCAGAACATGGGATGAAGGAGCTCAGGTCTTGCTGGTGGGCCTTGTCCCCTGAATCCGGAGTGGTCATTGGGTATTCTCCCAGAGCAGGGCAGGTGTGCCCAGTCCAGGCTGAGATTCCCACAGGGTGAGTGCACCTGTGGGAACCCGTGGTAGAGACTTGCCAGGTGATGTAAACAGATTTCCAGGGGCTTCTGAGTAGAGGAGGGAGAGCAGCAGCATTTTCTGGGGAATGATCAAGACAGCAATTTTGGATGATTTGAAGCAGCCACTTTTAAGCCAAAGTAGCCACATTATCTTCAGTGCCCAGCTCAGTATTTGGCAATTGTAAGTGCTCAGTTAATATTTGCTTAGAAACAATGAAGGCACCCTTCCAGTGGTCATCTATGTATACAGGTCACTTGAGTCAATGTCAACTCCTACAACTCAGGGAGTGCTGAGAAGAGGCGGCTGCTGTTTCTATTTTATGCTATGATTAGAGAAGGACTTACTAGCAAAGTGACATTTGAGTCAAGACTGAGGGAACTGAAGGAACGAGCCATGAGGATATCTGGATGATGTTCCAGTTGGAGAGAACAGCTAGTGCAAGGGCCCTGGGGCAGGATGGTGCTGGTGTGCTTAAGAAACAGAGAGATGGTCCAAATGGCTATAGCGAAGCGAGGCTTTTCATCTGTTAGTTTTATTCGCCATCTTCTCTCTGCATATGTATTTTCTTATTATTTCCCCAACATGTCTCAGAATGAAAACACCCACCCTTCCCTGGTTCCACTCCTGTTTGGCCAGCTTCTGCCCCTGTGTCTTAGTTCAGGCTCTAGAAGTAACAGTTTTCAAATTGTGGGCAAAGACACCCTGGGACTTTGGAAAGCTCAAGGGGACACCACGAAGTATTCACATTTTCAAAACAAATGTAGTGACATTTACACCCTTGAGATCCTTGTGGAACTGGTTGTCAGCGTGTTCACAGTTTGGGTGTTGATTCTCTGTGACATCCCTTTCCATGATGTCACATCTGTGCAGCTGGGTTTTTCCTGGTTGCTATAATGGAGAGCAGTTACCAGCGGACAATCAACGTGGAGCAGGAAATGAGGTGGTGTCCAATCTGATTCTGAGGTTTGAGAATTTGTGTCACCCCCATCAGGCGCCCAGGATTCCACTCAACAGCAATTGTGGTTAAGAATGAAATTAAAAAAAAAGTTTTATTTCAATTTATTTTCCCACACAGCTGTAAGTTGTTAGGGCCATAAATACTTATTGAATTGTTTGGACCTAACTACTTAATAAATAGATCCCTCAGAGATTTCTTTTCACCTAGGGCCATCGTGAAAAATAGTCACTGAGGTTCCATGCACTGTGAGAAAGTTTGGAAACCGCGCTGCGCGTGAGTAACTCTAATTGGTTACTGGCCAGCCAATGAGGTGACTGGCTTAGAATCACGTGGTCAGACTGGTCCAATCAAGAGCCCAGTTGGTTTGGAGGAGGTCTGTAGAAGAAAACAGTGGGCTCCATCCTTTTGTTAAAAACGCCCTTCTCTCTCTCTTTTTTATTTTTATTTATTTTTATTTTTTTATTGGTTGTTCAAAACATTACAAAGCTCTTGACATATCATATTTCATACATTTGATTTAAGTGGGTTATGAACTCCCATTTTTACCCCGTATACAGATTGCAGAATCACATCGGTTACACATCCACGTTTTTACATATCGCCATACTAGTGACTGTTGTATTCTGCTATCTTTCCTATCCTCTACTATCCCCCCTCCCCTCCCCTTCCATCTTCTCTCTCTACCCCATCTACTGTAATTCATTTCTCTCCCTGTTTATTTTCCCATTCCCCTCACATCCTCTTATAAGTAATTTTGTATAACAATGAGGGTCTCCTTCCATTTCCATGCAATTTCCCTTCTCTCTCCCTTTCCCTCCCACCTCTCGTCCCTGTTTAATGTTAATCTTTTTCTCATGCTCTTCCTCCCTGCTCTGTTTTTAGTTGCTCTCCTTATATCAAAGAAGACATTTGGCATTTGTTTTTTAGGGATTGGCTAGCTTCACTTAGCATAATCTGCTCTAATGCCATCCATTTCCCTGCAAATTCCATGATTTTGTCATTTTTTAGTGCTGAGTAATACTCCATTGTGTATAAATGCCATATTTTTTTTTATCCATTCATCTATTGAAGGGCATCTAGGTTGGTTCCACAGTCTTGCTATTGTGAATTGTGCTGCTATGAACATCGATGTAGCAGTATCCCTATAGTACGCTCTTTTAAGGTCTTCAGGGAATAGTCCGAGAAGGGCAATAGCTGGGTCAAATGGTGGTTCCATTCCCAGCTTTCCCAGGAATCTCCATACTGCTTTCCAAATTGGCTGCATCAATTTGTAGTCCCACCAGCAATGTACAAGTGTACCCTTTTCCCCACATCCTCGCCAGCACTTGTTGTTGTTTGACTTCATAATGGCTGCCAATCTTACTGGAGTGAGATGGTATCTTAGGGTGGTTTTAATTTGCATTTCTCTGACTGCTAGAGATGGTGAGCATTTTTTCATGTGCTTGTTGATTGATTGTATATCCTCCTCTGAGAAGTGTCTGTTCAGGTCCTTGGCCCATTTGTTGATTGAAAAATGGCCCTTCTCTTAACCATAAGCCAAACACCCAGTGTGAAATGCAAAAACCTCACCCTAAATCTTACCCTGAGCCCTGCTGGAGAGGAGAATTCCAGAATTATAGAATTTGGCCACCTTTAAGATCTTTTAGGATGCGCCTCGATGCCTGTCCCCAGCCTCTGACCTGCCCCAGAGTGTGCAGTTCAGGGTTTCTATTTTTTGGTTCTCAGTATTTGTGTCCCCCTGCTGAATTGGGGACTTCCTCAGACGATGGCTCTCATGGGGACAGGCAGAGGCCACCTCAGAAAAGCAGGTGTTGCCAGACCTTCCTTTCCCAGTACCCACCGAGGATTTCCACCCTGAAGTGGGCAGAGAAGCAGCCACAAGAGAAATCTGGAGTGGGGGATGGTGTAGAAGGGAAACACCATCCGGGTTCCAGGAGCAGCAGCAGCAGCAACCAGAGAGGAGCTGGTTCAGCAGTTCCAAGCAGGTGTCCCCAGTGTGGTGCCCAGTGTGTGTGCCTTCCTGGCAATTGTGAGCTCCTGGTTCTCCCTATAATTAAATTCCTTTTCAGCTGAATTTAGCCAGTGTACATCTGTGACTGGAATTGCTACTAAAAAACTCAAGCTGATTCTGGAAGCTATCTTATTTATTACTGGGGTTGGGGGGTGCGGGGAGGGGGTCTATGAAATATATCAAGCAGAAAAGTACATAGTTTGTGTGTTAGCTTTTAGTCATTATAACAAAATGCCTGAGATAATTATAAAGAAAAAAGGTTTGTTTTGGCTCATGGTTTTAGGGGTTCGGGTCTGTGATTGGGTGGACCTATTGCTCTCAGTCCTCTGGGGGACAATGGAAGAGCAAACTGCCCACCTGCTGGCCAGGAGCAAAAAAGGAAGAGGATGGGGTTGGGGTTCCACATCCCCTTTGAGGGTATAATGACCCAAGGACCTCCCACAAAGCCTCTCTTCTGAAAGGCCTCCAGCCTGCTGATGGCCAGGCATCCATATCATGGCCACAGGAAAATAAAGAGTGGGAGATGTTAGATTCCCACTATCGCCTTTGAGGACACACCCCCAGTGATGTGAGACTTTGCAGTGGGGCAAGTTTTAAGGTTATTTTTAAGGAATCTCTTAAAGGTTCTACCACCTTCCTGGAGCATCAAACTGAGGACCAAGTCTTTAACACACCAGCCATTGGGGGGGACAGCATTCCAAATCCAAATGGATAGCAGATCTCTGATAATGTCTTGAGGTTTATCTTTTTTCCTTTTAAAGAAGTGAGATAGAACTACATGTAAGAAAGTGTTGAATTTTTAAGTATAAACCAGTAAATTTTTACTCTAGATAACGCCTATAATCACCACTAAGATTAATATGTAGAAGAAGCAAGCTTGTGGTCTTTCTGGATTTTTTTAACAGTTACAGACCAGTAATCGTGTACACACAGTATGTGATAATATATGCAAGGATATATATATATATATATATGTATATATGCACGTGATGATGTGCAATATGATTTTGTGTGTATGTAATTATCTTATTTTTAAAAAATGAGATCATCTTTGATGTGTCAGCCTGTACACTTTTTTATCTCAATCATAAAAATCAAGAGATAAAGTGTGATCAGTCCCTTGTGCATATATGAATTTACTCAATCAACCAATCCTTTTTCTTTTTTTCCAGCTTTATACAATTTGCTCCACTTTGAATCATTGAAAGGATTTAAACAGAGGAGTGACCCCCAAAAGGGGTCATACCACCAGCTTTCCTTTTTAGATCATTCTGGAAGAAACATGCTCTCCTTACCCTGCTTGATGGAGGGGGAAGGGTAAAGCAGTTCCCCGAGATGGGTAGCAGCTGCATTTTCTTCCTTTGCTTTTTTTTTTTTTTTTCCTTTTCAGTTTGTGAGTATTTATTTTTGAGTAGGTGTTCCACTCGTCCTCTCGCCTCCTCTCCCCACCACTCACTTCCACTCTGGGGAGGCCCTTGCTGATCCCTCTTCTCCCACACCCTTCCAGAGCTAGGGGTGTGCACACACAGACACATGTATGTATTCTTCCTACCCCCCCCAACACGTGTCTTTCCTAATAACAACACATCTTCTGGGGGTGGGGGGCTAAAGGGCATCTCGTTCTTTTTGCTACTGCACAGAATTCCCGACATCTGCTGTCTTTTAGTCCTGGCCAGATTCCTCTCTGTCCCTGGCCAGTGGACTCGTAGGTGGGCCATCTGGGAGGTGGGGCTCCGGGGGTTGGAGGTGACCCCTGGCCTGACTGGGAGGCCTGCATGTCCCTGCTCTGCCATTTATATGCCCCTGGAATGTACCCGTGGCCCCAACCCCCGAGGCTCTTCCCATCCTTTCTCCTTTCAAGAATCTGCCCTGGCTTGTTTATGATCCTTCTCTTCCTTGTTCCTGTGACCAAGTGGGTCACCAGCTGGCCTCAGGGTCTCCCCCCTCCCTGCCCCACATCTGTTCTTGATCTTCCACCCACGCAGTCCCCAGCTGTTCCACAGCTGTCACTGTGCCAGGCCTGTGCCCACATTTCCAGGCATTTTCCAGACATCCTTGGCCACAGGATCCACAAGTACCTACTGTGTGCCAGGCTGTCTGGGACCTTTGTTCACGTTAATGTTTAATTCTTATAACAAGTCTGCCAGGTAGGTATTGTTGTTTCCATTTTATGGATGGGAAAACAGGCTCAGAGCCGGGAGGGCAGACCTGGATAATGGTGGAGCCTGACTTTGAGCCTGCTGATACCAGATGTCTTGGTGCATCTTCTACCCTGGGCTTCCTGGGCCATGAAGCAGTAAGCCTCAGGAGATGTGCTGAAAATGAACGAATGAGTAAATTTGCAAGATATTTTCCATGCAAGTCCTGTGTGTCAGGTACTTGTCTAGGCACGAGGCACAGAACAGCAAACCAGATGCCTTCTTAGAGTTGAGATTCCAACCAGAAGACAATCTAAACAAATAAGCAAAAAGCAAACAAAAATGAGGTCATGAGAGTGCAGGGATCTATGTAGGGAATCTAATAAGGTAAAGTAGAGCAGGGCTGGGTAGGAGTGAGGGTAGGTGGCCCAATGTTAGATAGGGTTGGTGTCCAATGAGGTGAACTTTGGATGAGAGCTAAATGTCAAGAAGGAACCAGTTTCACAAACAGGTAGGAGGAGTGAGAGGATTCCAAGCAGAAGGAAGAGTACATGCAAGGATCCTGATGTTGGATCAAGATTGGTGTGTTTAGGAAGCAAACACCAGCATGACTAGAGCAGAACAGCAGGGGAGAGTGGTAGCTACAGAGTCCAAGATGGCGGGCAAGGGCCAGAGCAAGCAGGCATATCGGTCACATAAGAGCTGGTAGGGCTCAAGGAGAGAAATGATGTTCTCTCAGGTCGCCATGTGGAAAATAGTCAGTAGCATGCAAAAAGGAGAAGCAGGGGCCACAGTGAGGAGGCTGCGATAGTGGTGACCTGGACGGAGGTGGGGGGCTGTGGAAATGAGAAGACAGATTGGGGAAGTATTTTGACAGGAGAGCTGATCAAGTCTTGGGAGCAAGAGAAGAGTCAAGGGTCATGCCTGACTCGAGCAATGAGCAGAGGTGACAGAGCCACTCACGGAGACCAGGAGTGGGGAGCAAGGAGGACAAGGTGGGCACGTGCACATCTCAGTCAGCTGGAGACTTGCGGGTCATCGATGGTAAGGCCATAAGGCTGGATGAGATTGTGTGAGGAGAAAGGACAGTCCCTGTGTTCTCTGTTACTGTGACAAAACACCTGAGAAAATCAACTTGACGAAAGATTTTGGGTCATGGTTTCAGGCTATGGTGGCCTCATTGTTGTGGCTTGTGGTGAGGCAGAGCATCATGGTGGGGTGCACAGTGGAACTGATTGGCTCACCTCACGGTGGCCAGTGGCAGGGGCACAAGGGGCTGGGGCCCCGTCAAAGGCATGTCCTCCTGAAGTTCCCATCTCCTCCCATAGCCATCAGCTAGGAACACATCAGGGATTAAGCCATCCATGAGCTCTGAGCCCTCAAGATCTCATCTCTTCCCAAAACTTCAACAACATGCATCTTTGGGGGACAGTCCAGATCTGAACCATAGATACAGTCCCCTCCTCCAGAGATGGGAGAGACACATGTGCATGTCATCCAGCATGACAACCTGGGACATCCAGCAGCTCAGCCTCACGGCCATGCCCAGGGGGGTCAGGGCCCGTGGCTGGAGGGGCTGTGATGTTCTGGAAACTCTGTCTTAGACAGTGTCCTCCTACTAAAGGCACTCAGCGGGTCATTATCTGGCTGTGGTGCTGGGTTACATAACACCTTTTTCAAGGACTTCCAAGGCTTGGCTGGGGTACTCAGAGATGCTGTTCTTCCTTGAGGGCTTTTGCCAGAATGCAGGCCACAAAACTGGGACAGCAGGTATCTCATTCAAGGTCACAAGAGCTAGGAAGGGATTGCCCAGAGAACCGGGGAGGAGGCCCATGGCTCACCTGTCTACACCCCCCTTGGTTTGGTGCCGGGTAGAATGCAAAAACCGGAAAGAACTCTCAGGGTAATGAGGACATTGACAGGGGAGCGAGCCAGTCCAGGAGAAGACATCCCCAATAACACAGCTCAGGGACAGAGAAGAGGTGTAATACGAAAGTTGAGAACGTTGGATGGATGACGTGTGGTGTGATGCCACTTTGGTCTCCACTTGGAAAATCCACTTCAGCAAAATCTGTTGCAGTCAACGCTTTGGGAGTTAGGATTGTGGTTCAGGTGGAGCAATGTGCTGAAACCAGTCCTTGGAAAGTTCTGGAGTCAAGACCACATATGGGTTATACCGGGATTGGTCTGAAGGGAGCTACAGGATACCATGGAGTGCTCCCTCCTCCAGACATGAGCTCCTGGAGGTTGGGGAACACACGAGTCACTTCTGTGTCCCCAGTAACCAGCCCTGGACGTGAATAGAGTAAAGGCTCAGGGCTTGTGGGGTGGATGAATGAATGAGTGAGAGTAGGTGAGTGAATGAATGAAGTGTGAGAAGGGAGTGCGTGGGAAATGGAGCCAAGAAGAGGCAGAAAAATCAAGGGCAGATAATACTAAGTTTCGGTGGCCAGTCTGCAAGGGGGCACCCCCGGGGGATTCCTGGCTCCTGCTGAGTATGACAAATGGCCATAAATGTGGCCACTAAAGACGGCACCCGTTTAGTCTCACAGTTCTCACAGGTCAGGCAGCTTAGGGTGTTTTCTTTTGATTCGACTCAAATTTGACTTAGGAACCCTCATTACATCTGCAAGATTTCTTCTGTTTTATAAAATATTGTAATCATGGAGAGATATCCTGTTAAGTTCACAAATCCTGCCACCCTCCAGGGGCAGAGCTGATGCTGAATGTATACACCAGGGATGGAATCCTGGGGACCATCCTGCCAACCATAGTGCCCTGGTGCAGCCCCACCCCCACCCCCGACCCACCGCCACCAAGTGGGGCTGACATGTGGCCAGATGGACACCTCAGAAAGGATAGTGTGGGATTTCAGCTAGAGGCTGGACTAGATGAGCAAGAATGCTTCTCAGGGATGTTCCTCTTCACAGCACCAGGGAGCATGATGTCTGGAACTCCCACGTGGAGTGACCGGAAGCTCCAGCAATGTGTTCCATAAGTAATTTTAGGTAGGGTTGGGATGCCCAGGAGAGGCTTCCTAGAGGAGTCAGGCTGGAGTCGGACATCTCTGAGAGACAGGTGGGATTTAGAAAGGATGGTTATAAAGATCCCAAGTGAGAAGGGAGAGCAGATAGCGTGAATCAGGGAGTGTTCTCTAAGTACTGAGCAAAAGCCACTTTAGGGAAGGCTTGCTTTGTTCAGGTTTGGAGACCAGAGCCGGAACTAGATCTTATCTGAGGTTCTGATTGGAATGCCTGGCAGTGGCTGTGTGGAGTACTGTGTTCTACAGCCGCATTCCTGTTCGGTGGGAGCTGGCTGTGATGGACCAGTGGTGGCCATCCTGGGTCTCTGGGATGACCAGTGATGGTAGGATCCCTGTGAATCTGCCTTGGAGGGATGACTTAGCCCCGACCTCAGGGTCTTTGACATGGGGCCCTTGATAAAAATAAGAGCTGAATGGGACATCTGAAGCAGACTATGGCGAACACTCTGTCACCACTCATTCACCTCTTGCTTTTGCTAGCGGAAACTTGGGCATTGGACGGCAGTGATTGGTTTAGACAGGAACGATGACCCAGTGGTGATGGATGAGATGTAAGTGGAAGTTGTTCCTGGGACTCCTGCAGAATCCCTTCCCCACCTCCCAATTGAAAGAAATCTGTGAAGAGACATCCCCACCCCCACTTCCTTTGGAGATGGTCCTATGCTGCCTGGCAGCTGCAGAGACAGCTGTGTTTTCGCAATGAGGGCATGTGGCCAACATGTTGGGAATGTCGGAGAAGAACTAGGGGAAGGATTTTGGTTCTGAGGAACGTGTTGAGTCATGAACTGAGATCCCCTATTGCCAAATTTGCCATTATGCAGATAAACAAGCCCCTATTATTCAATTCAGGTTTAGTCAGGTATCTTACTTGCAGCCAAAGGCAGCCCAAAGGGCACGCTGACGATTCTTCAGGCTTCTTGGGCACAGTTGGGGCTGGTGTTTTTCAGACCTGTGGCTGAGTGGCCCATGAGTTCACCCAAGTGGGTCACAATCAACATTTTATTGTATTTTTTTCCTTGTGGTGTTGGGGATTATAACCCAGGGCCTTGTGCATGCAAGGCAAGCACTCTACTAACTGAGCTCTAGCTCCAGCCCCTCAATCAACATTTTAAAAAATGAAATGGTGTAGACGACGTGAGGGTGCATGACACACAGAGAAGATAAGTGTGCAAAACTCGTGATTTACTTATGCATGCCCCAGGCTGGACTCCTCAGGAAGCAGCTCCTGAGACGCAATTTAGAACTTGGGCAAGATCTCAGGAGGTTAATGAGGAGAGAGCCCTTGAGGTCAGCTCCTGGGGTGGGGCTACAGGAGGCCAGTGCTGGGGAGGAAGCAGAGGCAGCCAGAGAAACTGACCCAGGTTCAGGTCCAGAAACCGCCTAACCAACCCCGAGGGGAACCTGGAAGTTCAAATGGCTCTCCGGAACCGCCTGGAGTTGGCCCAGTTTGCCACACCTTGGTATCCGCCCTCAACCCATCCTGTGCAGCTGAGATGGGCAAGGCCAAGGGACCAACAGCTGCAGACTCTGAGGATGGCAGTCCCCACAGCTGGGGCGACAGGACCCTCCTTGAAAAGGAATGGTGTGTGTGTGTGTGTGTGTGTGTGTGTGTGTGTGTGTGTGTGGTCTCTGTTGTGATACAGACTACTCTCTTTTGGTGGGTCCTGGTCAGATGGTTTTGCAAGTGCCTTCTGGGAGAGTCTAGTTAGCCTGAGTTGTTTTCCAAATGGCCTGTGCGGGGAAGTCACATTTCCTGGCTGTGCCACCTGTTTAGAAGCCACCCCTCTTGGTAAGACAACTTTTGGCACATAGGACTAATGCCAGGCAGAGCTGTTGGTGCCTCCCATGCCTTAAGAAATGGCAGCTGGTGCCAATGTCCCCAAATGAAAATGACTAAGGAGGATTAAAGCCAAGCAATGTCAGCCTTACCTCTGATGAAACACACCTAGAAGCCCTCTGCTGCTCCGGGGTCCCCTTGACCTTCTTTGCCTCCTTCCCTAGCAGATTGTCTTCAGCAAATTACATTCTAAGTCACGTAACTCTAAGTGGGCTGGAGGCTGGACACTTGGAGCAATCTCCGCTCTTGGCAAAAACCTGGAGGAACCCCTCTTGCTGTTGGTTTGCAAACCCCTCCATTCGGGGCTCCTTGACTGCTGTGGCAGGAAAAGGATAGAAACGCCAGAGGCGGGGGCTTGTTGCTGTCTGTGTGGGACAGCATCCCAGTTTCTGCAGAGCTTAGAATGACAGATTTCCTGAGGGTCGAAATCTCCTGGGGTGGGCCAATGCAGCCTTGGGGCTGCCCCCAAAGTCCAATGTGTTGGGTTCTGCAGGGGCTGACCCTGGAATCTGCATTAAAAAAAAATTCCTCAAATCATTTCACTGTTACAGAAAACTTGCCATAATAGTTCAAAGGATTCACACATCCCCTGATTTTTATCACACCCGTTCTATCATTTCTCTTCCCATATATAAGCAGGCGTATTATTATTTTTTTTTCAGAATCATTTGAGAAGTTACGAATGTGATGTCTTTTTTTACCTAAGCTTGCCTCCTAAGAACAGGAAGATTCTCTTACATAACTACAGCAGAATTATCCATTGCAGGATAGTTAGCATCAAGGCAGTACTATGATCTAGTCCAGGGTACCTAGTACATTCCTCAAACTGTCCCTCCCCGCCTTGGAATAGTCATACAGTGGGTCTTTTGGGTAGAAGCCCTTTTTTTTGTTTGTTTTATTTGTCTCGGAACCATATATTCAAGGTCTCCGCTGACCTTGCAGATTGCTTCCCTTTCAATAACTCCAGTGCCCAAAGGACTTAAAAAAAAAACCAGTTTTGTGGGGGCACCAGATTTAGTGCCGCAGAGGGGTTTCAAGTTGGGGATTTATCTATTTATTTTACCATCCGATTTGCTCGGAACTCAAATCTGTGAGATTTCTTTAATTGCCTGGGTTGCTAAGCTGGCTGAGTCTTGGGGAATCCTGCTGGGCTTTTGATTTCCCTGACTTTGATCCTCTGGAAGGAGGGAGGGCTCTGGGAGGTCTGAGCTGGAGCTGGCTGCTGCCGGGGCTGGGAGGTGAGTGGGGGGAGGGAGTGGTTGAGGCTGCACCGGGATAAAAACAGCCACCGGGCCTTCCCTGTGCTGAATGGGGCATCCTGGCTGTGAGCAGGAGACAGCATCCGGCCCATTGTGCAGATGAGGTGACTGAGGCCCAGGAAGCCCAGCTGGCATTTGAACCTAAGCCTCTGTGTCTGCAAAGCCTGCGTCAGCCTAGCTGTGACAGAACCCATCTCAACTGAGCGATACAAATGAGGTCAGGAAAGCTCTGGAAGGAACGGAGGCTGAGGAGCCTCCGCATAGCTGAGTCTGGGACCTGTCAGTGTGGGGCGTGTGCCCCAGATCTGTTGGGTGATTTTAGACCTTGCCACCAGCACCCATCTGGGTTTGAATTCTGGCTTGAGTTTGAATTCTGGCTTTGTCCTTCATCAGTGATGGCCGGTACTGGGTGTTTGTGGTGGCCTCTCCAGACCTGCTCTGCGCCAGGAGGGACTCGGCATCTGGAAGCTCCCTCACCCTCTGCTAGGGGTCGGGGCGCTGACCACTGGGTCTGAGGGAGGTGTCAGGGAGGTCCTGATGTTGGGCTCTTTCTGGGGACACCCCACCTTCTGTGAAGCTCAGTCCAGCCAGGTCTGTGCAGCCCGCAACAGCTGCTCCGTTTGGCTCTAGAGCTCCCCTCCTTTCCTGCTTTGGGGCCGGGGTGGGGGACTAAGGGCTCCCTACTGTTGCTCCCATCCCTGGATTATGGCTTTGTCCCTTGCCAGTGTCCCTTGCCAGTGTCCCTTGCCAGTGTCCCATGCCTGCCGCACCTTTGCCAACCGTCCATTCACTAGATCCTCCAGCTCACTCATTTCTGGAGGAGGCAGGAGGATGTGGGTGAAGAGGAGCTTCTGACCGGATCACAGGAAGATGAGCAGGACACAGACAAGCCCAGAGGGAAGGGCATGGCAGAGCGAGGGCCACCCTCGTGCCCACAGCTCCTTCCCTGGCTGCTTGCTGCCAGCTGAGGGTTGTGCTAAGCCCTTTGCCTGTGTCAGCTCCTCACAGCAATCCTGGGAGGTAGGTCCACCCACCATTCCATTCTACAGATGATGAAATTGAGGAACAGAGAGCTCAAGCACCTTGTTCAAGGTCACACAGCTGGGAGACAGTAAGACTCCAGGACCCAGATTTGGGCTACTACCCTTTGCAGCATGAAGGCAAATAAGTGGACTGAGTGGGAATTCACGAAGTGCGAGGGCAGGACCAGAACTCTCTGGGATGCTTTTGGCCTTGTGGGCAGGACGAGTGAGATGTTTGCCCTGACACGTGCCCAAGGTCACCCGCTCCTATCCCTGCTGGGCCAGTTCCAAACCTTGCCGCCTTCAAATTGCCTAACCACTGGGCGCTGCAACTCAACACTTAGTGAAGCAGGGCTCCTCACCTTACTCACGCCAGGGTTCCACGAAGGTTAGGGAAACACGCATTTCAGTCTTTGGAGCAGCATTTTATGATCCTGCCTCTTGATCTCATTATCTAAGGGACAACCCAGGGTTGAGGGACCTGAGCACTGTGGGGATTTCACTCCTCCCTCACTAGTGGGCTCCCACCAGGTCATCTGAGCTGGTCTCTGCTGGACTGTTGCCCCCTCGCTTCTCCCTATGGCCAGGACAGACTGACACGTTCTGTAACCCCCAGACCTGCCCCCTCCACTCCCAGCCCCAGCCCCAGCTCCAGCCCGTCTAACAGGGGCCCTCGAGGCTGCCTGCTCCTTCCTACCTGCCCAGAGACGCCTCGGGCTCTGATGCCTCAGCCCAGCTCAGATGGCCCTCTTCTCCAGGAAGCCCTCCGTATCTAGGCCAGACCCCCAGTTATGAAGCCACCTGCTCCCAGGACTTTGCCACTCAGTGCCCTACCACAGCTCATGTCATTTTATGAATATTTGACTTCCCACCAGAACGTGAGCCCTTAGCTGGGCGTGGTGGCACACCTGTAGTCCCAGCTACTCAGGAGGCTGAGGCTGGAGGACCACATGAGCCCAGAAGTTCAAGACCATCCTGGACCGCATAAGGGGACCTCATCACTTTATGTGTCAATTTCCCATGACAACAAAAATGAGAGGGAGATGTGTTCACATAGTTAATACACACACACACACACACACACACACACACACACACACACACACACGTCTGGAGGGGTTCCGGTGAAGTTTCCCTACATTCTCTATCTCCTAGTTACCCACCTCCCTCCCCAGGTCACCCTGGGCTGAATGTCTCATCTGTCTTTATGCAAATATAAACAAATGTGAAAGGTAGATCATTTTTAAAAATCTAAAAGGAGTTATCCTGAAATGCAATGGAGATTGTTTCTAGAATTCTAAGAGGCAGAGGAGAGAGAGGATGGTGGGGTCTAGTTTCTGAGTCTGGCTGCCTGGGTTCAAATCCTAGTCTTGCCTCTTACTGGCAAATTACTTTAACTCTCTGTGCTTCGGTTTCCTCGTCTGTAAAATGGGTGTAATAAAGATACTGATGTATAAGATTATATCTGCTACTGTTTATAAAAGCACTTTGATAAAGCTAGTATCCTGTAGAGGTGTTTTTTTTCCCCTCTGAGTATGTTGAAATAAGTGAGTGCTACCCTTCTACCCTGGATACAGAAGGGGACCTTCACGGGGCTAGGCTATGCCACATGCATTAAAGTTTTGGTTTTGTAAGTTGAAAATCTTTTATTATAGATAGTTTTAAACATGTAAAAAACTAGAGAATAGTATGGTAAACCCTCATGTGCCCCTTGCTCACGTTAGCCATTAGTGACTCACAGGGCCACCTGCATTTCTAACAAGACCTGGTGCTCACTAAGTCATTAGAAGCCCCCCCCCCCCCCCGTGGAATTCAGGGCACCCCACTCCTGGATCTCTTTGATTCATTCCAGTTTGTTGGGCTGCAAGACAAATTGTTATTTCTTTTTTTTTTTCCTTTGGAACATGGACACTTTACCCCGAGCTACATCCCAGTGCTTTTTATATTTTTATTTTGAGAAAGGGTCTTGCTAAGTTGCTAAGAGTGGCTTCAAACTTGTGATCCTCCTGCCTCAGCCTCCTGAATTGCTGGGATTATAGGTGTGTGCCTTTGCGCCTGTCACAATTCTACTTCTTGAGATCAGAAAAGGTGGTAGAAACTTTTTTCTTGTCCCAAGATAAAACTTTGTCTGCCCCTGATATAAGGATTTCCTTTAAGAATTCAGAGTCCAAGCGCCAACTCCCGCTTAGTTCTTCCCGGGGGTCCCCTCTGTTGACAGAGGCCACTCCTCTCCTACCCTCTTTTACCATCTTCAGACCCTGATCTGGCTCTAGGTCTCTGCTTCTCTTGGGCCCCTGAAAGCAAGTTTAATAACAAGGGATTGTGGGCATTAATTTGAGGACCATGTTCAGTTTCCTTTGGAGCACAAACTGTCCCTGAGGACTCTGACTGGATTCCTGGACCCTGGACACAAAAGGGAGACTCTAATTTACCTTTGACTGCTCTTTGGGAGACAGGCAGCTCCCCGTCATTAGGGAGGAGCCCATGTTTACCAAATCCATGAGCCTGATTGGACCTGGACACGCCCTGCTTGGCACAGACACCAGTGACTTATTTTTTCCTCCTGCTAATTTGCGGCCAGCTGTATTACCAGTCATCATAATAACTGCCAGCCTCTGTCACCTGCCGGCTGCCCTCTCCATACTCATTAACTCAATTAATTCTCACAAGGACCTTATGAGGCAGAGCTCTTGTTACGCCCAGCTCACAGAAGAGGAAATTGAGGCCTGAAGAACTGCTTCCTGTCCCCCCGACGGCCTTCCTTCCCTCTTTTACAATAAACGGATCCAATCTGTAGCACGGACACCGCTGCCCAGAATGTCCTGGGCTCCCCGAGTGTCGGTGTGGCGGTGGGACTCATCTGTGGCTGAGGGAAGGAGGGGAAGGGGCCATGGCAGTTCTGAAGAGCTTTCTCTAAGGTTGGCTGCTGCTTTCTCCCTTCATTATCCTGGTGTCTGGAAGGCCAAGGCGCCATCGGGAACCATAGGTGGGGCCCTGAACAGAGGTGCCTTTGGCCTGGCGATCGTGGGCCAGAGAGATTTTCACTTGTCCCAACACTGTAGCAGCAAGACACAGACCTGGAGTCACAGAACAGCTGCACGTGGCCTGACTGAGCCCCTTCCCAGAAGAGGCATGCTGGGCGGCCACCTGTGTCCACGCTGACCGTGGAACCCTGAGAGCTTTGAACTTGGCATGGATGACAAAATGGCCTAGGGTCAGAGCTCTGCCAGACACACTCCCTTCTGCCAGAGAGAATGTCAAGAGCTCTTCTTGGAAGGACAAATGACGTCTTGGTGTGGGGGAATCTGGAGCCAAATTCCACTTCATCTCCAACAGATCTTCTGCACAAGGCCGGTCTGATGTGGAGGCTAGGCAGGAAGAGAGGCCACGGGTGGGGAATTGAGGCCAGAGGTGCCCAGGCCGTGGAGGCTGAGGGAGTGTGCTCTTTACTGCACTGAGAGCCGCCAGTCGGGGAGGAAGCTTTGCGCTAAGTGCTGGAGCCCTCTGGTCAGGAGCATGGTGGAGTTGCAAAGGGACCAGTAACCCCTCCTTCCTTGGACGCCCACCTGTGGCCATGGGACTTCGAAGTTCCTCCTTGATCATGAACTTGGCCACGTGAGCTGCTGCAGTGTTAGATATTAGTCACTCCTCACTGCCGGAATCCTGCACCACGTGAGTGAGCCTGGGCTAGCCTGTTGGGTGATGCCTGGTCATCCAGCCAACTGCCGGCTGTGAACTTGAACATCCTCCATGGGAAATAAGGAGTGCATATTGTTTTAAGCCTCTATTTTTTTTTTTTAATTCAGCACAAACCAGCTGGATCAAGGGGCTTTTGGAGGCAGACTCTGACTACATAGAGTTCATTATCTCACAGACCAAAGCGTTGGGGGTTCACAGGGAGCCCAGTGATGCCATCAAGGACCTGGGTTCTCTCCTGTGTCTGACCCTTGTCTCGGTCCCTGAGCTTGACATCACATGCTCCTGCATAACCATTCCCCAGGTGCCGGGGAATCCCGTCCTCACTTCCAGGCGTAAACCTGGGACTTGGTGGCTAAGAGCCCACCAAAGGCCCGAAAGAAGCTCTTTATAGAAGTCCAGCTCTTTCTAAGGGCAGAAAAAGATTTTCTACCAGTTCCCACCTTTAGTTTGTTGGCCTTAAGGGTCACATCGCCAACACAGTCGTGGGCGAAGTGAAATGGGGTTGGCACGTTTGGCTTCAACCAATCATGGTTTGTGTCCTGGAGGTGGACGCACTGAGCCCAGAGAAACCAGGGTTTTGCTAGCCAGTAAGCTGGGGGAGTGGTTGTCGGGGACAGTCCTGGTGACACTGGGGACACAGGATGGACAGGGTTTCTGTGGCTGGAGTGTGCGAGGGTGCAAGAAGCTGGCAGGAGTCCTGTGTGGTCAGAGGGGTCAGGGAAGTGTTTCCCAGGGTGGCTGTCACCAGTGTCCTATGAAGAGGAACAAAGGGTTTTTTGGTCCAATCACCTCCAGAAAGGTTGAGTCCCACAGGTTTCACAGTTTTCAGCCCTGTCACTGTTGTGACTCTCTGAGAGCTTTGAAAATGTCAACACGGATTCCCAGGGCAGGGGGCTGGGGAGGGGCGCTGCGGTCTTCTCCTACCCTGGGCCACCTAAGAGCATTCCTTTCCTCAAAGTGGCCCTCCAGACCCCTGAGGACCAGGGGTGTGGCGATGCTTAATCAGTGTGACATTGCCCTGTACTGAGCATGTCCAGAGACCCTTTGGGAGGGTCCCTAGTGAGGGGTGGGGTGGAGGGCATGTGTTCCTGACATCAAGCAGGTGAAGGCCATGCTGCTAAGTCCCCCTCAATGCACAGGACAGTCGCCCAACAAGGAATTCCCACCCCAAAGCCTCTCAGAAGCCACACAAAAACTTATAAATGAACGCTCATGGTAGCATTATTCATGATAGCCTCAAACCGGAGCCCTGCCCCGTAACTCATTGTGGTAGGAATTTATCAATGAATTAATCCATCAATGAGGATGAGCCCTTGTGATCCAGTCACCTGGCCAAGACCTCACCTCTGATTACAGCTGCTCTGGGGACCAAGCCATGAGCTTTTGGGGGGACATAACAAGTGCTGAGGTTAAGAAACCTGGACTAGCAGGTCACTGGTTTGCAAGAACAAAATTGGGGGATCAGGTTGGGGGACTATATGGGCAGGCTAAGTTTGTTCTCTGTTTCACTGATTGGTGAGAAGCTCAAGTTTCTCTGAGCACCTGCTGTATGCCAGGCATTTTCAGGTACATCATCACGTGTGGTCAGCAGTTAGATCTGGTCCCTGCATTATGAGAAGACAAGAATCTGAGAGGTTCAGATCTTGCCAGAGGCTGCACAGCTGTTAAACTATAGAGCCTGGCCTGATGACTTTGCATCTGCTCTTGATCCTATGGACTTGCCCCACCATGTCCTGACTCTCACCGGGACGAGGCCTAGGAAGCGGCATATGGGCCTTGGCTCTCTCCTGTCCCAACTCTGGTGGCAACTTGGCCCCGGAGATGCCCCAGGGATGCTGATGCTTATCCTTGGCCTCAAGCTGCTGCCCAGGTATCTGGGTGGGGGTAGAGTAGGTTGCTTTGCACTGTGGGTACAGATTCTGCCTGAGCCCAGAAACCATGTCCTCTGAGTCTTGGCTGCAGGGACTTCAAGAGCAACTGCAGGAAGGTGGAGGGGGGGGATGGGGCCTGGTCTGAGTGGGGAAGGGAAGGATTAGCCATGTCCCTGGGCTGGACTGGGGCAGGGGAATCCACCTTAAGGGGAAGACTCAGCTTTAGGGGACCGTGAAAGAGAAGCAGGAGGTTGGTTCATCAAAGTGACACTTAGCCTTCCAGTCACCCTGCTGAGTTACATTCCAGAACCCCACGTGGTGCCCAAGCCCCTTGCCTAGGTGACTGGTACCACATCCCTTTGCCAGCGAGGAAACTGGGCTCGTGGGGGTTGTTGGACTTGTCATGCAGACAGAAGAGGGGAGCTGGGGTCTAAACCCAGTCCCCTCTGACAGCAGTGCCGGGCGCTCTTTCTATGCCGTTGCTCGTTACGTTTCCACCACAGCCCGGAGAGGTCGGACTTCTATTCTCCATATTTTATAGAAGAGGACGGAGGCTCAGACAGCATAAATGACTTGCCCAAGGTCACACAGCTGGTAACTGGTGCAGCTGGGATTTGAACCCATGATTCTAGGGTCCATATTTCCGATCAGTAGGTTATGGAAGGAAGGAAAGAATGGAGGGAAGAGACAGAAATAGCGGGCAGCCATCAGGGGGACACGTCTGCATGGCTAGTCAGGTCCCAGGTAGCAGTTATCTGTGTCAGAGCTGGGGTGTCGCCTCCTGGGTCCTGGCCTTCCCTGCGGCCCGTGTGCCAGCTCAGGCTCACACAACAGGCTGGGGACGCTCCTTTGGGGAGCATGTCATCCACCAACTTGCTTTGGATCACAAGAAGAAGGCAGCTTTGAATGTCAGAGGGGTCCTCTGGGAAGGTCATTCTGTCCTGTGCTCTTGACTGGGTCTCAAGAGCATTATTATTTCATGGCTTCTGAATCGAGCCTAAGTTCTAGTGAAAAACCAGCCTCTACCTCAGAGCAAAGCCTGTCCAAGGAAGGGACATGACCTTTGTCCTTGGAAAGACCCACAGAGCACTCCTAGGCACATTTCCACCCTGCTAAGTTGTTTATCTACAAATAACAGGAGAGATCTGCTGTGCCAGGTGTCCCTGACTCAGTCAGGCTAGGTGGGGATCCATAGCAGCCTCCTAGCGGCCACCAATCAGCATGAGACAGGAAAATACCTGGGATGCCAGATGACCCTCCCAGTAGTTTATGGTGGTTGATAACAAGTTGGGAAACCATGTAGTTCAGCATGTACACCCCTCTTGGCTCAAACCAATCAGTTCAAATGAATACCCCTTTTGTACTGACCAATCACCCCTACCCAACTTGTTCCCGCCAGTGAATGTGCTAATCATGTTTTAGAGTTGTTATTTGATTTTCCCGCGGTGTGTGATGATTTGCTAAAAGAGGCTATGATGTATGTGAAGACCCTGCCCTCTCCAAAAAAATGTATAAAACTGCTGCAAACCCTGGGCTCGGGGCCTCTCAGTGTCACCAGTTGCTGTGTGTGTGCACGGAGGACGGAGCTACCTCGAAATAAACACCTCTTTGCTGCTTGCATCGATCTTGGGTCTCTGGTGGTCTTTGGGGGTCCCGAATTCGAGCATAACACTAGAAAGGACTCAGCTACTCTGCCCCAATATTTCAGAGGGTGCATTCTCAAGGGTGTGAGCCAATAACCTGGGCTTTCTGGGGCCCTCTGGATTCTGGCCAGAAACCCCCAAGGAATACGAGGGGGTCTTGTGCAAGGTTGGGGCAGGGACTGTGCTCCTCATACCATCTTTGTTTTTTAATATTTTCTTAGTTGTCAATGGACTTTATTTATTTATATGTGGTGCTGAGAATCGAACCCAGTGCCTCACACATGCCAGGCAAGCGCTCTACCCCTGAGCCCCAGCCCCAGCTCCAAGTCTGTCCATTTTGAGCATGTGTCAGACAGTGCTGAGAATGTGACATGGGCCTCCAGTTACCCTGTGAAGGACATCTTCTTGTCTCTTGACATAATTTTGTTCCCTCTAGTACTAGTTGTGGCCTTGGGCCAGTCCCTTCGTTTTTTCTGAGCCTCCATTTCTCTTTGATATTAGAAAGATGCTGGGATTTGCCCAAAGTTGCCGCAGTCTAGCTGGGCACAAATCACTGAGCCGCCACAAAGCACTTGTATGTACAAACAGGAAACTTTATTGCCTGAACTCCAACAGCACTCCACGCACACTCCCCGGGAACTCTCCTGAACGCCACCCATGAGGTTCCTCCAGCCACCCACCTCACACCAACCGGAACTCCCCACCCCCCTGCACTGCGCTCTCCAAATCCCACTGGGAACTCCCAAGGCAGCAAGAGCCGCCCAGTAAAGGTCTAATATACAATTGAATCAATCCAGCATCATCTTAATGGCTCGCCTCTCAACCATTACTTCTGGCAAAATGCCAGGGGCCATTCTGACTCGGCTGTGGCTCTCAACACAAAGTCATGCAGCTAGTGAGGAGGAATGCCAAGTTCACCCATCCACAGGTTTCCTGAGTCCTTAAGGTCTGAAAACCTTTTACAGTTTTGAGCCAGGGAGTGGGCAGAGCTGATTGACACCCCCTGATCACAAAGAGATTACAATTTTGAGAAGGGTCAATAAATGTGGCTTGTATTGCCTGGATCATTCACTGATGTCTACCTGGAGGGCTGCATCTTGGATCTGGAGGCAAGAGTTCAAGGATCAATTAGTAATGTCTGCTGTGGGATCAGCCGTGGGGAAGTAAATGGTTGCCTTGCCTCCAAGGCAAAGGAGGGAAGGGGAGACAACTGTACTTCAGAGAAAGCCTTTTGAGATATGGCCCAAGGGCAGAGTGTTGGCTATCTGCAGGCATAACTTCCACCCAACTGAATTCTCTGGAGATTGAGTAATAGGCTAGAGAGAACACAGTCTCTGGATTCAAAGAAATTTTGAATTAAAACCCTGACTCAATCATTTATCCAATGCTTGTCCTGGGGCATATTATTTAACCTCTCTGAACCTCGGTTTCCTCTTCTGTAAAATGCTGAGGTTATTGGGATGATGGCCAAGTGCCTGCTCTTGCCACATTGAACCCTGACAACTGTGCTCTACTACCTTGCAGGACTCCATAGTCTGCATATGAGGCGTCCCCTGGTGCATCACTATGACTGGCATTTCCTGAAGTTGGCAACCTGCGTCAGGCAGAGGCCCAGAGAGGACAAGTCACTTGTCCAAGTCACACAGCTAGCACATGGCAGGAGCCGGATTTGAGTTCAGGTCTGCCTGACTCCACACCCCTGGCCTGTTTTTACCATGCCCTCCTGCAAACCATAGTTCACCATAGTCTCCCACTGAGGGCGGGAGACTGTGGAGCCTGGGAGCTCCCTGCCAGGTTTCCCTGCGGGGATGTGCAGAAAATGAGCGCCGCCACCACATCTCTGCATGGTGCAAATCGGGGCGGTGGGGAAGAAGGGTGCCGGGAGAATCTCCCCTGCTCTGAAGCTCAGAGAGAGAGGGTGACCCCATGCTTTCAGCGGAACAGGGGCAGATGAGTCTTGGGCCAAGGCAGAGAGGTAAAGTGGGGTGGGAGGCACATTTGGGAGAGAAGGATGCTCAGATCTCAGCAGATGCTGGGTGACTGATGCTTGTCACAAATCCTGTGGGCGGGAGACAGGGAACCAGCAGGGACCGGGAAGCGCCTAGGCAGGCAAGAGCAGGAGGAAGACTGTTCCAGAATCCGAGGGGGACTCCCCAACAGGAGCCGGACTGCGGGTGGAGGAAGCAGCTCGGCCTGGCCAAGCAGAGTTGCAGACAGCACCCCAACCTCCAGAGGAGGGAGCCCCTCTTGCGGGAAATTGGGACCCGGGTGCTTGTACGGGGAAGGCAGGCGGGAAAAGCCAGCAGACATTCTTCAGACAGCCCCAAGCCAGATAATTCAGAACATTCTGGTAGCTTTCAAATTCTTTAATTTGATGACCCTTAATTTGATCATCTTTTATTTTCAGGGACATTAAATGGAATTAAATGGAACTTTAAAATGACCCAGATTCAGGGCAGGTGGGGCCTCGGAGGCTGGGGCACAGATTGGAGGCTCCGGAGGTCTAGTGAAGCCCGACCTTGGGTGGCCTCTGTGCCTGAGTGGGGATGTTCCCAGAAGGTGAAACACACAGTCCCCAAATGCCCTGCTGTGATTCATCACCAGCAAAGATCTCAGGAGCAGGTGTGCATGAGGGAATTTCGGGGTCACAGCGGGTAATCTGGTCTGGCCAGGCTGAAGCAGGTGACCCGACCGTCCGCCTGATCCTGAGCTACTGGATAAGGAGATTAATCTAAATCTGTCTGAGGATAGCATGGCTCTTTAAGAGAGCCTGGGACCCAGAACCTGAGGGCTGAACTCAGGGACTTCATGCTAAGTCCCAGCCCTCTGCCTGTGTGGCTCAGACATCCTCAATCGGCTCCTTGGGAAAACTGCCATGTGGTGGAGCCCCTGGAATGTGGGGGTGGGAAACACAGAGCCCAGGGGGACTGGGAGGAATGGAAAGAGAATACTGGAGAGGGACTGAGGTGAACTGGGGAGTCCATCCTGCTCAGAGGCGGCAGGAAGACCTGGCACCCGCTGATGGTCACTGGGTTTGGACCCTGGCTTTGCTCCTTATATCTGTGCCACCGTGAACCTGTCTTGTGGCTGAGGGGTCTCGTCATCTCCGCCGTATGGATGAGGAAACTGGCTCAGAGGAAGCTTGGTGGCTTGCTCAAGGGCACAGCTTGCTACCCCAGGAACTGCTGGGGGCGGGGGGGGGGCAGGACTAGGTAAGTGGAGAATGCAGGGTCCAGGGCGGGGCGCTGGCCTCCCTCAGAGGCCTGCTCTGTGGGCGGGAGCTAAGTCCCCCTCCTGCTGGAGGCCTGGGTCTCCCCTGAGACCTGGGAAACGTCCTTCGGCCTTTCCCATGGAGTGGGGGGGGGTGGGCAGGTGGGAGGGGGAGCCCCCTCTGCCTGTCCCTTGGCTGAGACCTTCCAGGAGCCCCCTCCCTGTGCCTTGAAGGGGGCACCTGCGATTTGCTGAATCGGGGAATTTCCTGTGTCATTGGAAGCCGGGACACCAGCAATGGCCACCTCCATTGTCCCTCGGGCTCCTGTCAGGCCCTTTGGTTACAGGATCAGCAGCCTGGCTCTCACCCTGGAGCACCATCAGGGCCTCCTGTTAGAGATGCGACCCTCCCCCTCGTGCCTGGGCCTCCTTGTCTATAAAATGGGACAGGGATGGAGCCCCTCCTGTGGTTGCCGAGGGCTGGATGAGTGCCAGACCCTCAGCGTCCCTGGGCAGCCTGTGACTCTCCTTGGCCTCCCCTGTCCCCACCAAGTGCTCTGACTCTATTAAGTTATTCTGTTAAGATGACTGATGTGGTTTCCGTTTTCCTGCCAGAACCACTGACTGGTGCGCTCCAGGCCCCCGCGGAGCTGTGGGTGCCTCTGGGACCAGGGTGAAGGCCACCTGGGACCTGGAAACTGCATCACCACGGGGCAGGAACGGCTCTGCTCACGCAAATTGGTTCTTAGCTCTTCCTTCCAGAAGTGATAGTGTCCTCTGTCCACGTTTCCTCAACCAAAGCAGGTCCCTCGACCACTCTTGAGTTCAATAAGGAATGGGCCGTGAACACCACTGACCAACAGAAGGACCGGTGTCTTTGGAAAGATCCAGAACGGTATCAGCTCTCTTCTTAACAGTCAACCCTAATGAGGTCCCTGATTAGATTTTCCCGGACAATAAGATCCAGCAAGTTATTGAGCGTTTGCTTTGTGCTGGCCTAAGCACCCACTTTCAGAGAATCCGTGTGGTAGGCAGCTCTTACCCTTGGTTTTTAGAAAAGAAACAGACGCTCAGAGAGGACCCCTGACCCTCTTGACTACCAAGCTGTGTGAGGCAGAGCAGAGATTTGCACTGAGGCATCAGATTCGGAAAATCCGTTTCCTTACAGCCGCACTCTGTGATTGTGTCTTTCTCCTCTTATTCCAGAAACCCAAGAGTGAGGAAAAGCCGGTACTTAAGCAGCTCAGCCCTTGACCTGGCAAACCCCACCCTGCTCTCAGGGCAGCAGGGGTTGTGCCTCGTGGCCCAGTCTGGAACCCGGCAACCCCGAGACCTGTCCAGGATTCCATGGCCCACTGTCCACCTCTAGACTTGGTCAGAGCTACCTCCACCTTGCACCGGGCTCAAGACCAGCCTGGCTCAGGATTCTGCCCACGAGCTCTCCAGGCCTGGGGAGAGAAGGTGGAGGGTCCTAGATCCCTCCATTTGAGCTCTTCCAGAGGGGACACCTCAACCTACGGCGGACACCTGGCTGTGCTCATGGCAATAGCCATCTGAGTCTCAGACATCAGTTCCCCAACTAGGACACAAGCCCGAGAGGCTCTTCTGTATTTTGGTACAATAGTAATGGCAGCAGCTGCCTGGGGGCCCTAGGCACCGGGCTCTGCGGTCAGTGCCTGTTGTGATTTCTTTCATCGGATATGACGTGACTCGGGCACAGTGACTGTGGTGGAGGAAGGACTTTACACCTGCCGGCACGCCAAGCAGGGCCACGCAGAGGAGCCTGGGGAGGGGGGTCAGGAGGCAGCGGGTGGGGGAGGTGTCACCGAGCCTTCTTGTGGCTTCCACAGGAAGGAACAGGTGGGCGAGGCAGGGCAGCAGGCCAAGGAGGCTTCAGATTGGCTGGTCTGTGACCTGCCGGCGGGATCTGGGGCATGGGTACTGCAGAGTTCTCTGGCACGGGCGCTGGGCTGTCTGGGGCAGGGGCCAGGGGGCTGGAGCATGATGGCCCATGGCAGGGGTCCTTGGGGGCAGGAGCTCTGGACTGGTTGGTTTGCAACTGAAAGATACGCTTACAGGTGAGCTGTCTGTTTTCTCTAGGAATAAGCTAATCCTGGGGGCAGTCCTTTCCAGTGGCCCCAAGTCGCCAGGGTGTGAAAGCAGTTGAACAAAAAGACATAGTGGGCACAGTGTCCTTCCAGTATCATCTTCTCCATATTTGAAATCCATCTGCTGTATCCGCTGGAGTGAGGATTGGCCACCAGGGGCAGAAGGAGGAGTTAACAGAGGCTTAAGAAATAAGAAGTCTTGAGATGGAAGTTTCCAGGTTCCCTGTGTCAACTCGTGGCACCATCCAGGTCCCAGATCTTTACCCTCTTTCGCTTTTCTCTGCTCAGTACATTGTAAGCTTGAGACTACACACTACTCTATGTAGTGCCAAGAAGGCTGCCATGGCTCCAGACATCAACACCATAGACAAAAAAGGGTCCCAACAAAAGATTACAGTGTTTCAGTAGTCTGTTGCTGTGGAGCCAACTGTGCCGCAATTCTGTGGCTGAAAAGTACCACAGTTATTATTTTGCCTTTCTTTGCGTTGATGTGAGTGCAGCTACGTGGCTTTTCTGTTCCATGTGGCACTAGCTGCAACTGTTCCCTGAATGGCATGCAGCTGGCAGCTGCGCTAGGCTGGAAGGCTCCAGAAGGTTCCATTGCCTGTCTAGGCCCTTGATGCACCTGGGTGTCGTCCCCTGTTTAGCCTGGGCTTCCTCACAGCTGGTGGTCTCAAGGTGGTCAGCTGCCTTTCACTGTGACTGGCCAGTCCTCCTTAAGACCTAGACCTGCAGCTGGCCCTCATCACTCCTTGGTCCAAGCAAGTCACAAGGCCACTCCGATCAAGGGAGGAGATGAGTCCACCTCTTGGTGTGTAGAGCTGCAGGCTGTGGTTAAGGTTTAACTCATCAAGTGGACGTTGTCCAAACCCTTCTTGTTCCCGAGAAGGAGCTGGCCCTTGCTTGACCCCTGCGAGATAACTTCTTAGCCCTCAGAATGTCCCACCTCTTGAGTGCCTTTGTCACTGGGCCACACCCGGTGGTTTACCTGATGATGCCTGGTGTGGGCTACGCTTGAACTTGACCTTGGAGGGTTGAAGACTGAGTAACTAAGATTGGACACGTGGTGGTCAACCATGCCTATGTGACTGACCCCCCAAGAGAGACCCCAGACTCCACGGCTTGGGCGTGTCTTCCTGTTGTCACACATCGTCACTGGGAGGATAAAGCAGTGTCTAGGGGGCAGCTAGGCTCACTCTTGGTCTCTCCTAGACTCTGACCCCTGTGACTTCGACCTTTGCTGCCTTTAATCTGTGTCCTGTCACCTTGATAAGCCAGGGCCAAGGCTGGCTGCCCCTCGGAGGGACGTTACTGAGTCCTTCTGTGGGGTTGTGAAGCCCAGGGCTGGTCTTGGTGGCCATCTTTGGAGATCACCTGCCACCAGGAAGTGAAGGCGGGCAGTTCTCTGCTCGGGGTCCCCTCCTTTTCCAGGAGAGCCCCTACAGACTCCTCTTTGTGCCTCGTTTTCCTGGAGGTTCTGCTTAGATCAGAAAAACCCACACCCTGGACCGGGCACCCTGGGCTGCAGCAGAGCAGCTGGGGAGGGGCAAGCAGCTAGCGCAGGTCCCCTTGCTGATGGGGTCAGTGTGGCCCAGAGAGGTTAAGTGCCTTGCCCAAGCCCTCACAGCCTTCCTGACTCCAGAGCCTGGTCCTGAGGCTGAAACCTTTACCACTGTACCCGGCACAGCACCCTACAGGTGGGAGACCCCGTGGAAATGAGTTAGGCACCCCCGGGTGCACCCCAGAAGGCCCACGGGGTGGAGAAGTGGCCCCTTCCCTCAGAGCCATGACCACGGAGCGCTGGGAACATCTCATTTATCAAGAGAAACAACTTCAATGCTTCACTTTTTTAAAACAAAACAAGGACTAGATGGTGTGTTTCCAGTTTGCCTCTGATTTGAACTGGTGGCCTAAGACATATGGAAGAATCTGTGTCAGGGTGAAAATGGCTTTCGTATTGAGGAAACCACCTAGGTGGGACATTTTAGTCTGGAGGGAGCCCTCCCTTCTCCCCCAGGGCTCCCTGGCCCAGAAGGATGAGGAGACAAACCTGGTGGAGTCTGACCTATGAGGGGTCCAGGAGAATGAGAAGTAAGGACTCAGTCACCTCATCTGTAAAATGGGGGTGTGAATGCCCACCCTGGGGTTTAAGTGAATTGTTGTGTGAAGGCACTGAGACAGCGCCTGGAACATAGTAATTGTTCAACAAACGTTACTTTTTAAAAAAAATTATTACCATCATTATATTATGGAGGAGAGAGATTTAAGGTTGCTGTGGAGCAGGAAGTTATAGGGGCACAAAGGGTTTATGGCCCAGGGAGGAAGATATTCAAGGGAGAAATTCCCTGCAGTGAGAAAGGCCACAGAGCTCTCTTGGCCTAACTCCTGAATAGTTACGAAGGCCACTACGTCTACAATCAGGAGGAGAGGCTCTGAGAGTTAGGGCTCTATGTTTTTCTCACACAGAAGGCCTTGTGTACATCATGGTTAGCCAGAGCTCCAGCCATCACACCCACAGTTCAGACAGGAAGTGGGGTAATGGCAAAAGAAGGGCAGCCTGCGTGCCACCCGAGTCAGCCCTTCTTAGGGAGCTGTCTTAGAAGCCGTGAAGGAGACCGTAAGCCACAGCTGCAGACACAAGAGATTCGCTCAGAAAAAGCCCCCGGAGGAAACCGTCAAGGAGGAAAGGAAGCAGCCAAGGTCCAGGTTCAGGTCACCTCAACCGGGCCCTGTGGAGCTCAAAGTGCACAGGGCGGCTCAGAGTGTGTCCCAGGGCACAGGACAGGAGCTGGCCCTGCACCTCAGCGCACGTGCAGGTGGCTAGGAAGAGGACCTTCCAGGAGCCTGTCTCCATGTAGGGCAGGTGGCACAGGGGCCCAATTCTGTGTCCAGAGCAGGTATGTGCTGGTGCATGGGACTGGTTAGGGTCAAGGACACGGAGCAGGACACCAGGATCCGATGCCACCTCCCGTCAAGTGTCTGTTGGTTCCTGGCATCCTTGGATTGACGATGCACCCAGGGTCTCCCTTGCCCGCTGCCCTCACCCAGCCTGTGGGCCCTTCCTGACCCCCACCTGGGAGGGGGTGACAGGCAGAAGATGATGGCACAAATGGGCGGGGGGAGGCCCAGTTCTCGACATTTTCCCACAGACGGGAGCAGCTGGCGTGGCTCCTGGTGCTAAATTGAAATTAACGCTGGCCCCGTGCCCGGGGCTGGCTCCCAGCGCTGTCCTCGGGGCAGAGTGTCTGCAGCGTGGAGCCCAAGAAGGTCACTTGCTGTCACAAGGGAAGGTGAGGAGGGGCTGTGATGGTCAGGGGGCCCAGCAGGAAATGGAACCTGACGCGACTGGTCAAGAGACATTAAAGAAGGGCCTTCTCTCAGCGTGGGAAGGGCTCTGGGAACGGAGCCGGGAAGTCAGGGCACTGAGGGCCACCATTGCCCCATACAGGAGGCTGCAGAAGGGCCCCGGTGAATGAAGGCCAGGGAGGGGTGGCATGGGGAGAGGGTCATGTGGCAGGAAGCTGTGGACATCATGACGACCTGCAGAAGCATGAGACCAAAGCGAAGAGGACTTGGAAAGCCACGTCCACCCCGCTGCCAGCTCGGGTCTCCTGCAGGCCCTCCCATCAGCCAAACCTGGCTGGAAGCCAGAAGGCCGGGGAGTCCACAGTGAGGTGCCACCCTTCAGTTTGAAAATTGTCTTCTTGTACGTCTCTTTGGGAAACTTTTTAATTCAAGTGTGACATGCACTGGGACGGGACGGTCACAGGTGAACTTGATCCATGCAACCCGGCTAAGACACGGAGGCTTCGCCCTCCCTGGGAGGCCTGATTTCCTGTCTCCCTTCTCCACCCTCCTCTCCCAGGAAACCTAGATTCTGACTTCTAAAAACAGGAGTTTTCCCCGATTTGGTGCTGGTACATAAAGGGCATCTTCAGCACGAGCTCTTAGGGGTCTGGCCTTTGCATTCCACGTGTCCATGTCCTTGGCTGTACTTTCCCCCTTGCCGCAGAAGAGATCACGTTGCAAGGACATCTCTGCATACCCTTTGCCTTATCTAGGAAGAATCTCCAGATTTAGGTGTTCTGAGTGGAACGGGGTAAACATTTTTTATAGCTCCCAAAACGCTTTCTGAAGGATGCACGACCCTTCTCCGTGCTCATCTGGGAAGTCTGTCACCAAGGTTAAAAAGGGTGACTTGAGCTTTCACTGGGAGAGAGGCCAAGAGAGGCCCAGGTCTAGATCCTCCTGGGGAAGGATCTGAAACTAAGTGCTGAGAATTCCCGCCTCTGGGCCTGACAGTTCTTGGTCATAAGCCACAGAATCCTCTGTGCTGGGCGAGGTGGACACGCAGCCTACTGAAGGCAACTGGGTAGCCAGTCCGTGGATTACCTGGGGGGTTTGGTGACTGTGTGGCAGGATCAGAACTCAAATCCCCAGGCCCTTCAGTTTATGCCCTGGACTCTGAGCACTAGACGTTTGGCCAGTGCCTCTGTCCCCAGACCTATGGACGGAATTCCTCTCTTGTCTCTTTGACCCTCGGGATCTCTGCTGGCCTCTTTGGGACCTTCAGATCTATGTGATTCAGGGTCCTCCGCTCAGCCTGAACATGACTCAGGGCACTATTAGCAAGGAAGACACCAGGGAAGAGTTTTGAGCATGGTCAGCCCTTGTGGCCACAGTGGGGCCTTCCGTCGCCCCTCAGTGTTCCTTGAGGGATGGATTTGAGGCACCCCTCCTCCATCAAATAGCAAAATCCGTGATGCTCAAGTCCTTCCCAGGAAACAGTACATGTGCATGTGCCCTCGCAATCCTCTTGATTAATCCCAAGACCTAATACAGGGGTCACACTGCCTTGTTTAGGGAATGATGGTAAGAAAAAGCCTGTGCACACTCAGTACAGGCAGGAACGTTCTTTTCTAGAACGTTCTCCATCCACAGTTGGTTGAATCCCAGGATGCAGAGGTCTGGTGGCACTGGGTAGGAAATGGTGACCCTGGCCCTGACCCCAGAGTCTCTCAGCCCCAGTGCGAGACACCTCACCACCTGCTCCTCAGTCCTTTGCTGCCCCGGGGGCTGTTCTGTGTCCAATTCCCTTTCCAGGGAAAGAAGCTCTGATTGGTCCAACCTGGTGAGACCTCCTCCTGTCATCCAATCAGCCGCAGCAGGAGGGAGGACTGAGTGACATCACGGCCAGGAACTTGGAGGGTGGCCCTGCGAAGTGGGATGCTGGAGCTTGCTTTCTGTCTTTATCTGTTTAAAATGATTGGTCATCTCATTAACCAACAAGATGGCAGAAGTCAGAATCCAGTCAGACTGCCTGACACTTATTTATGTAATAAATAAAATAGATCAGTGTGGCTTTTATTTGGAATGACATAGTATCACCGAGGAGCTCCAAGGATTTCCCCAGGAGAGGGACCTCCACCCAGGATGAGTGGTAAATTTTCAGTAGCTTTAAGATTTTGAGTGAAGATTTGCAGGTTTCCAGAAATCTAGGGGTGACAGGATGAGGAGAGGAACTGGTTTGGGGAGTGACAGTCCTGGAAGAAAAACTGATCTGGAGAGTGAGGGTATGAGGACCAGGCCTTTGGATTAAATTTACAGTCTCCTCATCCTTCCTTTTGTCTATGTTCTTTTTTTTTTCTTTTTTTTTTGGGGGGGGAGTTGGAGGGGATTGACCACTTGACCCCTGAGCCACATCCCCAGCCCTATTTTGTATTTTACTTAGAGACAGGGTCTCACTGAGTTGTTTAGTGCTTCGCTGTTGCTGAGGCTGGCTTTGAGCTTGAGATCCTCCTGCCTCAGCCTCCGAGCCACTGGGATGACAGGTGTGCACCACTGCACCTGGCTCCATTCTGCCTTTTTATTTCTTCCACCTACCTCAGTAGATGGGATGACATATTTCGCCATCTTTGCAGGCTTTAAAGTTCCCAACTTGGTCCTGGCAGACTTGAAAAATTGGGGCTCAGAGAGTTTTACCAATTTTCTAAGGGCACACAGCACATCAGCAACTGAGGGAGGACTCCAGTGTCCTCTCTTCTACACAGTGCTCGTCCACCCATGCCATCTTTTCTGAAAATTATTTTCACATTCCTGGAGGGGGGCGGCATTTGTGCCACCTGACCATGGTTGCTGGCCCCACATGATTGGGCCAATGTAAAATCTAGGCTGGGACAATTGTATTCTCTTTCCTGGGAAGTCACGATTAAAGTATTGATTTTTTTTTTTTTTTTATAAACTGGGCTCCAGAATGGAACTCATAAGGAGAAAGCTGGGAGGGAGAGGGGAAGGCAGAGAAGATAATCTTTTTAAAAAGAGGCCAGGTGGAGAGAATTTGAGAGAGGAGCTGCTTTGGTTTCAGTTTTCTAGTTCTTGGTTCTTGCCGCTCATGGGAACCTGCTCCTGCTTACCAGATAGAACCCTAGAATCCATAAACTTCACCATGGTTTTGGCTGCAAGAAGAAGAAAACATAATCCATTCTGTCTTAACCGAGAAGAAAACTTAGTAATTCTCATAACAAGAAGTGCAGAGATATGTGGTCTGAGGCCTGGTATGATCAGGATTCTAAATACATTGTTCTGTAATTCTAAGCACATTCCTCCATTATATGTTGGCTTCGATCACTCACTGGCTTCCCTCATGGTTACAAGAGGGCTGCCAGCAACAACAGCAGTCACAGACTTCCATGGAGCCAGAAAAACATCTCCCTCCAATCCTGGACCAACCTTTCTTGTTGAATTAGGCCACCTTCAGTTGTGTGCATCTCCCTGGACCAGTTGCAGTCTCCCGCAGAATACCATGCCCTGATTGGCTTACGCTTAGGTCTTTGGTCCAATCATGAGCAAGGAGATGGAATGGCTGTTGGCCAATGGAGTTGGGGCTGGAGCTGTGGGCTGGAATCAGCTCCTGGGCACACAGGTTCCATGGGAGGGGGACAGTGACCTGAAATCCGAGTGTGCTAGGAAAGAAGAAGGGAGAAGAGGGGCTGGGGAGATTGAAAGCATCATCTCGTGTTGTTCTGCATGGGTTCCTGGTCCTGGTAGCCAGAGAGGTGTCGGTTTCCTGGTCCGCGCCCAGATGCCTCTGCCTGGCCCTCTGCAGCCTGGCTAATTTCCCCTTCCATTCTGAGGCTTCCGCTCTTGCCAACGTTTCTCGCCATTGGTGCACCGCTCTGGCAAGCTGGCATCTCATTCTGCTCCAGGCCCCGCTGATGGAGCTAAAGATCCCTTTAGCAGAATGGATTCTGGCATGTTCTCATTTAAAAAGCCTTGTACTCTCCCCGGCAGGGGGGCTGAGATCTGAACCCATGAAGTCACTGAGCATGAATGCCTCTGAGATAGGCCTATTTTTAACAGTTCCTGAACCTAACTGAACTTCATCATCTTTCAGGCGTTGACACTTGAAATACGTGCATCACACGCAGGCAACTGGGGGTCGAAGATGCTCTGCATGCACCAGAGACGGCAGAGACCAGCCTTCAGAGGGCCGCTCACCTGGGGGCTGCGGCTCACCCAGCGTGGTGGTGAGTAAAGCAAGGGGCTTTAGAGACAGGCGACCCTGGGTTCAAATCCTGCTGCTCCACTAACTGCCATGCTGTTTTCTCCAAGCTTCAGTCTTCTCATTTATAAAATGACAGTAACATGTGTCCATGACACCTTGTATCCTCATTTAGAGGCAAAGCCTGACAGGGGGCTGTTGGTGATCTTTATTTATCCCACTTGGTGTGAGTATTCATAGGTCTCCTTGCAGAATCATTTGTGTGCTTGATCCAAAACCCTATACCCACACTGTCACACTAACATCCCTCATGGTGACAACATGGCTGCCTGCAACATCAGGGGCACCTGATGTGTGCTGTATGATGTTTCTGAAACCAAAATGCATCCTGTCCTAGGAGTTTAGGGACAAGAGAGTGGAAACCCTTAGTATGGCCCAGCTACAATTCACTCAGGGGGCTGGTAGGTGAAGTGGAAGTCACAGGGACCCAAAAGTGCCCTAGGAAACCGGGACCCTCCATTAATACCTGACAGCGCTGTCATTATTGAATTTAGCCCCAGAGGAAGTGTTTTGGGGACTGAAAAGCGTTCATCTTTAAACTTTCAAACTGTTAGCACAGTGAAATGCTCAGGATTAGTCGCCCTTGACCTTGAGTCACCCTTGACGGGGGTTTCCTATGTCATGGTCACTAGGGGCAGGAGAGGGGTGGTCCCCAAGGAAAACAACCGGCAGACTCCCAATCACTGGTGAAGTTCTTTCTTTATAATCGATTTTTAATTTTCTTGCAGAGTAGCGGGATCAGGGCTGGGTTAACTGCGCGTGAAGTTGGTACCTGGCAGGGTCGCTGAGAGCGCGCGGATAAGACGACCGCGAATGGAGAGTCGCGTGGCCGGGGACCGAGATCCTCAGTAAGAGTGGCCTAGGACTGAGAAGAGCGCTGGTGGTTGCACGAGGACACTCCGGGCCAGGAGGGCCCGTCTGGGCATGACTCGCCTGGCAAGGGGTCGCCGCAGGTCGCGGAGGAGCGTGTCCCCGGTCCCTGTCTCTCGCTGCAGCTGCAGGTCGGGCCGGGGGACGCGCCCCGCAGCGCCTTCCAGGGAGAATGCCGACTGTGCGCGTCACAAGGGCGCGCGCTCCGGGCCGAGGCGCCCGCACTCCGGGCAGGGCCGGGTGGCGCAGCGCCGCTGTGCAGCAAGCGCTCGCGTCGCGGGACCCGCGGCCGGTGAGTGCCCCGCCCCGCCGCAGCGCCGCCTGCCGGGCGAAAGCAGCACTGCGGCCGCCCACCACCGGTGTGGACCTAGGGGCCCTGAGCCTGGAAAGCCGCCTGTTCCCCACCAGACGTAGGTAAATTGCAGTGTGTAAAGAACTCCTAAAACGTCCGACGCGTTTCCATTTTCCTTCCATAACGATCCTCATTATTATTATTTTAATGGTGTGTCTTTCTGCACCCTGGTTTAGCTGGTCCCCGAGGCGCAGGTTCAATTCCTGAGTTGCGCAGCCGCGGCTCAGTCTAATCCACACAGGAGCCTGACAGGGTCCCTGCAGGACCCTCCACAGGCCTGGCTTATCCTTTAAAGTCAGATTGTTAGAATTTGGAAGCAGAGGAGGGGCCGGCCTACCCTGCCTAAGCTAGCCTGGAGGGGATGCCCTCCAATCAAACCTGGTATTTGCCAAGAGCTCACCAGGTGCTCGCCAGGGGACTATGGCCTGATGTGGCCTGACCAGGCTCTGACTTCTTGGCACTTTCTGCTCCCCAGAAGTGGGCCGGCTTTGGTTCCTCCCAGGAATAGCAATTACAGGACATGTGGGAAGTGCAGGGCACATTTAGGCAGCAGCGCAGAGTGGGGCTTGTGGCCAGGAGAGAAGGCACCGCCCATTCATGTTCTGAAACTCTTGAAGGCTGGTTGGATTGGATTCTTGAACTGTGAGTTTGAGAACTCTGAATGAGAGGGTGGTAAGACAGGGACCAGGACACCTGGGGCATCCTCCAAAGGCCCAGCTATGAGGCTGAGGGAGGACCTATCCCCAGGGAGCAATCCTATCCCCAGAAGGGGAGGATTGTGCTGGCCTCTGGAAGCTGAAGAGAAGCCAGTAGTTTGGAGGAGCCTGGCTCTGGGTATGCATGTATATCTCAGCAAAGAGAGCTCTAGCTCCCAGGGAATAATACCCAACACAGCCAGTGATCTCAGGAACAGGCACTGGATAATCCTGTCAGACAAGCACCATTCATCCGTCACGTGAGCAGGCTGTGCTAAGGGCTTCAACACTACCCCACGTGGGTGTAGGTACTCCCATCTACAGATGAGGAAACTGAGCCCAGTGAGGCAAAAGCACACTGCCCGTGAAAGGCAGGTGCACCCAGTCCCGCTCTGCAACCAGTGCATCCCAGAACCACTTAGGATCCAAAGAGCCCTGGGACGTAGGAGAGCCCCTGGACAAGGTGAAATTGAGCTGCACAGAATCCCAGAGTTGAAAGGGGTCCCATTAGAATAAAAGGTTTCCTTTGCCCAAACCTTATCAGTGAGGGAAATCCGGCTGCAGCTTGTGCCCCCTTCCAGGGCTCAACCAGAGGCAGTAGAGACATGGAGCCATTGTCCTTACCTTGCCTTCCTGCCTGTGGGAATGTCCCCGCATTAGATATTTTCCTTTAATGATGATTTACTAAAATTCAGTTAGCTCCCAAGCCTTCTAGAACCTGCATTGCCATCCACTACTGTCCCATTACCTATCAGACTGAAAGTCATTTTCAAGGCAGCTGATCATGTAAGTTAGGAATGCTTTAGGCTGTAATGAACAAGTTACACAATGAGGGTGCCTTCACAATAGTGACACGTATTATTTTACTTAACAAGCAGCCTGGAGGAAGGCAGTTCCAACAAGGGGCAATAGCAAAGCTTGTTAATAAGAATCAAAATTTTCTTTGTGCTCCTCAGCATTACAATGATATTTCTTCTCATGGTCATTGCATGGTTGCCAGATCACCGACCATCGTGCCTTCCCCCTAATTTCCAAAAAGAAGAAAGAGAGGGAAACATAGACAAAGTTCTGTTTTGTCACAAAGGAATAGGAATAGACTTCTCTTTATGTCTCATTGGCCAGAGCTGGGTCACATGCCCATCTTTAAACCAATCATTGATAAAGAGAGGTGGAGTTACCATGATTACTGGAAACCAATCACAGTTCATCCTCTGATACACTGAGGGGGGGCAACATTAAAGTTATGTTAGGAAGAAAGATATTAACTCTAGTTAGCTTAAGTCATTCCAGCTGCTGTAACAAATAAATCTTCACATTTCATTGGCATGGTGCACAGAAGTTATTTTCTCATTCAAATGAAGTCCAATGAGGGTGTTCATGGTTGGCAGGTGACTTCTTCCATAATTTGATTTTGGGAATCTGTCTTGTGCATTTCTTTATGTTATGGCCCAGGAGTTGACTGCTTCCATCCCATTGGTGAGAATTCATCACATGTCTGTGCCTGGATGTACAAGTAGCTGGAAAGTATAAGCTGTAGCTGGAAGCCACCTCAGGTGGCCACTCTGAGTGACAGGGAGGTGGCTGTTCAGCCATCCAGGAACAATGGGTTTCCAGGTTGATCTTTTGCCTGTCACCCCACTCCCCACTGGCTGTGGCCATCTGTACTCCCGAACCAATCATCTTCTGAACACTCCTTTTATTCGCTTGTATCTCCACCTTTGCCTGGGCTGCTCTCTAGGTCCAGAATTCCCTCTGCACTTTTCCTCTCTGCTTGGGTGAGCTCCTGTCCGTTCTTCTAAATCCAAATTAAAAATCCTCTCCCTTGTTGAGACTTTCCTCTACTTCATCCTGGGCTTCATTCACAGAAGTATTTTTTTCTATTTTTATCATTATTTATTTATTTAGGTACCAGGGATTGAACCCAGGCTGCCTAGCCACTGAGCCACATTCCCAGACCTTTTTATTTTTTATTTTGAGACAGGGCCTCACGGTTGCCTTTAAACTTGTGATCATCCTGCCTCAGTCTCCTGAGTAGCTGGGATTACAGGCATGTGCCACCGAGCCAGCCTATCCACAGCATCTTTTTAAAAAAAAATTTTTTTTTAGTTGTTGATGGCCCTTTATTTATTCACATGAGGTGCTGAGACTCAAACACAGTGCTCACAAATGCTAGGCAAGTGCTCTACCACTGAGCCACAACCCCAGCACCTATCCACAGCATCCTGAAGGCTGATTCACCACTCAGAGGCAAGTGATAGAAAACTCAGATTGCTTTAATGGAAAACATTGATTCATGTAATTGACATAACCTAGAGGCATCTTCAGGCTTGGCTAAATCCAGAGGCTTAAATGATGTTTTCAAGATTCAGTCTCTTTCCATATTAGCTTTATTCTCATGTCCCAGCAGAGGCAAGATGGCTCTCAGTCATCCCTAACCTCATTCTCCTAGGCTCAGGTATGGGAAGAAGCCAAGTCTCTCCCTTCTGAGTGTTCCAGCTTCAATTCCACTACACACTCTGCTTAGGAGCAGGAGTCACGTGACCACCCTTGAGCCAATACTAGGCCAGATGGCTAGGCTTATGCAGATTGGGCAGGGATCTGGCATTCTGATTGGTCGATATAGAGTCATAGTTCCAATCCTAAAACTGGTGGGAAGCAATGATCCCCTGAGGGGCAGGGGAGAGGGAGGGTGTGGCTTTTCACAGGCAATTCAGGGCCTCACCAGGAGACAGGGAATGCTGAACCCTGCAAACCCCAGGAGACAATCACCACCACACTTCACCATATGGAACAACCCATTTACTGAACACGTATTATGTGCCAGGAACAGTGCCTTACACATAATGGCCTGCAAGGCGGCTTCTAGAATTTTCCCCATTATCCAGATGATGAAACAGAAGCTCTGCAGAACTGAAAGGACTTGCCCAAAGCTCGTTAGTGGTTGTGGAGGAATTTCAGCTGAGATCTGGTGAACCACACAACCAGTGCTTTTTTAATCCCCTACATTTCGGAACCCCTCCTCTATGGGAGGAAAAGCTAGAGTTTCTGCTTTAGGAACCTAGCTCCTGAGTCTGGAATTGGGGACTCAGGGAGTCTCACAGCCCATAGGGCTTAGAGAGTCAGTATTGCCCCCTCCTCTGAGTAGGCCAGGTGAGGTTCAAGTGATGACCTGATAAATATGTCCCTCAGTGCCACTGGCTCCTGCTCTAAAGGGGTGGGGGTCCACCCACAGTTGTAGCTGGGGCACATTTTGTTTTGACCCCATAAGGGGACACACCACCCCAGTGCCACTTTGCCCCCTTTTCTTTAGGAACACAAGGAGCAGAAGGGTAAGTGACATGCCAGAACCATCTGCCCAGCTCCTAATAATACATTCTGAGTGGAACAAGTTCCGGGCAAACATTGCTTTAAAGGGGGGGGGGGCTCTTCTTACACCCGGGCAGCCATCTGCCTCCTTCTCACGTGCCAAGCTGTGGGCGGGGGACGGGACTGTGGAGAGTGGGGAAGGGAGGAGGTGTCACTTGGTCCTGCACCGCCAGCAGGGTGGCTCACAAGTTCTCTTCCTTTTATCACTGTGAACAGGACACTGCTGAGACAAAGAGGTGCGCTCACTGGCTTTGACCTCCGTAGGTCCAGTGTCTGAGCAGAGGAAAAGTTCAATTCCTTCAAGATGCCGGTGGTAGGTAACCACAGCTCCTGGGGACAGTTGGGCACTCTGCTGTATACTCACTTCACAAGTATTAGCTCTTTGTCATTTTTTAGATGGGAGCCTGGAAGCTCAGAGACAGCCAGTGACTTACTCCCAAGGTCACAAAAGGTGGCAGAGCTAGGACTTGAACCCAGGGCCCCCAAGAATACCCTCTTCTCAACATAGCAAGGAACCTCTTGAGTACGCAGTGTTGACAGGAGCCATCTTGCCATCCTGGCAACCCAGGGCCGGTTTTCCATGTAGCAGACGAGCATTCACCTCGTCCTGGGTGGGCAGCCATGGCCAGCCCTGTGCAGGCAGCCATCTCCCTTGAGCCCCAGTGCGGGCATTTCTGGTCACCTCACCCCTCACTCTCCGCACCATCTCAACCAGTTGAAGAAGCACAGGAGAAAAACCTCGGTAACTCCTCCGGAACTTTCCGAGAAGACCAAGGAGCAGCTGGCGGAGGTCGAGCTTCGGCAGCTGAGGTTGCAGTTCCGAAAAATGGTGGAAAGTCGCAAGTCCTTCAACTTCCGCAGCCAGCTGAAGCTCTCCAGCCAGCAGTGAGTGACCTTGGAGGGCAGCGGGGTTGGGCTTCGCGGGCTCACCTTCTCCAGGGGAAACCCGCTGGACGCGGCCTCAGCAGGAAGCGGGTGTTGTCAGCGTCCAGGGCTCGGCGGGGACCCCGGGGAGCAGGGCGCCCACCCTCAGGGAAGACCCGAGAGGAGGCTTTCTGGTGCCTCTGCCTCTCTTTCCTGTCCTCTCTCCGAATTTCATCCTTGGCTGGAAGAAAATGATTGTCCCCAACTCTTGAGTTTGCCAGTGACCCAGGGCCACAGTCTGGAATCCGTCCCAAAGGCCCACGAGAGAGGGGAAGTGTGATTGGCTCCGCTTGGGTCAGGTGTCTACTCCTGGTCCAATCAGCTGAGTGGGGAGGGGCCGTGGGAGGAGAAGTGGGCGTGGTTATCCCTGCCCTGGGCCCTGCCTGGGGGAGTTCCTTGGGCTGTGCAAACCCTTGGCCTTCCCTATTTGTGCGTCCTTAGGGGAACTTCATGATAGAATATATGAAACTAGGTTGCCCTAGAAACAACGGTGTGTGTATTTCTTTGGGCAACAGAAAGGTGTTCCCTAGAGTTGAATAAACAAACAGAAGCAGGAATTCTGAGATTCCCTCCGCAGGAATCTAATGCCTTAGCTACATCCGTAGTGTTTACAGAAAGCTCACTGTTAGAAAATCTCACTGTTGGATGATGCGTGAAGTTCAAAGGATGGAGAAAACGGTTCCTTAGATTTCCCTTGGATTCACTTAAATCAGGGCCGGGGCTGGTCCACATGGGACATCCCTGTGAATTTTTAAAAGGCATCCTTTCCCAAGACACTTTACTGCCATCTGTTGGAAAAATGGTCATTGCATAGGGATTTTATTAGAACAAGAAAAAGTGTCTCCTAGAAAAGTGTAATCAACACATCTGTGATGCTTTGTGGGCATTCTCCAGGGTGGTGCTGCCCACAACCTGCACATCTGTGCCTGGCCATCTGACTGGACGCCTGGTTGGCATCAAGAGATGCTTCCTTCCTGGTGTGGCTACTTCGCCCCATTTGATCTGGTTTCACTTTGGTAGAACTGAAGGGAGGGGTGGAGGAGTGGGGAGTCTGGTTTCTTTACAGTTAGCACCTATAAATAGAGCCAGACTGAGGGCAGGGCCCTCAGGCACTTTTTCCAAATGCCACCCCTCACTTAAACCACCCTGAGAGGGAGCGCTTTTAAAATCTAGGGGCACCTCACTCTCTTACCCAGTCCGAGCGCTGTCTACAACAGACAAACCTTCCTTTAGCTTTAACCACCGTACCAAACGCCTGATTCAGGTGGAGCGGTCTTTCTTTTCTCTCCACCTTAAAGAAGACCCCCTTCCAGGAGGGGATGAAGAAGGAGAGAAAGTCCAGTTGCAAGCTGAGAAGACTAGGTCCTCTGGTCACCAGCTATGTGTGGCTATTGAAGTTGCAACTGATTAAATGAATCGAAAACAGAGTTCTTTGGTTGCTCGAGTCACATTTCCCATGTGCACTGGCCACATGTGCCTCCATGGGTGTTCCTGGATGGTGCAGATAGAGGACATTCCCATCCTTAAAGAATGTCCTACAGGACAGTGGTTGGCAGGCCATGGCCCAGGGTTCAGATCTGGCTGGCTGCCTCTCTCTGTAAATAAAGTTTTATTGGCACACAGCCATACCTATTAGATTATGCATTGCCTATGGCCACTTTTACTCTGTAGGGAGGATTCAGAGCTTTCAAGAGAGACCCGTGGCTCCCAAAGCCTAAAATATTCACTCTTTGGCCTTTTATAGAACGAGGTTTGCCAAGCCTTTCCCTAGAACATTCTTTAGCATTCTGAGCCCTGCTTCCAACACTTCTATGTGCCTGCAGAACACTCAAGGAGCATCTGATCCACTAGGTCCCACGTTGGGGCCTGAGATTCTGCATTTCCCCAGGCTCTCAAAGGACATTGAGGCAGTAGTTCTGCAAAACACAAAAACCTCGCCTTGGTGTGGTTTCCCATTGTTGAGTTGCATCCCCGCTCCAGCCCTCCTTCAGCATAGACAGAGGAAAGGAGAGGAAGAGACCATGTCAGCTGAGTCAGTCACTGGCCCTCCAAGGAGAGAAACTGGATCTCAGGCAATCAGGGCTGCAGACCTGGAGGGGAGACTTTGGTCATCCAGGTGGGAAACAAATCTCCCAAGCTACAGTGTCTAGAATGTTCCTTGAAGGTAATTCCTGAGGTTCCAGGTTAACCGCAGGCTGCTTTCCCAACAGCAAGGAAATCCAGGCCCTGCAAGCAGAGCAGAATGAGATCACCCTGGTTTTGAGTCTCCTGAAGTCCTCAAGGAACTTGGATCTGAATCAGAAAAACTACCTTGAGCTGCGTTTCCTGTTGCAGGCCAAGGAAGACTACGAAGCCATGATTAAGTCCACGAAAGAGTTGCTGGTGGAGCTGGACGAGAAGGTGCGACTCAAAGGTCACCCAGAGCAGGAGGGGAGGGGGCATTCCCAGGATGCCTTAGGCAGACTGACTCTTTGTCCTTCTCCTGACTTCCCCTAAATGCTGCCACCCTTGTGTCCTCGGGGCTCCTAGTTTCTGGGCTTAATCCCAGGGCACCACAATCCCATCCTTGGGGCATCAACCAGGGGCAGTGGGGTCAGGCTGCAGCAGCGAACGCCACCTTCCCCAGGCTCCATGCCTTCAAACAGTGAAGGCCTCTTCCTGCATATGTACCATGGGTGGCGGGGTGGGCAGCACCCATTTGGAACACTGCCAGGTATTACGTCAGGGAAGAGGAGAGTTCTGGAGGGCCTCACACTGGCCCTGGAGCCTTGTTGGCTCAAGATAGTCATGTGACTCTACCCATCCACACAGGTGTCCAGGAAGTGCCACCCTCCCATGGCAAAGAGTTAAGATTTACTGGGTGGCATTAACAATCATGTCCCTGACTATGCATTGAAGTGCCCTGCATGGTCCAGTCCCTGCCCACCTTTCTGGCTCACCTCAGGGTCTTTGCACATGCTCCCCCATCACCACCCCAATTGTCCTCTTGGGGGGCCTTCTGTGTGTCCTTTCTCCAGGGTACAGTGTATCTTCTTCTACAGGTTAGGCTGCTGTCTGGGAGCAGGCAGCACCCTCAGTAGCAGGCATTGGGCCAGGGTTTAGGCGGGGCTGTTTTCAAGGGTGTGAGCGAGCACATTGAGAGTCTGCAGGACAGCTAAAGGGGGCATGTGGGGTGGGACCTGGAGCAAGCCTGAAGAAGGGAAGACCTGACTCCTCTCTGTTTAACCCTCCATTCCTTACTTAGGGAGCCATCTTGGATCCTTGCAGCTCAGCCTCTGGTATGGAATAGGGTAGGGAGTAAATGTTAAGCTGCACAGCCCCTTACCCTCTTCAAAGGCACCCACGGCACCTCCCTCCTAAGCTCTTCTCACAGTTGCGATTCTGCCTTGAGACGGGGTGGCTTAATGTCTGTCTCATCAGTCTGTCTGATCCATGAGGGTAGGACTATGTCCTCTCTGTCCCCGTGGTAATGCCCACTCCCACACCTGTCTGTCTGGCACACGGCAAGTTCTCAATAAATATTAACTGGTTGAATGAATCCAAAAGATCTCATTACATCTTTTCTCTGCCTCAGACAGTGATCTTCTGCAGTCAGGCCAAATGCTCTAGTGGGCTTGGGCCTTGCTGCACTTCGGCCCTCCTGCCTCCCCATCCCCTGCCCGCACCTGGGTGTTCGGTCCTCATGTCCTTTGAGTCCACAGTGCCCTCCTTCTCATCAGGCCTTTGCAGATGCTGTTCCTCTGCCAGGTGCCCTTCCCATCCTCTGTGCTTGGTGACCTCCTATTCATCCCTAAGGTCCCAGCTCAGGCACTATTTCATCTTTCCCCACTAGAGGGCCCTACTGAGCCTGCCGCGAGCACCTTGCTCATTGCCCTCCCAGGCTCACTTTCAAGACTGGTTTGTCATTCTCTGAGGGCGGGGACCATCCGCCTTGCTTGCCGCCCTTCTCTTGTCTGGCACGGGAACAGGTGTTTAATAAGCATGGATGGGTGGATGAGGAAGGAGGCAAAAAGTGAAGAGGGAAATTGAAGAAAAGATGGGACACGGGTCTTGAGAAGCACTAGGCGAGGACAACCTAGTGTGGGATCCTCAAAAGATCGTGGCGTCAGGGCCCCGTGCAGAGCCTCTTGGCTGCGTCTCATCCCAGGACGGGCAGGCTCCAGAATTCCTTCCTGTGTCCTCCACCCCTGGACAGAGCTTCGTCCTTGCAGGAGGTCGCTGGAGCCTCACGGGACTCTGCCTGGCCTCGGGAGGATGTAGCAAGTGTGTTGGAAGGCAGCAGCGCCAGGCTGGGGAATCCATTCCTCCATCGGCTCAGCCCAAGGCTCCTGGCTCCTCCCAGCATCGCCAGAGCCGCTCCGGCCTTAGAGATACCAAAGGGGCCAGGATGGCAAACTTAATCAGGAGGAGCAGAGGCTGGTGACTCTAGCGTGACCAGTGAAGAGGGCAGCATCCCTTCAGAGCAGCGATGTCAGGGTGTGGAGGCAGCACTTCAGGGTGGTGAGCCAGGGAGCAAAAGGAGAGGAAGGGACACGCCCCCTCAGGACACGCCCCCTTGACCTGCAGACCTCTCGCTAGGCCCCACCTCTTAAAGGTGGCACAGCTCTTAATAGCACCTCTCTGGGGGAACAAGCCTTTAACACACAGGTCTTTGGGGAAGTATTCCAGATGCACAATTCAGCACTCTGCCAGCCTGTTTTATTTTGAGGGGGATGAGGCTGACTGAACCCAGAGTTGCTCTACCACTGAACCACATCCCCAGCCCTTTTTATTTTGAGACAGGGTCTAAGTTGCTTAGGGCCTGGTTAAGTTGCTGAGGCTGGCCTTTAACTTTCGATCCTCCTGCCTCGGCCTCCTGAGTGGCTGGGATTACAGGTGTGCAACTACTCTGTGTTATTGTTTTTTCCACCCTGAAACCCAGAATGTGTTGTCTTTTAGTTGGCTCACATTGCTATTTCATGCCAGCCACCTGGCCATAGCTTTCGACTGCAGGCAATAGATTTATCTTTCTGTGTCTCAAAGTGACAGCTGGGACTGTGCCCTAGAGACTTCACGAAGGTGTGAGGACAAATGAAGGGCATTGAAACTCAGGGGTGCTGACACAGTACCCCTGACACAACTGCTTCCAGAATTCAGCAGCCTAATCTTGGCTCAGGGGTCTCTAACCCCAGCCAGAGGCAGACTAAAGTGTGGGTGACAAGCTCTGTCACTCACCCCGAGGCACCAAAGCCTCCTTCACCGAGGACCCCTCAAACCCAGAACAGGAGCTGGGCTTCAGACCGTCCTCCAAGGTGAATTCCAGCAGCTGTCTCTAGACAAACTTCTCACTCTGAAGGGATGATTAAATGGTGGTGACCCCTTATTTCCTTGCTTTCTTTTTTTTTTTTTGAGAATTTTTAATATTTATTTTTTAGTTCTCAGCGGACACAACATCTTTGTTGGTATGTGCTGCTGAGGATCGAACCCGGGCCGCACGCATGCCAGGCGAGCGCGCTACCGCTTGAGCCACATCCCCAGCCCCTCCTTGCTTTCTTTACACAGCAGGTTCTCCCCAGAAAGCCTCACCCCTTAGTCACAGCCCAAACCCCAGAAGACAAAGTGCCCCTGATACAGTTAGGACCTGGTCCTCGCCTGTCTCGAAGGGCACTTTTCTTCAGAGGACATTTTCAGGCTAGCCTGGGGACTCCTGGGACTCTGGTCAAGCTGCTCCTTCTCAGTGGGGCTGACGGGTGGGTGGAGGATGAGGATCTTTGTCTGGGTGTAGACCAAGCACACTGCAGCTGGCTGTGCCCATTTCTAGCAGAGGGTGGAAATGACACATTTGAACATCTATGGAGTGAGGTTTAAGGGACAGTGACCCCGAGGGGGGGGCATTTGTAGGGCTCTGGGGCTGAAGGATAGAGACATCAAAATTCTCCCCTGCCAGCTGGGATGGGGTGTATTTTACTTATCTGAAATCAGAGTCAGCTCATTGTCCTATTGGAGAAAGTGGACAGTGTGTCTGTTAGGCATGCTTTGGGCTGCAGGTAACATAATACCTAACCAAGGGGCTCCAGTCAAGGGGTATTTATTTATCTATTGTTTTTTTTTAAAGTAAACTTTGTATTTTGGAATAATTCTAAATCCACAGAATTATTAGTTAAAAATTGTTAGTTAAAAAGCTAACACAGGACTGGGGATGTGGCTCAAGTGGTAGCGCGCTCACCTGGAATGCGTGCAGCCCGGGTTTGATCCTCAGCACCACATACCAACAAAGATGTTGTGTCCGCCGAGAACTAAAAAATAAATAAAAATAAATATTAAAAAAAAAAGCTAACACAGAGGCTTCCTACAGGCCCTTCATGCTGCTGCCCAGAAAGTGACCATCTTAGGTTACTTTAGGACATTCATCAGGACCAGGAAATTCACCCTGGCACATGACTGTGAACCTGACTACCATATTTATTGGGATTTCACTAGTGTTTCCATTCATGTCCTTTTCCACTCCCAGGATTCCATTCAGGGAAACACAGGACATTTAAGTTATTTGGGTTTTCTTTTTTTCTTTTTCTTTTTTTGCTTAACAAGAAGTCCCTTGGACAGAGGTGGATGATGTCAAGATTGTGGCAGCCAGGCCTTCCCCGTGCCTCCCCCTGCGTCCCTCCACCCTGGGCCATATCTGCTTGCTGCAGAGGAGGAGGAGACCTGGTCTACAGGGCCAGGTCTCCAGAGCAAGGTCTCCCTAGCCCCTGTCTCCAAAAAACCTTGCCTCAGAGCAACTGCCCCCTAGCTCTCCACTTACCTCTCTTTCTCCAAGGGGTCCCTCTCTTCCCCTCCTTCAAATAAACTAAAAACCAAGCAAAACACAAAACGTAACCCTCCTGGGATTGCAGGTGACCGCCCACATTCCCCCTTTCTAGAAGTTTCAGGGAGATTTTTCTACTTTCTCTGCTTCCCTTTCTGGGGCTGGGGCTGTCTCCACTTCTGTCCCCAGTGTTTGGAGCAACGTCCCCTCCACCGAAACTGCTTTCTCTGGCTTCACCAAGGAACTTGACCTTCCTAAAACCAGGGCCTTGCCTCTGTTTCCAGCCAGAGACTGAATCTATGAATACTGAACTCTCAAGGGGGGGGCGGGGACTCTCAAATAAAAGGCCGTCATAGGGCTGGGGTGGGGCTCAGTGGCAGAGCGCTTGCCTCACATGTGTGAGGCACTGGGTTCGATTCTCAGCCCTGCACGTAAACAAAGATATTGTGTCCATGTATAACTAAAATATATATATATTAAAAACCAAAGGCCATTGTAGAGCCCTTTAGGATAGTGGGTCTCACACCTGCTATTCCCATACCTGTTTCTTTTCCTTTCTTTCTGCTTCCCTCCTTCTGTCCCTCCATTGAGTTAATTACACACAGTTAAGGTCAGGTGTCTTATGGGTACAACTGGATGAATTTTCACATAGCTAGACATCCCTGTAACCCTCACCAATGTCAGGACAGAGATAATTCCAGAGCCCAGAAAACTCCGCTGGTCCCCTTCCACTAACTACCCCCGAGGAACCCTTGTCCTAATCCCCAGCATCACGGATTTGTTCTGCCTGCGAATAGAACAGCATGTAAATGGCCACTTTCAAAGTATGTCTCCATGTCTGGCTCCTTTCATTCAACATCCTTTGCCAAGACCCCTTTTCAACAACCAATAAATACCCTGTTGCAATTCACAGATGATACGAAGTTCCGCTTCCTTACTCTTTTAAATCATCGTGATGCCCTAATTATAGTGTAAAGAAGAAATAAAAGAAAAGCTATTTACACTACAATTAAATTTATTTCCATATTTGAATGTTCTAGTGTGGTATATCGGGAACAGGGCCAGGAAACTCATTTTGTAGAGGCCCAAACAGTCAATACTTCAGCTTTGTAAGCTACAGTCTCTGTTGAAACAACCTCACTCCACCTGAGTAGCCTGAAGGCAGCAGCCTTAACAATATGTAAGTGAATGGCTGTGGATGTGTCCCAATAAAACTTTATTAATAAGAACAAACATGGGCTGGATTTGGCTAAGGGCTGCTGTTTTCATGGTGATCAACTCTTGGTAAAGTTCCAGAACAATTTATTTTGTGTGTGTAGCACAGGGGATTAAACCCAGGGCCTTGTGCATGCAAGGGAAGCACTCTACCACCTGAGCTACATCTCCTGCACCCCCCACTTTTTTTCTTTTTTTTTTTTGCTGAAATCTAACCCATTGTCTCCCACATGCAAACACTCTGCCACTGAGCTGTGGCCTCAGTCCAACTGCTTTCTTTTGATTTATTTTATTTTTAAATTTTTTTTGTTGTTTTAGGTGGACACAGTATCTTTATTTATTTTTATGTGGTGCTGAGGATTGAACCCAGTGCCTCACGCATGCCAGGCCAGCGGGCTACCACTTAAACCACATCCCCAGCCCTTTCTTCTGATTTATAAAGTCACTTTGTTCCTGGATCAGTCAGTGTTCATTAGAACTGAATGAAAAATACAGTGTATTAACATAGAAAAGATAGTTTGCCGGCAACTTGCTCTCACCCTGCGAGAGCTCTGTTCTTGAATAAATTGTACTCCTTTTACTCTTACAAAGAAAACAAAAAAACAAAAACACAGTTTGAGGGGCTGGGTTTGTGGCTCAGTGGTAGAGTACTCGCCTCACACGTACGAGACCCTGGGTTCGATCCTCAGCACCATATAAAAATAAATAAGTAAAATAAAGGCATTTTTTTTTTAATCTCTGTAGTGTCCAGATGGCATTGGGAAGTCCCAAGGGATGGAAGGGATGGGAGACACATCATGAATGCCTGATGCTGTCTCACATGTCATGACATGTGTGACATTTTGTGACCAACCCATTAAATGCCCAAAGTACCCGTGCTCTGCAAGAGCCAAACAACACCTGCTCAAGGTCCCAGATGGCCCCTTGGGGTCCACTCATTTCTGCTAGAGACCATGGCTTAGGGAGGCAGAGTTCATACCCACAGGTGAGTGGAATTTCCATGCACAGGTGAGATCCCACACTCTAGTTGTTGACAGACCTTTATTTTTATGTGGTGCTGAGAATCGAACCCAGTGCCTCACACATGCCAGGCAAGTGCACTTCCACTGAGCCCCAGCCCCAGCCTGAGATTCCCACATTTTAAATTGCCTCATTTTACCCAAAACTAAGATTAAGCTGAATTGAGCAGACATCCAAAAGAGAAGAATTGACAGGGCAAGAAAGGGTATTTCTGTCTCTGCGTTAGCCCTCTTCAGCGAGCCCACTGTGGAATCTATACCCCTACAGATGCTAACACAGCTGCCTGCTCTCTCACTCCGTCTCTCTTTTGCAGATTGTTCAGATGGAAAAAAAAATCTCAAGCCAAAAACAGATCTTCACAAAAATGCAGAAGGCCAACAACCCACAGAAACTGCAGAAACAGATACACATTTTGGAGAGCCGGCTGAATCGGGTATGTGGGGTGCTCCCCTCTCCCCCCACCCCCTTTGCTCTTGGTGAAGAAGGGCGTCCTCTGAACCATTGGCAGACCACACCCATTTCCCTGTGGACCCAGGAGATGGTGAACCAGTGATGGGCACACAGAGCAGGAAGCAGTCTAGAGTTTGCCATCCACCCTCTCTGCACTCTGTCCCATCTACCTTAGCATGTGCTGCTGTCCTCCACCACCACCCCCGCCCCCACCGTCCCGGGGATGCCTACCCTCTTCAGCAAGCAGAATTAGATTCCTCCACCATGGCAGTGAGACCTTGCTTCTTGTCATAGCCAGTGACTTACTGTTGTGCTGTTGAATGACGTCATCCTCTTAGCTATTAGGCCTTTCATGATCATCCTCATTTCACAATGTCTTTTGTATTATTAAGTAGGATTTTCTAAATTGCTAACTGACTTTTAAACAAACAAACAAAAAAACCCCCCAAAGAACAATGACAAAAAGGAAAGTGTTGGTCCAAGAACTGAAAAACTCAGAGATAGAAGTGGGGCCTTCAGGCATAGCTGGATGCAGGTGCTCCAAACATGTCCTTTGGACATCTTCTCTGTCCATCTCTCCCCTGGGTAAACGTCATCCTTGGGTAGCCCCAGACATGATCAAATGCCAGCAGAAAGGGAGCATCTCTTTCCTAAGGGTTTAATATGCCTGTCCCAGGGGGGGGGGTTCCCATTGGATCAGCTTGGATCATGTGCCCACCCTTGAGCCAAACACTGTGGTTAGAAGAATGGAATACAGGGACCTGAGGCCTGTGACTCTTCTTGGCTGGCTTTCTCTCCCCCAGAGTGGTAGCAGAGAGCCGGGACAGCCCAGTCTAAACTGTGTGGCAGCAGAGTGAGGAGAGGTGGTTCCCCCTGGAGGATCAGGAGAAGGGCGGAGGAAGGCTGGGCGGGGACACTTCACAGCCCAGCAGCTCCTGCATCCAGAGGGGGACAGGTCCTTGCCTCACTGTGCAAAACTCTTAGCTTCCCCCAAACTCTGACCACCAGGCGTTACCCAGGCACTCTGTGGCGAGGTCCCCTCTTATGTCTCGGAGAGATAGGATTTTGTATCCCAAACTGGTCCCCTCTTCCCCTCACACCGGACAGGACTGGCTATGCATTCGAGAGGATTAGGGGCCATCTCTAAAGATGACTTCCGGATCCCAGAATACCCATGACCCTGAAATCTCCTCCACCTACTCCAGAGAGCCTGAGAGCCTCCCAGTAGGTCACATCTTTTATTGCACAATCGAGTTCGTGTAGAGTAAGAACCTCTGTTCCCTGGTCCCCTCTCCCCTGAGTGGCAGCTGGAGACCCCCACAGGGAAACCTGCCAAGAGACCAGGGTTTAAAATTTAAGGAGGTGCTCACGCTCAGGCTTGGGGAGATGCTGTGTTGACACTTGACCACGAGAGCTCCCTTAAATTTTATTGCTGGCTACCTCAATTAAGCCCGCCTTGACCCTGCAGAAACCTAACATCTCTCATAATGTGCTTTGAAAACCTCTGATGGGAGCAAAGCCCTTACTGTCAGGAATCTCTTTTGTAGTTGTTTCTTTTTCCGTGTCTATGAGAGAAATTCACTCTAACCCTTTTTATATATATATATTTTTTTTCGAGTCAGGGTTTCACTGTTGCTTAGGGGCCTCACTGAGTTGCTGACGCTGGCCTCAAACTTGCAATCCTCCTGCCTCAGCCTCCAGAGTTTTGCTGGGATTAGAGATCTGCATCACCGTGCCTGGCTCACATCACCTTAAAAAAAAAACTTAAAAAAATATTTTTAAAAATAAGCTTTATCATGTATATTTAAGGCATAGTTGGTGATGTTCTGGAATACATGTGGAGAGAAAAGTGGTGACTGTAGCAAAGGAAATTAACATATCCATCATGTCATATGGTTGTGTGTGTTTTTGTGGTGACAGTAGCTACAATCTACTCACTTCCCAGGGATTCCAAACACAGTAGGACTTTATTACCCATCATCCTCACATTGTGACTCTAACTTGTTCATCTGACACGTCTGCTCCCTCGCATCCTCTGACTTGAAGCTCCCCACCCCTCCCTGTAACCACTGTCTTTCTCTCTGTCACGTGACTTCTGTTCTGTGGCCAACCCTGCACGTGAGATCACACAGCATTTGTCCCTCTGTGATTGGCTTATTTCACATAGCGTAATGTCCTCCAGATCCACTCATACTGTGGCAAATGGTAGGATTTTTTTTTTAAGGCTGAATATTGATCGTGTGTATGTGTGTGCATGCATGCGTGTGTGCAAGTTCCTTGATCCGTTCACGCGTCATGGACACTAGGTGTTGCTGTGCCTCAGCTACAGTGAGCAAGGCTGCCTGCTCCCAGCTGCCAATCACATTTCCTTTGGCCTCATACCAGAAGAGGGTCGTAGGGTCATTCTACTTTTAATTTCTTTAGAAACTTCCATAAAGTTTCCCATAGTGACTGCACCAACCCATATTCCCATAGTGTAACCCACATCACTTAAAAAAAAAAAAACTCTTTAAAAAAACTAAGACAAATTTATGAAGATTTATGTACAAAAAAAAATTAGAGGGAATAAAATAATGAACCCCCACATACCTGTCACTTTGATCTAATAATTGTTAACGATTTGCTTTAATGGCTTTACCGTTTTTCACCCTGGAGTATTTTAAAGTAAATTATAGGTATCATGACATTTTAGCCCTGATTTCTTCAGTTTCACCTCTTACAATTAAACATTTGCTTTCATGATCACAATACCAATATCACATCTTACAAAATGAGTATTTCCTTCACGTGACCCAATACCCCATCCCTACTAAAATTTCTCTAGTTGAACCAAAAAATGTCTTTTAAAAGTTGGTTCAAGCAAGGTTCATACAATTGTTAGGTCTTTTAAGTTTCTTTAAATTTAAAATAGTGGCTCTTAATCAAGAATGATTTTGCCCCTAGAGGGACATTGCCTTCTGAGGGACACACTTTAGCTTGTCACAGCTGGATTGGGGGTGGGTGGTAGTGATATTTAACATGCTAAGAAGCCCAGCCCAGCCCCTGCCACAGAGAATCATCTAGCTGTAAGCCCCAGGGTCTTGTTAAGCTGCTGAGTCTGGCCTCAAACTTGCGATCCTCCTACACCTGCCTCCAGAGTCACCGGGATTTCAGGCATGTGCCACCATGGCCAGCTTGGCCAGTTATTTCTGATGGTGTCATTTAACTTGTTCCTGTCTCTCATGTAATGATCCCAAACTGGAAATTAGGTCTAAAAGTCATTGAGGAATCTGAAATCCAGAGAAAAGAATCCAGCAAAGGCCACTTAGCCAGTTGGTGGCCCACTCCACCGTCACCCAGTGCTCCCCAAAGGTTGTTCCGTGTCCTGGGATGTGAGGCAGCGTGTGGGATCTTCCCACCTTCCATCTGCCTTCTGGACGCTTGTCTTACAGCCCAGAGAGCAGCCCTGTTTTGAAACACAGCCCTTCCAACAGGTCACTGAGCACTTTGATAAGATGCTGACTACCAACGCCAAGCTCCGTCAGGAGATTGAGAACCTGCGGTTTGAGAAGGCCACTTATGACAACATCTACCAGCAGCTGTGCCAGAGCCTGTTGTCGCAGAAGAAAACCATGAACTTGGCCATTGAGCAGTCTTCTCAGGCCTATGAGCAGAGGTGTGCTGGGGAGGTGCCCCTTGCGGTGTGTTGGGGGACCTTAGACCATAAACCCAATGACTCTGCAGCTGAGGCCAGAGGCTGTGTGTGACTTTAGCCCCCACAGGGGCCCTAGGTCCCCCTTTTACAGACCAGGAAAAGGAGGTTTAGAGACACTAAAATACTTACCTGAAATCCAGGTAAGTGGCTGGTGTGCTGGAGTTAATACGCAGACCTCTATTCGATACTGTCCCCTTGGGAGCCCCTGACTTTGGTCCTGAGGGACTGTCTCCATCGCCTCTCTGTCGCCTACAGTTGGGCTGTGGAGAGAGCAGGTGTTGGAGTGAGAGGAATCTGGACTTGAATCTTTGCTCCATCGCTTCACATCGTTGTAGGATCTCTTTAGGTGGGAAAGAGGGTCAATAAGATGAAGGAGCACGTGGGTCACGGTGACTGACAGGTAGTGGTGGTGGTGATGTGGTGATGATGACGGTGGTGATGTTGATGATGATGTGGTGATGGTGGTGGTGGTGATGACGGTGCTGATGGTGGAGGTGGTGATGTGAATTGTGATGTGGTGATTGTGATGATGACGGTAGTGATGTTGATGATGATGATGTTGATGGTGATAATGGTGATGGCGATGATGGTGATGATGATGATGAGAGTGGTGATGGTTGTGACATTGTTGATGGTGATGATATGGTGTTGATGGTGATGGTGGTGATGTTGATGGTGATGATATGGTGTTGATGGTGATGGTGGTGATGGTGGTGGTGAATGGTGGTGATGGTGATGATATGGTGATGTGGTGATGGTGATGGTGATGATATAGTGATGGATGGTGATGGTGATGATAGTGATGATGGTGGTGGTGATGGTGAGGGTGGTAATGGCTGTGACACTGATGATGGTGGTGATGTGGTGATGGTGATGGTGATGATATAGTGATGGATGGTGATGGTGATGATAGTGATGATGGTGGTGGTGATGGTGAGGGTGGTGATGGCTGTGACACTGATGATGGTGGTGATGGTGATGATGGTGATAGTGGTGATATTGATGGTGATGTGGTAATTATGGTGTTGATGGTGCTGGTGATGGTGGTGCTGGTGATGATGGTGGTGGTGATGGTGATGGTGATGATGGTGGTGATGGTGATGATTTGGTGATGTGATGATGGTGGTGATGGTGGTAATGGTAATGGTGGTGGTGATGGTGATGATATGGTGGTGATGGTGATGGTGATGGTGGTGATGGTGATGGTGGTGATGGCTGTGACAGTGATGATGGTGGTGATGGTGATGATGGTGATGGTGGTGATGATGCTGGTGATGATTATGATAATGACAGTGGTGCTGGTAGTAAGGATGATGATGAGACAGAGATGACAATGGGAAAACACACTTCCTGTGCATGGCCTAGAGCTTGCAGCTCCAGTTGTTCCAGTAAGCTAGGCTGTTCCACTCCTAAAGTCCTTGGTCAGTAGGAGACCTGGTGTCTGCTGGCCAGACAGGAAGCCCCCGGGGCCACAGGGAGAAGGGAAGAGAGTGAGGCGCTTGGGGACCTCAGCCCCTGCATCCTCGCAGCATGCAGGCCATGGCCCGCATGGCTGCCATGAAGGACCGCCAGCAGAAGGACATCTCTGAGTACAACCTGGAGATCCAGGAGCTGGAGCGGCTCTACGACCACGAGGCCAAGCTCAAGTCCTTCTACAACCACGAGAGCAAGCTCAAGTCCTTTCTGCATGTCAAGAAGAAGGACCGCATGGAATTGGAGGAGGACGCGAAAAAGGAAGAAGGTACACCACCCCCCCACACCCCCACACCCTCCACCCCACCACCCCCCACCACTCCCCCACCCCCCCCACCCACCACTCCCCCCCACCCCCCAACACTCCCCCCCACCACCCCCACCACTCCCACCCCCCACAAACCCCCACCACCCCCCCACCACCCCCACCCCTACGCTCCCCAGTCTCCTTGTGGTAACGTCGCCAAATTTAGCACAAAAAAATAATAGGGCTGGGCTGGGGCTCATCGGTAGAGCGCTTGCCTCACACGCATGAGGCCCTGGGTTCCATCCTCAGCATCACATAAAAATAAATAAAGAGACTGGGTCCATCTACAACTAAAAAAGAATTTTTTAAAAAAGATGCCTAGTTAAATTCAAATTCAGAGAAACAATGGCCAGATTTTTAGGATAAATATGTCCCAAGCAGTATCTATGTGTCAGGGTGTCCTAGACCAGGCCAGGTTTGATGACTCACCAAGAGGACCCGAGGGACTCCGCACAGGGTCACAGTCAAGGCGGTGATGTATCACAGTAAAAGGGCACAAAATCGACAGGAGGCAAGGGCCCGAGGAGTGGAGACCAGAGGTGCACACTTCATGGAGAGCCACACAGAGCAATGACCCCTCCCATACCTGGCACACGTCATTTATGAGGGGCACACACACAGACTGTGTTCCTGGGGACCCGTCACCTAGGCTCCTGTGCCTAGCACACAGCACAGTCATGTGCTCCCAAGGGCAGGCATGGCAGTGCAGCGCGGTGAGCCCCCTAACCACTTAGGGCAAGCACAGGGACCCGTTCACCCTGAGTCCTGGGATGCCAGCCGACAGCACAGGAGGCCCCGGAGGAGACCAGATCATAAATGACACTGAGAAACTTCAGCTTGAGCCCAAGGACCATGGGGAGCCGTGGGAGGGAGGCCTGCTGGGCCACGCCCTTCCCAGAGGGCCCCCCACCTCCTCTATGTTGGTTTTCATTGTCTCTGGTGCTGGGAGGGGATCCAGGGCCTAGGACCTGCTGAGCTGCACCCCAGGCCCTTGGATTCATTCTTCCCTGTTTTTTTTCCTGCCTATTCCTGGTCAGTCACTCGGCACCATTGCTGGAAGAGCTTCTGAGGAGCCCATGTCTTCCTCTAAGATAACGACCCACAGCTTTTTCACCTTTTGGGCCTGTGTCCAACCACCCAGCCAGTGTCCACCCACGCACCCAGCCACCCAGTCAGTCACCCACCCAGTCAGTCACGCACCAGTGCGTTCACCTGTCCATCACCCCTCTGTTCACCTGCCAATTATCCAGGGGTCTTGGAGCCAGTCTGTCTACGGAGCCACCAGCTTGTGCAAGCTCCTCTCGTAGGTGCTTGGCACATGTGAGTTCCACATGACCCCATGACAGCATGAGAAGTGGGCTCTGTCACTGACCCCCCGAGGTCCATGGCAATGTGAGTGGCAGGTCCAGGGCTCCCTCCCAGACGTGTCCGCCCCCACCACTACTCTCCTCATTCTTAGTCCTGTCCCTCCTGTGCCCTTTGCCCTCAGAGTGATCTGTCAGGGTCATGTTCTTTGTGATCTCCGGACCCCTCATCCACCCGTCCACCCACCTGATCCATTTCTAATCTTTAGTAGACTTCCTGACCACAGCCTGAAACGGGCACCAGGCTGGAGTCCAGAGGGGAGCAGTGACCACAACTGTGTTCACCCTTTGTTAGTCAGCTTTTAATTATTTTGTCACTGTGACCAAATGATCTGGCAAGAAAAATTGGAGGAGGAAAAGTTTATTTGGGAATCACAGTTTCAGAGGTCTCAGTCCATGGATGGCCCACCCCATTGCTCTGGGCCCAAGGTGAGGCTCACATCATGGCGGGAGAGGATGACGGGAGAGGGTGGCGGAGGAGGGCAGCTGGGACACGGCCACAAGGAAGCAGGATGTCACCCAGGATGACATATACCCCCAGATCACACCCATGACCCACCTCCTCCAGCCACACCCACCTGCCCACAGCTATCATTCTCTCGGGGTCAGTGCACCATTTAGGTTGAGGCCCTCATAAGCCAGTCACTTCGCCTCTCAACCTTCCTGCCTTGTCTCACGTCTGGGCTTCTGGGGGACACATCACATCCAAACCATAACAGCCCTGATGTCGTGCGGCTTACGTTCTGGGTACAGAGCCCTGGAAAACACACAAACAAAGGACACAAACACTTCGCACCGGGCAGACCCTTGGGAGGAAAGACAGACATGGGATGGAGGCGGCCAACGAAGGACCCAGGAGAGGGGACAGCCCTCGACCTAAAGGACACAAGACTAGTGGTGCAGGCACCAGGCATCCAGATAGCAAGAGCAGCCAAGGCAAGGCTGGGGGCGGGACGGCTGGGCTGGAGTGCAGAGGGGTCCTGGAGTCAGTCCTCCAGGGACACTGAGGGACCAACTGACCACATGCCAGGAGCTGGAGAGGCAGAAAGGACACAGTGGGAATAAGACAGAGATCCTGTCCTCACAGAGTTGACCCTTCAGGGGATCCAACAAGTGAGAAAACACAGAAGCCGGGCGCGGTGGCCCACCCTGTAATCCAGCAGCTCCGGAGGCTGAGGCAGAAGGATTGCGGGTTCAAACCCAGACTCAGCAACAGCGAGGCCCTAAGCAACTCAGCCTGTCTCTAAATAAATACAAAAATGGGCTGGGGATGTAGCTCTGTGGTCAAGTGCCCCTGAGCTCAATCCCTGGTACCCCTCAATTTGAAAAAAATAAAAATAAAACACAGAAGTTAAGCTGATTCTTAAACTTCTTTTTAAAGTTGATTCTTTGGTTCTCAGAAACCCAAGAGCACAAAGAAAATAAAAGAGGGTAATTGACAGACAGTGACCCAGGACTGCTTTATCTAGGGTGGTCAGGGTGGGCCTGTTGGAGGAGGTGACACGAGGGAACCCGTCACAGGAGGCCCTAGAGGAGACCAGATCATAAATGATGCTGAGAAACTTCAGCTTGACCCCAAGGACCATGAGGAGCTACATCATGTCATGTGCCCAGAAAGATCTAGAAAGAACCTTCTGATTGCCATGTGGAGGCCATATCAGAGAGATAAGCCTAGGTTCAGGGATTCTGTGATTCTAGGCCAGTGAGAGTGAGACTCAGAGAAGAACTTCCTTGAAGGTTCTTATTCCTTGAACTCACCAAGCTCTGAGCCCTCCTAAGAATCTTCTGTCCCCAGACTAACTTGGCCACTGCCTTGACCTTCATTCTTCTCAACCATCACCTCTACAGAGAGGCCTTCCCTGGCTACCCACCTAACGCAGGACCCCCATCTCCGTGCCTGACGTGCCTTCTTCCAGCCGCAATGGTAATAAGCGGATTTCTTCTTCTGTTTACTTGTATATCTTGTTTTCTTTCCTCTCTTTGTCTCTTTTTCCTCCTTGGAAAGCTCCCTGGGGCCAGGGTTTTGTGTCAGCAGAGCCTCGCCCAGTGCCTGGCACTTAGTGAATACTGAATTAGGTCTTGGTGAAGTGGAAATAGTGGAGCTTCTGAACCATTTTTTGGAAAAACCCAGTGCCCACCCTCCCGGGACAGGGCCACCATGCTGTGGAGCCCATGCTATCTGCCTGACCCGGAGCAGAAGGGCTCCTCACTGTCACTGTTTCTTCTCTAGCTCTCAAGACAAAAAGGCACAGGAAGAATAGCAAGGGAGAGAGTTTTGAGAGCTACCAGGTGGCCCACCTCCGGCTGATGAAGCTGGTGGAGGATGGGAACCTGAGCCAGCTCATTGAGGAATTCCTGGCCAAGGAGGACAAGAACTTTGCCCGGTTTACTTACATCATGGAGCTCAACAACGACATGGAGATGATGAACAAGAAGATCCAGGAGATCCAGGTCGGGACAGCTCTTGTTTGCCTGGGTCTGGGACCACCTGTTCCCACAGCAGCCCTCCCTAGGGCAGCCTCCCTGGGATGTTCCAGACATTCTCTACAGTGAAAAGGGCCGCGAGGTCACACCAGCCTAGCAAGCATCGCTGTGTGTCCCCCGCACTCCCCCTACGATCTAACTTCTCTGAAACTGGCATTTGTGTCTCACTAAAGACGTACATTGAATGGGTTCGGGTCCCCTCTACCTCCAGTAGGGACGCTTATAATCCATGGCATACTTTATAATCCAGAGAGATGCAAAGCATAAAATATTTACTATTTACGATCTTTCTGGCCCTTATTCCCCCGCTGCAGGGCGGGTGCCAGGCTGCAGACTGGCCAAATGCAGCCTGCCTTCTTTTTTGCTTCTCCACTTGCTAATTTGCTAATTTATTAGTTTCCAACATTTGAAAAATCAGTATATTCCACATGCAAATCGCATTTCCTGTTTCTCTTGGAAAATCAGATCTGACCACTCTGGCCCTTATTCCCCCGCGAAGCCCAGTTCTTCCCCCGTCCGTCTGCCCCAGGCTCCCTACTGGCCCCCCAAGCCCGCCAGGCCTCTCGGGCTCGGCGCATCGCCGCTGCCCCCTGGTGGTCAAGTGCGGCACTGCATGTGCTCTGCGGGCCGAGCGTGGTGAAGGGAGAGTGGGCAGGTGAGGCCTGAGTTTCCACTCTGCAGGAGGGAGGGTCTCTCTAGACCCAGTGGGACAAGGACAAGCCATAGCAAAATATGTGAGAACTCCAGGTTGTTTTTTTTTTTTTTTTTTTTTTTTTGTACTGGGATTGAACCTGGGCACTCTACCACCGAGTCACATCCCCAGCCCTTTTTATTTTGAAACAGGATCTTGCTCAACTGCCCAGGCTGGCCTCCAACTTGTCATCCTCCTAACTCAGCCTCCAAAGTTGCCAGGATTACAGGCATACACCACTTGAAGACCCGGCTTCCCCGTGGTCTCTGAAGCTGGGACCTTGTTAGAAAGGCACATTCTTGGATTCAGAGACTCTGGGGACCTGTGATCTGCGTTTTCACAAGCCTCCAGGGGATTCTTGCTGGAGTCTGAGAACTCCTGCTCCGGAGCTGCCCAGACCAATGCAGTAGCCACTAGCCACATGTATTTATTTAAGTTTAAATTCATTGCAATTAAATAAAATTGAAAAACCAGTTCCTCAGTGGCACTAGCCACATTCTCATACCCACATGTGATGACCACAGTCCGTATTACTGCAGGTAGAAGGTCCCCACTATTCACACAAGATGCTGGTGACGGCCCCCTAGGGACTCTCCAGAATGGACGCCTCACACCCTCCCATGCCATCATTCTGCTCTTCATTAAGAAACCTCAGAACCTCCGAAGCCTAGGAGCGGCTCTGAGGTTCTAAGACTCTTGAACAGGTCATTTAACTCCTGATTGGGACCAGGTGTGGTGGAGCACGCCCGTAATCCCAGCAGCTCGGATGGGAGGCTGAGGCAGGAGGATCACAAGTTCAAGGCCAGCCTCAGCAACTCAGCAAGATCCTGTCTCAAAATAAAAAATAACAAGGGCTGAGGAGGTGGCTCAGTGGTCAAGTGCCCTGGGTTCAATCCCTGGTACAAAACAAACAAACAAACAAACAAAAACACCTCTTAGGCCTCTGGAGGCACAGCTTCTTTTGAGGTGTGGTAGGGGAGGGGAGCACCCCGTTTCCTCACAGTGGATTTTCTCCCCGGGCAGGATGAGATCACCCACCTGCGATCCCAGCAGCAGTCTTCCCACGACGACAGCGGCTCTGTCCTGAAGGAGCTCGAGGTGAGCCGGGTGCAGAGCATGGGATGGGGGGTCTCTGTTGTGTGTGGGTCAGGCAGCCCGTCAGCTGGTACCTGGAGCAGGAAGCTGTTAGCCCCATGACCTGAGGCTGGCCTGGGTGACATCCAGACACGTTTCCTGAGCAGGTACTATGTGCCAGGCACTGGACTCAGTGCTTGGAAGTGGACGCTGTTGATCTCTCCAACTCACAGATGAGGAAACTGAGGTTCACAGAGGTAAAATCACTTGACCAACCTCGAGGAGCTGGGATGTGTTATGACATTTAAGTTGTACTTGGCAGCTAATAAAAGGACCCAAGATAACAGTGGCCTAAGCAAGACAGAAGTTTCCTGGTTAAATACATCGGGAGATGGGCACTTCAGGGCTGGTAGGGTTCCATCATGATGTCATCCATGGCCCAGGCTCCTTCTAGCTTTCTAGTTGGCCATCCTGAGTGTGTGCGTGGCTTACATTCCAAATGTGCCAGGTCATTTAACTCCTGATTGGAGCATACCTGTAATCCCAGCAGCTCCTTGTGGTTGCATCATAGCTTCCATAGGTCCAGCCATCACATATACATTCCAGGCAGGGAGAAACTGGGGAGTAAACAAACATAAAGGGTGGGGGAGGGGGGCCTTGCTATCTGTCAACCAGCTTAAGCTATTTTCCAGAAGATTCAGCTAAATGATTTCTGTATTTACATCTCATTGACCATCCATGTTGCAAAACAGGTTTGGAATATAACTTAGGTGCCCTCATTGCCACCCCACAGTCAGTCAGGTCTTGTCATTAAGGCATAAGGGGAGAATGGATTGCAAATACTGGTCAAAACCTTGAACTTCTCAGGAGGTCTGACCAACGTCCTCCTCTAATCCAGAGTTCCTGGCCCAGGAACCGTTCTCCTGGGGCACCTCCCATTCCCCCTTTGTGGCTTGTGTCAGGTTCCCCGGGGCTTCGGGTCCACAAGGATGAAGGTGCTATCCTCTGACTGACCACTGGAGGGCAGCAGAGCACGTGCTGCCACCGAGGTGCTTGGGCTCAGAGCCGTGGCTCAGGGGGAAGGCGAAGGGGCACTGCAGACCCCCAGGCAGGGTCCAGGTCTTAGGAGGACTCCCACCCCAACGAAGAATACTTGCCTGCGGTCCCACATCCTCGCTTGGGGCCACCCAGAGTCCAGACTCTTCTTTGGGGTGGAGACAGGCATTGCCGGGGGTGGGGGGCAGTAGAGAGGCTGCCAGCCCCTCTCTGCCCATGGTCCCTGCATTAGCTCTTTGTTCCTTAGGTTTTAGCTTGACTTGGGGACTCTCCTTTTCCAGTGCAAATATCTAAGCCGGAGAATCTGTCTCAATAGCAGTAGGTTCCCAGGTTTTCCTACCCCTCCTTTCACCAGTTTCTGCCCCTCTGGGAGAAGGGGTGAGCCTACTCCCTCACTAGGATCCTGGGAAGGCTCTCAGAACAGTTACTTCCTAGCTGTGTGACCTTGGAACAGTGACCTAACTTCTCTGAGCCTCAGGTTTCTCATCTGTAAAATGGGGCAATCGTCCTACCTGCTGCTCATGGCTGGGGAGACTTGTAAAACCATGACTTGAGCCTGTGACCTCCCGAGCCCCGTGTGGCCCTCCGTGGTTCTCCTAGGGCCCAGGCCTGCTTTGCAGTCCAAGAACTCAGGGAGCGGGAGGCAGGATGGGATGCAGCCATTCTCATTTCCAGCCGCAGGTCAGAATCCCAGGAGTCCTCAAAGTTCCCTGCTGCCCCGGTCACAACTGGTCACATCTGGTCACAACTGGAGCCAGTGAGATCTGACCCCCAGAGGGTGGAGCGAAGGTTGCAAATATTGTAAAGCTCCTGTTGACCCCAGTGTGTCACCCAGGCTGAGATACAGTGGGCTCCCAGAGAGTCTCAAACTTCTCTGTGCACCAGTGTCACCTGGAGGCTCAGATGCCTGCCTCAGCCCGATCCTGCATGTCTGGGTGGGCCCCAGAGCTTGCACCACGCCCATGATCCCCCGTGACCTGACCCTGCCCGTCTGGGGACCCCGCTTTGGAAACCACTGGGCTGGTGCAGGTGTTCTAGACCATGGATGGTGAGAACCGTTTATGGGATGGCAGCCAGCACCTGCAGCACCTGCAGCTCCTAGGATGGGAGGGACAGAAAAGGAAAACAGAGAACACCTGTGGACACTGCTGGTGAGGCCTGATTCCATGCCATCAGGTGACACACAGAGCTGTGTCCTGCGCCGCGCTCCTTCCTTTTCAGAAAGCCCAGGTGAGGACTCACCTTAAGGGGAAGGAGGCGGTGGGCCCCGCACAGCGTGGTGCCTTCTTCTAAATGCACGACTGGGGCCATTTAACTGGTCCTGCCCCCCTCTGAGGGGTGAAGCCAGTGGCTGGAGATCCGGACCCCCGAGGGTCCCCAGCCCCCTCGCCTGGAGAGTCCCGTCCAGCGGGCTGACCCCGGGGAACTGGTGTCCACCCCCAGGAGAAGCTGAGGAAGACCACGGAGGAGGCCAACAGGTACGAGGACAAAAACCGCGAGCTCAGAGAGACCCTGGAGCATCTCAAGACCTCGGTGGAGAATCTGTTCAAGAAGATCAACTGCGATGCCTCCAAGATCCTGGTGCAGTTGGGGGAGACCGGGAAAGTCACCGACACCAACCTGTCCCAGTATTTCTGTGAGTCGCCCTGGGGCCGTCCAGCGCTTAGCAAGCTTTTCCAGTGCTTTCCGTGACCAGGCTCGAGAACTCATTCCTGCAGAGGTGGTGAGCCTGGGGGTGAAGCCCAGGCACCAGAGCCAGGCTTCGTGGGTTCAAATCCCGGTTACGCCCTGACTAGCTGTGTGGTCCCCGACAAGGTGGTTTCAATTTTTTGTTTTGTTTGTTTGTTTTTTAGGGCTCTTTTCCTTTTTCTTTTTTTAATATGGTCTTCCTAGTCGGACAGGACAGTGGAGTGTCTTTGGACAAAGCATACATACATGTTATAACTTCCCATTCTGTGGCTGTACATGTGTGGAGTCTCCCTGGTTGTGTGTTCCTCTAGGAGCATGGGAAAGTCACGTCCAATTCATCCCGCTGTCTTTCCTATTCCCATCCCCACTCCCTTCCCTTCTTTCCCCTTTGTCTAATCCAATGAACTTTTATTCTCCCCACCCCCTTATTGTGGATTAGCATCAGCATATCAGAGAGAACATTCGGCCTTTGGTTTTTGGGGATTGGTTTATTTCACTTAGCATGATTGTCTCCAGTTTTGTCCATTTACCCGCAAATGCTATAATTTCATTCTTCTTTATGGCTGAGTAATATTCCATTGTGGATGTATGCCACATTTTTTAATCCATTCATCTGTTGAAGGGCACCTAGGTTGGCTCCATAGCTTAGCTATTGTTAATTGTGCTGCTGTAAATATTGACGTGGCCGCATCACTATAGTATGCTGATTTTAAGTCCTTTGGGTATATGCTGAGGAGTGGGATAACTGGGTCAAATGGTGGTTCCATTCCAAGTTTTCTGAGGAATCTTCAGACTGCTTTCCAGAGTGGTTGCGCCAATTTGCAGTCCCACCAGCAGTATGAGTGTGCCTTTCCCCCACATCCTCACCAACATTTATTGTTACCTGTATTCTTCTAGGCAAGTTTTTGAACATCTCTGTGCTTTCTGTTCTTAAATATTGAAAAAAAATGCAGGGTTAAACCCTAGAGTTACTTCATAAAGCTATTGGGAGGAATAAATAAATGAAGAGTTCTTCGAGGAAAAGAACTTCAGAGTCATTGCAATAGATGCAAAAAAGCATGTACTAAAATTCAGTATCCCTTCATGATAAACACTCCCAACCAGTTAGAGCTACAGGGAGCTTTCTTAACTTGATAAAGGCATCCACAAACAAACAAACAAACAAACCAAAAAACCCACAGCTAACCTCATACTTAATGATAAAAAGCTGAATATCTTTCTTCTAAGATCAGGAGCAAAGCAAGGGCTTTTGCTCTCTATTCTTTTTCAAATTTTTTAAAATTTATTTTTTGTAGATGGACACAACACAATGCCTTTATTTTTATGTGGTGCTGAGAATCAAACCCAGGTCCCGCCCGTGCTAGGCGAACACTCTGCTGCTGAGCCACAATCCCAGATTCTTACTCAATGTCAGAATGAGGTCCTAGATGATGCAATAAGGCAAGAAAAAGAAATCAAAGGCACACCAATTGAAAAGGAGGAAATAAAGTGCTCAGAACGGTGCCTAGTGTAGCAAATGCCTGGTGACTATTGCCTGCGTTTTTAGGCAGGCCCTGAGCTCAGGGTGCAGAGGGAGGGCACACCTACCCCGATGGAGTCCACTTGGAATGAATGGCTTCAATGCTCCTAGAGTTGACCCTGAGATTCTTCATAGAATCTGGTTAGTGGTGGGTTAGAAGGATTTACAGGCATAGCACATAGTAGTACTTATGGCTACAGTTGATCTCAGTGAAAGGGTTCAAGGTGAAAGCAGCACAGAGAGAAACATCTGTTCAGAAACCACATGATCAACCACATGTACTAACCGTCCAGGGTGGGCCACTCTGACCAGGTCCTGGTGGTGGGATCCTTGAGATCCAAGTTCCAAGATGCTGGCCACCTCACCACCACATCTCAGTTCCTGCCTCAGGGCCTTTGCCCAGGCTGTTTCTGGAACACTGGTCCATGTGCCCAGTTCCTCCTCATTCTCAGACCTCAGTGTGCGTCCTTTTCTCCCGTGAGACCTCCCTGCACTGCCCCATGTGAAGCTACCCTGTGACCCCTGCTCCTGGGGGTGCTGTGATTTGACATTCCCCGTTTGTCTGTGAGTAGAGAAAGCTTTTTCTATCCGAGGCTATGAGGTTCCTGAGAGCCGGTAGCACAGTTCAGCTGCCAGTATTTCTGGTCTGATTTTTAGATAGAATCAGTTTGGGGTGTGTGCATTTTGTTGTTGTTGTTTTTTAAATGATCCAAATCCAGGAGTTACCGAGATCAGAGAAGGCACTTCCCCCGGATGGCGAGGCCCCTGGAATCCACCCTCCCCTGGCTGGTTCCTCCATGCACATGGAAGGAGAGACTGCTCCCCAGAACTCTTCAAATGCCAGGCCGTGGCTCAGGGAGGGCTGTAGGGAACAGCATCTCAGGCAGAAGGAACTGCATGAGCAAGGGCCCGGCGACCAGCTCAGAGTGCAGATTGGGGAAGAGAGTTTAAGGCTGGGCTCTTCCCCCTTCCCTGGTTCCCAATTCTCAGTCTAACCCACGTCTCAACCCTCCTTTCACTATGGCCCCCTGAGGAGCCTTCAGGATGTTCTTTTCCTAGTGTCCCTCCTGGCGAGATCTGCACCCCAGGTGTCCAGGTACGGCTGTGTGTCCATCTTGCTTCATGAGTCAGAGGTTCTGTTTTTGCTTCTCAAGGGGGACCGCAGGGTGTGACCCAGAGAAAGCGGGTCCTGGGGGGCTCTCGCGGGCAGGTCCCCGCAGCCACCCCACCCCACGCCCCCGCCCTCTCGCAGCCCTCATCGAGAAGAAGACCAACGACCTGCTGCTGCTGGAGGCCTACATGCGAATGCAGGAAGTGGACATGGACACCGAGCCGCCCCCGCCCTTCCTCAACCCTTTCTGGGGCGGCTCTGCCCTCGTGAAGCTCCCAGAACCCCTCAAGGTCACCCCACCCGTGCTGGGGACTGATTCCTTCAGCGACAAGATAGAGGACAGTGAGTGCCTGCCCCCTGGGTGGGGCGTCCTGGCTGGTGCCCTGGGGACTGTCTCTCCTGCTGGGGGCCATCTGCCTGTAGCCCCTCCACATGGTTTCTGGGGACAGCAGAGCCGGGCCTTCTCCCTAGGCAGGGCCTCCCATCGGCCCCACTAGCCTTTGGAGGGCAGTTTGGTAACACTGAGGTCAGAGAAGGCACTTCCCCTGGATGGCGGGGTGGTGCTGGACAATTACATATAACAGGGGGGAGAGGGAGGAGGAGGAGGAGGGAGGAGGAGGAGGGAGGAGGGGGGAGGAGGGGGAGGATGAGGGAGGGAGGAGGGAGGAGGAGGGAGGAGGAGGGGGGAGGAGGGGGAAGGAGGGAGGGAGGAGGGGGAAGGAGGAGGGAGGAGGGGGAGGAGGGGGGAGGAGGGAGGGAGGAGGAGGGAGGAGGGGGAAGGAGGGAGGAGGAGGGGGGAGGAGGGAGGAGGAGGGAGGCCTCTAGGTCATCAAAGCCGGTGGGCCACCTTGGGAGTGTGGAGTGTCTCTGGTGGTGGGTTGTGGAGCGCTTTGCATCTAAGTTTAACAATTCTGTCTGTTTGGTGCGGGGGGCGGGGTTTGGACCCAGGGGCGCTCTACCACTGAGCTCCTCCTCCAGCCCTTTACATATTTTGAGACAGGGGCCAGCTGAGTTGCTGAGGCTGGTGTTTCCATCCCTCCTCCTCAGTGCACTGTCAGGGACTCACAGACGAGGTCTTCTCTTCTGTCCAAGGGAGTGTGGCTGCACCATGGGTGTGGATTAGAAGGGGTGCCACTTGTGGGCAGGTTAATTTGGGAAAGGTGCCCTGCTGAATAGACATGACTTGGCAATCAAATAGGAGTTGACTTTCAGCCCCTCCACTCACCCCTGGCCTCTTTGTGCAGTGCATATCCTGAACAACTGCACATCACAGCCTTATCTCCTTGATATTAACCAAACACCCTTGACATTCTTATCCGGGAGGAGAAACAGTGATTGTCTGGACATCCCTGGAAGCAACCTCTGCCCAGTGGTCCCCTTCCCAGCCCTGAGGATTCTCACGCCCCACCCCCCAGTGTTGTACAGGGACCTGGCCAGGCTCGGGTCTCCTTGCCTCAGGTGCCGGTGAGCAGGGCAGAGCCACCTGCTCATAAGTGTTCCCCCTCTGCAGTGGAGAAGCCCCTGGACCATGGCAGCCTGAGGCAGCTGGTGCTGGACAATTATGCCCAGAAGGAAGTTGGCAGGCCCACAGCCTCACCCAGCGAAACCCGAGGCCGGCGAGACCAACCGAAAGAATAAAGGTTTTGTTCCTAACCTCAGTGCCTCGGTGCCTCGGTGCCTTCTCCTTCTCGGCTGCTAAGGGAGCGGGCACTGGGCCCGGGCAGGTGGGGGTGAGAAGGCCGGGTCCCAGGGCCGCCGCAGGAGAGGGACCGGGGTCAGCGCTGCCGTGGACCTTCAAGCAGGTGGCCAGAGGCGCAGCAGGGGGCGGGCCTGTGTGTGGCCCGTGCGTCTCCATTCCTGGGGCTGCGTGCCCATGTCGGGGGCTGTGCGCCCGTGTGCACACCTCTCTGTCCCTCTCCCCGGTCAGCTGTCACTTCACAGCCCCATCCCGGGTGTCCTGCCTGAGCCACCCTCTGCCTTCCTGGGTGAGCTGAGCCACTGGGGCTGCCTGTCCCTGCAGGGGCCCAGCACAGGGTCTCTGGAAGGACTGGGAGGTCATGGGGGACACACTGTGGCAGGGTGTGGGCTGACACAGGCCCTGAATGCCCTGGGTCCTGCCCCCCCCCCGCCCCCAGCACTGGATGTGGCCCCAGCTCCCAGCATCCAGGGTGACATCAGGGGCTGCAGGGACAGTCCCACCTGGCTCCTCCAGCCTCTGGGACCCTTTGTTCCCTGCACGTGTCCCCAGCTCCACTGTCTCACAAGCGGGGATCTTTGCTGCTTTGTCACCATTCACCCGGGCCTTGTCCCGATTCTTGGGGATTCCCTGGGAACCCCCTTCCCTTCTCCTCTGTGGTCCCTGGGGAAGTTGTCCCCCCATCTTCAAGCCACGAGGGCAGGGGACTGATCAGGTGACCCAGGCCTGCCAATCAGAGCACTGCACTGGCCAATCCCAGCAGTTAGCTCAGGGTTGGATCAGGTACCCCAGAGAAGACCCCAGGAAGACCTAGTCAGTACTTGTGTGAGGCTGGGAAGACAGAGGTTTGCCGAGTGGGTAGAAGAGCTGGGAGCTGCTGAGAGCCATTTTGCCATCACTGAGAGCAGAGCAACCTACAAGAAAGAGCTGTGGGGAGGCCGCCGCAGGGTTGGGTGCATTGTTTGAGTTCCTGGAGGCAGCTGTGCCTGAAGTCCTTGGACTTACTGGTTTTGTGAACCCAGTTGATTCTTAAGTTTGGATTCTTGCAGCCATAATAGACCTGAGTGCTTCAACATGAGTCAACTCAAGCACAGGCCTGGGCCCCAGATAGAAGCAGAGATCAGCCCCCCTCCCCCAATTTGCTAGGAGAGAAGTACAACTTGTACTTTATCTGACCTGAAATGGCCCTCTTATGGTTAACAGGCACAATTTTTGCCTGGTGAGCCATGTTCTTAGCCCTCTTCACTCTCACGGGGCCCATCGCAGCCTCTGGGAGACTATCCCCATGGCGTTCCCAAAGGAAGGGTGTCTATGAACACTTGAGCTGTTGGGAAGCAAGGGCTGTGGTATCCAGTTAATAGGCCCTTGATTGGGACAGTCCTAAGTGAATGCAAAGGTCTATCTCAAAGAGTCATTAAGATTCAAGATAAGGACAAAAGGGTCAGCACTAGCTCATATGCCGCCTTTGTGCAGATCAGCAAAGGGCCCTCCTTTCCCAAGGCGCTTCTGTCTGAGGAACGTCATGACCAGCACACAAGCTCCTGTTTATTTGAACTTGGCCTCGGGATGGATTTCCAGCTGCAGGCTGTGTGGCCACGTGGTCATCTGTAAGTACCCAGACGGAGATGGAGGCCGGGCAGGGTGGAGGCCAGACAGGGTAGAGGCTGACTGGAAAGGAGACCGGGAGCCCAGGTGGCTGGCCTGCTTCAGTCCTTCTCCTCCCCATGGGTGATGATGTGCACCAGGTTCTTGTAGTCCAGGTTGCCCGTCACGTCAGGGGGGAAGGCCGTGAACATCTGGTCGATCTGCAAACACCAGCAAGATGCTGAACAAGACAGAGGGGCTGGAGCTGGGTAGGGAGGTCCCAGGCAGAGACCCTCGCTGACCCTGAATCTCAGCTCCACACCTTCCTCCCTCCTCAGGTGCTGACCCCAGCCCCTCAAGTGGACGAGCTGCTGGGATGTTCCTGGACACCCAGCCCCCACGGGGAGCAGAGGGATCAGCGACCCTTCAGGGGCCAGGTGGGTCACATGAGGGAGCCTACGCCTGGCGGGGTCTGTGGCTGAGTGGGGGTGTGCAGCTGGGCCGGTTGAGGGTGGCCGCGAGGGCAAGAAGCCAGACTCCTCAAAGGAAACTAGGAATTCAGATCTGTCCTAAACATGTAGATTTCCCACTTAGCAAGGGTCACTGGTTCGCTTGATACAGCTGATGCTGGTGCCGCCCAGTCACAGAACCGAGCTTTCCTTTCTGCCTGTTTGAGCCTCACAGAATACCTCGAGGTTCGTTCCACTCTTGTTTCCACCTTACGGATAAGGAAACTGAGGCACAAAGGTTAAGGAGCTTGTCCCAGGTCTCCCATCCAATGGGAGGTGAAGGACTCTCTTTGCATCGCTTGAGTTTTGTAGGTAAAATGTAAATAGAATTTTGAACAAAATGGGGAACTGGATGGACATGGGCCCCAGAGGCCTCAAGGTGGCTACTTTAAATGGACTCCTTAAGGCTCCTTATTAATGTTCACATGACAGTTGCTCCTTGAGGACCTTTTGGCAAATTAGCTAGTGTCCCTTCTTCTGGACTCACTACTGCCACCTGCTGGGAAATGTGTGCAACAACAGTCTGATCTAGGATGCCTGTAGGAAAGAAGGTGCTGTGGGGGGGTGTTGATCAGTGCTCAAGTTGCACGACAGTCCATGGTGGCCCTTCATGGCACAGTAAATGGGCGCTCTCACCGTGTCTCAGTGCATGTGGGGAAGGCAGGACCTGGAGTCAGACAGGCCTGGGTGTGGGTCCCCGCTCTGGCATTCACCATTAGCACTGTCATTTTAGACAAGTGACTTACTTCCCCAGGCCTCAGTTTTCTCATCTATAAAATGACAATGATCCTGATCCTCGCAGAGTGTCTGAGAGAATGAATGCGGCCAGGGCTCCCTCCCTCCCTCTCTGGGACGGGTGATTCAGTGGAGACAGAGCCCCTGGGAGGACCAGGCGCTGGACGGGAGGGAGTGTCTGAAGGGACCCTACCTCCTCCTTGGAGAACCTCTCTGCCTGTGTGGTCAGCATCTCCCGCACGCTGCAGAGAGAGGACAGAGGTGTAGGTGCCAGGTGGGGGCAAGGAGAACAGGCGCCACCCGCCCCCAGGGGAAGCCACTCACTAGTCGGCCTTCAGCACCCCTTTGCCTTCCGGGTCAAACACCTTGAACGCGTTGAGGATGGTCTCTTCGGGGTCCGCCCCTGAAATGGAGAACAGGGCCCACAGGTGCTGCAGGCGGCTGGGGACCATGGCACCCAGGACACAAGGCCCAAGTCCCTTCTGAGATGGAGGGGCGAGAGCAAGCCTGCTTGCCTAGCTAGGAGGAGACCCTTCCTTCCTCTGGGCACTGAGCCTGGGGTTTTGAAAGAGGGCTGAGAGGCCAGGTGTGTCTGAGCTAACTGAAGGTCAAGTTTGATCTAGGTTTCAGAAAGACTCTGAACCCTGCTAGCTATGTGGCCTCAGGCAAGTGACTTTCTGTCTCTGAGCCTAGGTTCCCCACCCACAGATGGGGGAAAAGAGTGAAATTTACATCCTAGGTGCTGCTCATTGAGGTAAGGCACCCAAGTGCTTAGCATGAGCCTTGGAGGGACGACGGCTGACATTTCTATCCTGTTTTCCCTCCAGTTCCCTGGTGCGTCCTTGGGAGCTGCCCACTTTCTCCCAGCCCTGTCCATCTAGTGCTTAAATTGACACCCAGAACCGAAGACATGCTAAGAGGCACACACATGTGCACATGCATGTGTGCGCGTGCGCACACACACACACACACACACACACACAGAGGAGCATGTGCACAGGCCTACCCTTGAGTTTCTCCCCAAACATTGTCAGGAACACGGTGAAGTTAATGGGCCCCGGAGCCTCCTTGATCATTTCATCGATTTCCTCGTTCTTCACGTTCACACGCCCTGCAGTGGGGACATGGGGCCTCAGTGCTGGCAGAGGGACAGTGGCTGACATTTGTCATTGTGCCTCAAGGAATCTCCTCTAGGGACAGTCAGAAATGGGGAGGACGAGGCCAGAGTTCCCTGGGGAGATGCTCTCCGTGGGCCAGAAAGCCAGGCGCACCCCCACAGCCCATGGGGGGCCGGGCTGGTTCTGGGGACTGAAACCAGGGGTGCTTTACCCCTGAGCCGCATCCCCAGCCCTTTCTGTCCTTATTTTTTTGAGACAGGATCTCAGTGGGTCCCGGAGATTCTGATACACCTGCTCTTGGTCCTGCTGATGCCTTTATAACCCCCTATGCAAATAAGAACAAGCTGCCCCTGGCTACCGTCTCTGTTTTAGATATGAAAAGCGGGGGTAGCTATTCGCGGTGACCCTGAGTTCTGAGGATAGGGATCGGTGGCGGTGGGTGGGGGTAGCAGATTGGACATGTATATTTTGAAAGAAGCTCCGTGCTCTCCCGATCACACCCTCGAGATGTTAAATAAAGCTGAGTCCAGAATAGAACGATCCCAGTTATTTGAGAAAAACAACAGATATGCCTAGAAAGACTCCGAAGAGAGAAACGGAAAGGTTAACGCGGAATGTGGCCTTTCGGGGGACCGTCGTCCTCTCCCGTATGTTTTGCAGAATGTCTGCTTTCTAGCGAGAGCTGGCCGCGCGGAGCTGCTCCTAAGAAAACTGAAAGGTGCGGGAAAGCGTCTGTCCCCGCCTCTGAAGTTCTCTGAAGGTCAGTTGTGGCGCCGTCTTTCTTTGGGAAAGGACAAGCTGTTGGCTTTTTCTGAGGGTCTCCCCTCCCACCCCGGGGCTATGGGACAGGGGACCTGCCAGTGGCTGGCAGGTGACATACCAAGGGCGGCAAAAGTGTCCCTCAGATCGTTCTTGTCGATGAAGCCGTCCCTGTTCTGGTCCATGATGGTGAAGGCCTGTGGAAGGGAGGGGACCGGCTGGTCAGTCCAGGAGGCTGGGCCGAGGGTCGGGGCACCCAGGCTTCTGGGATCTTCTGCACTCAGCCCAGGCACAGCGACAGGGGGCAGGTGGACGCACTGGCGGGGCTGGGGGAGGCGGTGGGAGGGGCTGCTCACAGGACGGAGGTTCTTTTGAGGGTGATGGGAGTGTCCTGCCATTGGAGAGCAGTGACCATGGAATGAGGGCTGGGGATGTGGCTCAAGCTGTAGTGCGCTCGCCTGGCATAGGAAGGGCGCTGGGTTCGATCCTCAGCACCACATAAAAATAAAATAAAGATGTTGTGTCCACTGAAAACTAAAAAATAAATATTAAAAAATTCTTTCTCTCTCTCTCTCTTTAAAAAAAAAAAACCAAAAAACCACGAATGGCACCCTTCACCTGAAGAGGCCAACATCATGATATGTGAACTACACCTCCATGAAACTGCTGTTTTTTTTTTTTTTTTTTTTTTAAGGTGAAATCCTGGAGTCTCATGTGGTCTCCCCACTCCCATGCCCGGGCCATCCGTAAAGCAGGGTAGACCGGTCACCTCCCCAGCTGGTCCCAGGGAGATGCCCAGAGCTCTGTAATCGCTCAGGCATGTCACAAATGGGGCTTCGGGGTACACTTTTTGAGTGCTTTGCTACAGCTGGTTTCTGGAAGTATTTGCACCTGCTGTGCCCCCCCTCCAGCAGCTGACCTCAGCCCAGGGTGGGGCAGGGTGGGGAGACAGAGCTGGGGGTGGCCTTGCCCCTGGATGGTGGCACTGCATCCTTCTTTTCCTGGTGGCCCATGGGACAGGCCTGCCAGCAAATCTGAATGCTCCTGTCTGCGAGTCCCAACCTGGTCTCTCAGCATGTTCCCTCCCCAGGGCCAGGTGGGGGTGTGGATGGCCCAGTGTGAGCCCTCACTGCTGCTGGACATTAATGCAGTCTGTCCTTCTCAGCCCGTGGGCAGTGGCTGCATCCTACCCAATTGTCCTGAGGTTTGCTTAGTAGTCCCCACCGTGGGACCACATGTCCAACAGAGTTGGTGCTCCATCATCAGACTGTACATAGACTGGGGGGTGGGGTGGGGGTGGGGGTATATAAAAAGAAACGGGGAATTTCATCAAAACAGAGGGAAGGTCAGTGGAGGAGACAAGGGGACTGAGGAGGGAGGATCCAACTGAAGCTGGGTATGTGCATCGAGGGTGTGGCACATGGGACACTGATTAAAAAAGAAAAGAAACTAAATGGATTAAGAGGGGTGGGGGGGTGCTGGACCCAGGTGAAGGGGCTGGGTTGGGTTCCCTGCTTTTGTGATAACATCAGGGTGCACCCTGGTGGTGCACATAACTAAAAGGGACAAATTTTGCAAAGACTGTAGGTTTTAAAGCTCAGAACATGCTGCTTTTCCCTCTCAGGTTGGAAAAAAAGTTGACTCTTGCTACCTAATGACCCAATATTGATGGAAATGTGGGGGAAAGGCAGTTTCTTCTTGGGGCCCTGGGGACAGGGATTCGAAGTATAGGATTCTGGACTGGGGTTTGTCCCAGCAGCTCTGCTTGCTTTCTCTCCCCCTCCTCTCTCTCCCTCCTCCCCCTCCCTCCTCCCTCTCCCTCCTGCCCCTCCTTCCCCCTCCCCTCTCGCCTCCCCCTCCCCCTCCCTCTTTCTTTAAGTTCCTTGCACACCCCCCCCCTCGGGGGTTCTGCTGCTGGAATTCACCCCCCAGGAAATCGTCAGAGATAGGAGCAATGAGGTGATCTTTATGATAATAAAACATTCCAAACAAATGCACCAAGAAGTCATTTAACTAGACACAGGAAAATGCTGACACTGAAGTGCTCAAAGGAAAAAAAATGTAGGCACTTGTGGGGGTGCAAGTTTGATCAGTAGATGCACACGTCACAAAGATGACTCCAAGGCTATGTCCTGACTCAGGGACTGATTATGTCCAAGTGGTAGAATTGAAGGTGCTTTTCTAAAAAAAGTTTTTCAACCAGGAATACGTTTTAGCTGGATGATCAGCAGAAGTTGTTAAAGAAGACCTCCTTAAAAGGTTCCCACACACATTCCCACTGAACCTGGATGTTCAGAGGACAGAGAGGTCCCTGCTGGGAGCAGGGAAGGCAGGAGGGCCTGACTCTGGCTGGGATTTCCACCCAGGGCCTTGCCTGGCCAGCTCACCCACCTCCTTAAACTCCTGGATCTGCGTCTGTTCAAACATGGAGAACACGTTGGAGTTGGCCCCCTCTGCCCTCTTCTTGGCTTTCTTAGGCGACTGGGGAGAAGAGCATCGATTAGAAGAGGCAGAGGCTGGGAATTAGAAAACCGGGCCACCCTGGGTGAGGGCTGGGCCTGCTCAGTGGCTGCCGTGACAAGGGGCCCCACTCATCTCGTGGTGCTGCTGGACGGGGAGAGGCCTGGGAGTAGTTTCTGGCCTATTGCAAGAGACCGTGGCTCTTGTGGCCGCTCCTCTGCAAGCTGAGAGTCGGGCAGGTGTGTCTCTGGTCTGGGGACAGAGGCCACACCTGCAGATCAGCCAGGTGGCACCCATCCTCAGGACAGCACATGAGGAGAATCAATTGGAGGGAAGGAAAAAGTCAGGCTCACCAAGCCATCAGGAGAGCTGAGACGAAATGACGCCCTTCCAGGGCGTTACAACCCATCTGCTCCCCGCCCCACAACTTTCCCTTGATCCAAATGGCAGTGAAATCGCCTCCCTAAATGTCCCATCCTTGTACCATGTCAACAGTTCGGAGAAGAAGGAATTAACTCCCCCCCACCCCAATCCCACTTCTCTCTGACTTTAAATAACAGCAACTGCTTAAACACAACACATGCACCAGTTCATTTAATTCTCCCAACTGCTCTGTCAAGTAGATGCTATTATTACATCCCTGTTTCACAGGGGAGGCAACTAAGGTTCAGAGGAGTTAGGTCACTTGCCCAAGATGGCACAGCCACAAAAAGGAGTTAAACTTGGACAGTCTTGAGTTGAACTTGGACAGAGCTTGAGTTGAACTTGGACAGTCTGACTCAAGAGTCTGTGCCCCTAACCACTGACCCACCGTGCCCTGAGTTGGGGGCTCCCTCTTCTGGTACGGGAACACTTGCCCAACAATACGGGAGGGAAGGTTTTAAGTTTGCAAGTTCAAAAGGTGAAAACAAAAAGATTCTTTTCCCCAGCTGCCTGAACCAGAGAAAAGAATTACAATTTGATCCTTAAGAGCGCTCGATCCCATTTTGCAAGCCCCGGGAGATATTGATTCCTCGAGAGGTCAGCAGACGAGACATAAAAAAAGCCAACTCTTTTATTTTGTTTCTGTGAGTTCCTGGGAGCTGCTGTCAGCTATGGCCACTTAGGGCACTGACTGGGGTCCCTCTGAGCGTGCAGGGCGCACAGTGCTCTTTCCATGGGGGGGGGGCTACAGTCTGTGGGAGCTCTCTCTCCCCCTCTCAGCTTTGGTCCTCAGCTTGAAGCTAGTGGCATCCCCTTCCTGCCCTCCCTGCCCCCAGCATCATCTCCTGGAAATCTGAGGTACTCACCATGGTGGACGGACACAGGGCTACTTCCCAAGTAGAATCCCACGCACTGCCCAGCTCTTCCCAGCCTGGGAACAATAAATACTTCCTCCCTGTGTTTAAAAATAACCCCATGACCACTTTTGGCAGTGATAGGTGAGCGGACGCCACCTAAGGCCCCCCCACCCCATGCCGTTCTTCTGAAGTCAGGGCAGCTCACTGGCGGCCACTGCCATGGGGTGACACGTGAGACCCAAAAATGCATTCAAGGTTAAAGAGACAGCGGCTGGGTCATGGGAGAGATGCTGCATGCTTTCCGTGGCGCTTGGGCAGGCGACACTTGTGCTTGTCAATTTGGGAAGAGAAAAAGGCAGAGAGAGGAAGTCTCTCTAACACTCTGTCATGGTTAGCCCTGGTCCCACCTCAGGGGCTTTGCTTGTGCCGCCTCCTCTACCTGCAATGCTCTGTCCCTCCCCTCCTTCCCATCTGTACTCAGACATCCCCTTCTCAGTGAGGCCTTCCATGTGCACTTGCAGAGGCACATACACGGGGTCCACTCACACACGCCAACACACACACACACGCACAGCCAGAGGAGCTTTTCTCTGCCAGCACCAGAATGGATGTCTCGCCAGCTCATAGGCACACCATGGATTTTCGTTAAAGCTCTGGGTGAAAACACAGGAGCTATAAATGGCCAAGAAAAATGGTTGTTGCAGCCACAGGGATGGAGAGGTGGGGAGCCCTGGACATGGGTGAGGATGGGCTTGGGCCCACTGAGGTGGGCAGGTGTCTGGGTGTGTCCCTGAGGGCATCTGTCCAGCGGGGCTGTCTCGGGAGGCATTTTACCTTACGGGGCCTGTGGAGAGGTGCTTAGAGCAGAACTCCGGCTGGAGAGTGGGAGATGCGGAGTCCTCGACAGGGCGCTGGACCTCTGGGCCTCTGTGTCCGGTTGGAACATGAAGACCACAATGGCCCCCTCAAAGCTGCAGCTAGGAGAAGTGGGGTTGCCTCAGGGGATTCTGGGAATACCGAAGCCTGACCAGGGCACCGGGCCACATGTCTGCTGTGCTTGGGATCCACAGGGGGGAGAAAGGAGCAAAGTGGGCAGCGGGGGGCATCCCTGCCCTCCGGGCTGGCGAGGCCTGAGCACCTCCCCTCTTGACCACAGGCCCTCAGGGCTGGACCCCTGCCTGCTGGCTGCCTGTGGGACTCCGAAAGCCAACAAGATTCCTGCAACCATTCCGGAGTCCAGCTGAGCCCCCCCAAAAAACACTGAGGCTCTCAGAAGCCAGAGAGAACCCTGGCCTGAGCCACCAGAACAGGAACTTGTAGAACAATCAGAAAACAAACCAAGTGTATTGTGACCGATTGCTGTAGTGAAAATGTCGCCAGACGTGGTGGCTTCATACAGCACGTATCTGTTATCTTGTGGCACTGGGAGTCACAACTAGAAAAGGGCCTGTGGGCGCCACCCCCTCTGTGGCTCTGGTGGGGAGTCCTTCCCTTGTCTTCTCCAGCTCCCAGAAACCCCCACATTCCCTGGCTTGTGGTCTGCATCATTCTAGCCTCGGAAGCCAACCTCTCTGTGGCTGGCCCTCTTCCCTCCCTCTCCTAAGGACCCCTGTGACTGCGTCGGGCCCACCTGGGTCATCCAGGATGACCCCCACTTTCAGGTCCTGGCCTCATCCATCACATCTGCAAAGTCCTGTGCCATGGAGGGTCACATTCTCAGGGCTTAGGACCTGGGCATCAGTGCTAAGAGGAATGGGAAACAGGTCAACAGTGAGCAATGTCAACTACGATGACAAAGATCGAGTGTATAGAAAGTCATGGATGTGGGTGCACACACACTCGCTCCCACAAAAACAAGAACCAACCCCAAGCCCCACCCGCCCAAAAAGGTCAATGTTTTAATGTTTATTATTTAGGTGTAGTTGGACACAATACCTTTATTTTATTTATTTTTATGTGGTCCTGTGGATCGAGTCCGGGACCTCGCATGTGCTAGGGGAGCGCTCTGCCACTCACTGAGCCACAACCCCGAAAGGTCACTTTTACTGAATGATAATTTGCAAAAATTATTCTTTGGCAAATTTAAAGGAAGAGACCAGGAGATGCCTCCAGCAGTGTAAGGCACACGTCTCTTTATAAATTACTCGATTCGGGCGTCATGTTAGAGCAACACAGAGTGGGCTAAGTCAGGGGAGAGGCACAGAGTGGCCTCACATTGTGAGAGAAGGCAGCAGCGCGTTAATGTCATTATCTTTAAAAGCCAAAGAGTTGGATAATTCCAGAAAGTAAAATGAAAAAAAAAAAAAAAAGAAAATCAAAACCAACCAGCCTGTGAAAACATCTTGGAACTTCAAGTTCTGCTTTCTACACTAAAAATTAAGTGGGTGAGTTAGAGGGCGGGTTTGTGTCTGTTGAAAGCTAAGGAAAATCATGACGAGATGCCAACGACAAACACCCCAGATGCAGAAGCCTAAGATGAGCAGGGACTCGGGGACACGCTCTTCACAGAGGGTGAGGTGGTGGATGGAAACGCCCTGAGCTGCACGCTGGAGAAAGTCAGAAAACCCAGGCCAGGGTCAGTCCTGGCAGCATCCACATACCCCAGGATCAGGAGAGCATGGGACAGACCTGAGGGCAGGGGGAACACGGTCCCGGGGAAAACTCAAGAGGCCGTGACAGGGAGAACTGAGAGTTCCTACCGCAGGCTGGAAGTCCTGGTCCCCTGCTAGCATGGGGACAGGAGGAGCGTTTAGTTTTGATGCTCCTTTCCTGTAGCTCAGGGCTTTGTTATTGAACAAGCCAAGTCAGCTGAGTCCCGGCCAGCTGTGAATGAAGTTTTGATGTCTGAATTTACAGAGAAGCCACAGAATTCTCCGTTACCCTGGGCCTGACATCGGCCTCCCCTCTTGTCCTTTTTCTGTTCCAGGATCTAATCCAGGATAGCGCGTTGGACTTGGCCTTCTAGATCTCTCTCTCTCTCTCTCTCTCTCTCTCTCTCTCTCTCTCTCTCTCTCACACACACACACACACACACACACACACATATCTGTGTACACAAGTAGACTTCTTTTCACACTGATGGTGTCACACCACGTACACAGACACCATCTCACTCCAACAGTGTCACATCACACACCTGAGCACAAATGCACACATACCACCTGCCCCTGGGTCTTTCCACCCCTGGATGGGCCTTGGCCACCTTCCTGGCAGTTCCTGGCTCCCCTCCCTGGTGGCAGCCACAGGGCCAAGGGGGGGCTGTGAAGCTAGCTCACTTGATACGCGCTCAAGCAACAGCTGAAAAGGTGCTAAGAGCAATAGATTTTTTTTTTTTTCAGTATTTGGGATCGAATCAGGGACACTCAACCACCGAGCCACATCCCCAGCCCTATTTTGTATTTTATTTAGAAATAGGGTCTCACTGAGTTGCTTAGTGCCTCACTATTGCTGAGGCTGGCTTTCCTTCAGTGCTGGTGGGTGGGAACCCCCCTTTTTGAGCCCTGGGGCCTCTGAAGGTTTTAAGGCCGTGCTGGGGGCATATTTTAATTCATGCCCTTTGCAGGTACTTTTTCCACGTTAGTTCCCAGAATGTCGTCATTACATTCCACACTCTCAGGGAAAAGGGACCCTTCTCCATGTGACTGATGAGCATCCAGCAGAGCTAAAGAGAGGAGGGTTACCTAGGACCACACTGCTTTTGAGACAGCCAGGCACAGGGACTCGGCAGCCTCTGGAGACAATGTGCCTTGAGGCCCGTGTCCCTTTAAGGACGGTGGTGAAGTCAGCTGTCTCCCAAAGAACAAAGGCATACCAGGCCCTGCCAGCCCAAAGCTGCTGGGTGACGACTCTGTCACCAAGTGATAGCCTATCTCCTCATGTCAGGGCCCCTGGCCGTCAGGGAGAGCACCAGTGGGGAGGGCATCCTCTCCTGCCAGCCAGACGGGCACGACCACCAGAGATGGGCTGGGGGGGGGTGGGTGGTCAACGGGCGGCCTGGGTGCAGAGTGGGTGGGCAACTTCAGCCTCCGAACCGCGGCTTCCTCATTTACAAAGTGGACACCCAGTGGGCCTTGCCTCAAAGAACCAGAGTGAGCTGATTAATACCTTTGAAGTTCTAGAATCCTCTGGGCATGGCCTTGTTCAGTGAACGTCCGCTCTTACTCCAGGGCACTGGCTGGGACCCTTGCCGAGGGGCTGCGGGTAGAGGAAATAACATGTTCAGATACTAATTCATTTTTTCTCTCTTTTCCCAAGTTCTTTTATTACAATGACTTTGCCCCTCTCTTAGGTTTCCATTCCCAAACCAAAGTCCTCCGGCATCTCAATTCTGCCTCACCGGAGGCCCCTACAATGTCTTGCAAATCTGTTGCCCCCCCTAGGGTGGGAGCTCCCAGTCTGGGGTCTGCCCTTTCCTGCCTTTCCACCCCTAGTCCTTCCTGCATGCCCCACTCTGATGCCCCCTCTGAGGATGACTCCGGAACCTTCCATGGCTCCCCACTGGCCCAGGAGGAAGTCTCCTCCTTGGCCTGAAAGTTAAAATCTTACACTTGACCCTGATCTGCTAGAATGGCATGGTGATTGACAGCTGGGTTCTAGGTCAGCTCTTTCACTTCCTTGGTGGCAGGGACCTGGACAAATTCCTTACCTACCTTAAACCTCAGATTCCTCAGTCGCAGCAGCCCTAGCCTTGGAAGACCGATGTCACAGCAGACCCACTTACTCTGCCCGGCACTGTTCACAGCATGGTCCCCGTGGTCACTCACGCAGGGAGTGTCAGTGGCTGCACAGTGCCAGGCACTGCGTCCATGCTGTGTGATAGGAGGCGTGTGGCGGTTATTGCGTGTGGTCATGGCCTTCCCAGCCTCCTCCCCGCTGCAGGCCCCTGCTGCAGAGCTCCTAGGGACAGGGAGGGGCTCAGGGCTAACTGAGTTCCAGGGGACATGTACTGAGTCCTACAGGGGATATTACAGCTTGAGCGGTCCTTGGGGTGAGTGCCAAGGTCTGAGGAAAGCAGGCCTGTCCCCACAGTGACCACACAGCCACTGCACGGTGAACTCACCAAACAGGTCCCCAAAGAAACCATCCTCGCCCCTCTAGCCGGAAGCACATTGGGTCAGGCACTGCGCTCGGGGCTGAGCCTGGCTTATTTAATTTTCATAGAAGCACTAAGTTAAGGCAGGCGCTGACGCTAGACCCATTTTGCAGATAAAGAAGGCTCCGAGCAGAGCAGTCACAGTCACACAGCCCCACTGCCAGCACCGGGCAGCGCTGGGATTCGAACTCAGTCCCTACCACCACCACCATCCTCACTCTGGTGTTCCTTGGGGCCCAGGGACCCAGCCCCAGCTCTCACCCACCCCTCACCCAGAGCAAGATCTACCCCTGGCTGCCAGTGGACTGCTACTGGCTTTTTCTTCCCTCGTATTTTTAGCCCTGGGTCACCTGCCTGCCTGCAGTGGGCAGAGGCTCCCAGACAATATCGTTTTTACTGCTGCCCTTCAGATGCCCGCACCCAGCTGTCTTAGTGGCATTCCTGGCCATTGTTACCCTCCACGAGGCCCGGATTCCAGAGACAGCTGTGGCCGGCAGCCTGAGCCCCTCTGCTGAAGAACGTGGCATGGTGACAGCCGGATGGTCCTCATGCCGGGTCTGGAGCTATATAAAGGCTGCGCTGCTGGCTGCTCAGGCCGCTGACCTGGGGTCCTCGGGTGAAGGACCTTCAAGTGCTTCTTCAGCAACACCCAGCCGTGCAGGGCTGGGCAGGCCCCTCCCGCCCTTGCAGCCTTCATGGGCTTGAACTCAGGAGTGGTGGCCACAGCCTCGCCCTGGGGACGTGTGGGACCAGCTCCTTCTTGGTTCTGGCAGGAGGCGGGGGTGTCCTGTGTGTCACGGAATGTCTAGGGTGTCCTTGTTCTCCGCCCAGTAGCTGCCAAGAGCAAGCCCCCTCCCAAACTGTGACAGCCAGAAACGTCTCCAGACCTTGCCAACCGTCCCTGGGGAGTGGACTAATGTGGTTTGGGAGCCACTGACCTAGAGAACGGCTCCTGGGACAGGAGAGTGGGTGTCTGACAGTGAGGAGGCTGGGGGAGGCCAGGGGTGCAGGAGCCCACCTACTCTGCGTCCCCTGGCCAGGGCTGTGGGCAAGGGTGTGTGTGTGTGGAGACAGGCCGGTGGGGGAGATGCCACCCCTGCCACTTGGGGCTTGGGTGGGGATGGTTAGTGGCTTTTTCTAGGTGAACCTTTCTCTTTTCAACTACAAAATCGGTTGGGTCAGAACCCAAGCTCCAAGGAGTGAGGACCATGGGGTGTGCAATCCGAGTTGGAGGTTCAAGCGTCCTCCCTTGAATTCATGTGGAATCTTGAATTGTCCCTGAGCTCAGGCCTGCAGTCAATGCGCAGCCACTCCTGTCCAGGCCCCTGTACCAGCTCACCTGGGTGACCCCAAGAATTGCCACTGTTGACCCTCTGCAGTCCATTGCCAGGGGGACCTTTATAAAAGCCACTTCCTGCACTTGCAATGGCTGCTGGCTCCCTGAGGGAGAGAGCCTCCACCTGCCTGTCCTGCAGCCCCGTCCACACCAGGGCTTCTCCCGCCCTGGTGTGCTCGACACCCCCCGCCACTGCCGACATCAGGGCTGGCCACTCCCCATGGCGGGGCTCTCCTTGCCTTAGAGGATGTCAACCACATCCCTGGTGTCTCTCCTGAGCAATGACTCCAGACATGATGGTCCAGGATGAGTCCAGGATCTGGATAAGGTCCTAGGCCATCCTTGGGGCTGTTGTCAACACCCCTGTCATAGGCACCACAGACTCCCCAAGGCTCTGCAAGCCAGCCTGGCCCCCTCAGACTGGCCAAGAGAGCCACAAGGTGATGGCTCAGGGGAACCTTCTGGAGTATGGGCTTCCCTCTTTATCTCTCACCCCCAACCCTGTCACAGAGGTCAAGGAAATCTGCTCACTCTTCTGCCAACTCCAACTAGGCTCAATGAGAGGAGTGCTGCTGTCGATTAGCAATGTCTGCCGTGGTGCTGGGTTCAGGGGTAGTGCCACCTAGGCCACGTGTCTGTCATTCTTCCTTTGCAGATGTCCTCCGAGACCTGAGACAGAAAGCAAGTTCTTGGCCCATGTGTGTTGAGGAGAATAGGAGAGGATTTCTGGGTTGAAGCAAATGGAACAATGGAGCAGTTCTGTTTCCCCCAGAAAAGCCACACAGAAAAAAAAACTAAGTGGGCCTTATTCTCCTGGGTGACTCTGATCAAGGGATCAGGAGCCTGAGGGATCAGGGGGAGGGTGTGCTAATACCTCTGCATCCTAGTTGGGGGCCAGGGCATTTCACAAAGGACAAAAATAGATAGGACAGAGAGAAAGACAAAGAGGGGGGATTAGGAGCCTGCTGTGGACTGAAGGTGTGCGGCCAACTAGGGCCTCTGAGGTGAGTCATGGTTCCAATGGGAACTGGCCCCAGGGCAGGCCATGGGTACGATGCCCAGAGGCTGTCCTCAAGGTGAACTAGGGCGCATTCAGAGAAGTTGAGAAAACCAGGCTGACTTCAATTCTGAGCAGAGAGCTGAGACCCTGGTCATTGAGAAGTGGGTTGGGCTGCGGGTGTCAGAAAACCACAGGCAGAATCCCACACCTGCAGGGGGTTGTTGTTCTCTTATAACAAGGAGTTTGGGAATAGGCAGTCCGAGGGCTGCTCAGTCCACCATCGGGGATCCTGCGACTGTTTCTGTGATTTTACTGACATTTTCTTCACACTCCCAAGATGGTGGCCACAGATCCAAATGCCACAGCTTCACACCTCCATGTTGGATGCAGGAGGCAGGGTGGCCAGGAGGGAGAATGTTTCTTTACATACACATCTACTTCTTATCTGGGAGGAAACTATCTTCTTGGTGAAGCCCCTGGGAGGCTCTCCATTCATATTACTGGCCATAACAATGTAAGGTACCCACACCCACACTAAGCCTGGTCTATCTTCTTTGAGATCAAAAACTCTGGCCAAATCCTGAACAGAATCAGAATTCTGTTAGCAAGGAAAAAAGATGGCAGATGGATTTGGGGTAGGTGACAAATAATGTCTGCTCGATTCCCCGCCACACTGCCCAGCTAAAACAATATTTCCCAAATTTATATATGAAAAAACACAAAATGTTCTGCAAGAAGTTCCCATAGCCACAGAGTGAGTCTAGTTCAAAAGATTCTTCAGTTGCAAAACTTCTCAGAAACCTTAAAGTAATAATTACCATGTATTGAATAATTACTTCATAAACAGCCACTATACTAGGCTATTGTAAATCCTCAGAATAACTATGGGACAAATCAAGGAAGTGGGCAGACTCAGAACTGGAACTGGGACTCTTGATTTTAGCCCCCTAGGTTCTAATGGACATATCACTTCTCTCTGGGAAGACAATTCACTAAAACGAAAAGCTTCAAAACTTCCAGCTTCTCTCTCGCTGTACTTCCTCCCCACTGGATTGTCCCAGGCTAAAAGAATTTGGATTAAATGGACTCCCCTGATTGAAGTCTGTTCTGTTACTTTTTTGTAATATTCTTTTCCTTTCTTTCTGAGCACTTACCAGTTTCAAATTAAAGTTTTGCATTCATGCCCTTGCTAGGCCCCCTACCTGTGTTCCCCACTAGAACAACAGCTCCAATGCTGGCTGAGATTTTTGTGTCTTTTCCCTATTGTATCCCAGCACCTAGATCCATGCGGGGCACATAGTAAATGCTCAGTAAAATTGCTGAATCTACAAATGATCTGCAACTGAATTTGCACATTTGTTTAAGAGTCTGGGTAAAAACTGCGTTTCAAATTCTAGTTTTGTGGGGAGGATCGGATAAATGATGTGAAAGAAACCAGAAGTTAAAACAAAAAACAGAAGTTAAAAAAAAAAAATCCCTGGGGAATTGGTTTTGACTTGCAGCTGATTTCTATGAAGGTCAAATCTCTCGACAGGAAAAATCCATCCGCAGCTAGAGCGAGACCGCCTGCAGACCCCGCAGCTCAGAGTGAGCTCCATCTCCTCCTTCGCTCCTCTTTCAGCCTGAAAACGCCCCCACATCTGGCTTCCTGGAAGAAGGACATGCATCCCCATGACCTTTCCACTTCGGTCCTTCCCAAATGTCCAGTCTAATTGCTTAGAGGTAAGAGGGTGGGGGGAGTTGGGGTGGCAACTGCTGAGCTTCTGTCCTGAAGTTCTCCAAACTCCCCAGCAGGGGGCGATGCTACTTTAGGGCTCAGCAAGACTGCACCTCAGCACAGAATGGAGGGAGCAGAAATCTAGAAAGGGCGAGGGCCATCTTTTGTCCCACCTGTCCCTGCCAGGCCTGCCAGCCCCATCTCACCCATGCCACTTTTGGATATCGGAAGGGTGACGATCGAATGAAGTCTTTGTAAAGGAAAACCATTTGCTGGTTTGTAGCTCATTCGTTAATTCAGGACTCAATAATTAGGCACCTACTATTTACCAAAGCCCCCAAGGAACAAAAGAGACAAATCCAGGCTCTCCTGGAGCTGGTCCTGTGTCTGGGGACCAGGTAGCAGGTCACAGATGATAAACATAAGTCAATGACCCAGGTTTTATGCATACACACAACAAATATATGCCTGCCTGCCTTCACCAAAGTGTGTCATGCCATACACACGGTTACATAATCACTTATTTGCTTAATAAGATAACAAGATAATCATTCCATGTCAATAAACATTGATCCACGTCATTATTGGAACAGCTGTAGAATGTCCAATTGTATAGATGTCCCATATTTGATCCAGAACCCCCATTAATAGGCATTTAGGATGTTTCCTGTTTTTTCCAAATTAGACATGAGGCCACCATTCTCAGAACATTCTTATGTGTCCTAGTGTCTAATTGTCCCCCCGGCAGCCCCCAGTGAAACCTAGGACCTGATACTTGCTAGACAAGCCTCTACCTGAGCCACAGGCCAGTCCCTCCAGTGGCTTCCTGGGATGCACTTTTAGAAGCAGAGACACTGGACCTAAGGTTGCGCACTTTCCAAGCCTGTGAGACCCGGATGTTTCTCGAACCAGCCTCTGGAAGGTCTTCAGGGAGACCTGCTATGGCCTGAGAATGTGTCCTTGGTGGCAAATCACTTTTTCTGGAGAGAAACCAGCATCCTACGAAATTGGCAGCATTTGTCTCCAGGGACTGGCCGGATGGGTAATTTTTATTTTAATTTTCTTCTTTATTCATTTCTATATTAAATTTGTCTACATTGGGCATGCCTAGCTTTTTATATTAATTTTTCCTCGTGAAAGCAATATTAGATTGTTATGAAAACCCAACACATCTGTATCAGTTGGAAAAAAAACACGCAAGAGAAGTATGTAAAGCAGAAAAAGAGGGCCCCCTGTGTCACCAGAAGCTGCCATACTCTATTCTGTGTGTCCAGCTTTTAGACATGGTCCAGCCCCTGCCGCACATTCACGTTATATGAACTCGCCCCCAAAGAATACTGTCATAATAATTTTAAAAATTAGATTAAGCTCATGTTCCACATTGAGAAAGAACATCAAGTGGGCTCACCCAGAACACGTTTTCTGTTCCTAGCTTTCTTCACTTGACAACACATCTGAGAGATTGTTCCCTACAGGGACAAGGGGGCTGCTTGGCTCTTTGTAATTGCTGTTAACAAATTTCCATTGTGCATAAATCACGTGAGTTATTTGCTTGATCCCCTGTGGATGGACACAGCTTGGTTGATTTGCTGTTATAAACAATGATGCAGGGGACATCTCCCTGACATATGTTGCTGGAGGCCCCTTGGCAATACGACCAGGCTGAGCAGGCCTAGAAGCTTCAACAGCTTCCTCTCCGTGTCCTCTCTGATGAGGAGACTCCCAGGCAGGGCGACTTGGACTGGGACACTGTCAGAGTCTGCCAAGCCCTCAGCAGATAATTTTGTGATGGGCCTTGAGACCCCCAAATCAGAATAAAAGAGGGATTCTTCACTCTTCATTAGGACCACAGCTGTGCTTTTCGGTAGTTGTGGAAAAAAAGAGGTCTTTCTAAAATTTTGATAGAAGTAATGTATGCTCATAGAAAAGAAATTAATGCAGACACATATAGGGAAGAAAATAAATTATCAGGAGTCCACCACCCAGAATTGGGCCCAGCTAGCTTAACATTGCTTCCAGATTCCTAATGTATTCAGACACGCGCACTCCCGGCCCCCACGATGTGCATGGTGCTTCCTAATCTGCATCTTTTTCACTTAAAATATGTCGTGCACACCTCGGCATGTCTACAAATAGAGCAGAATGTCGCCCCTTCTAAAGGTTGCACAGAAGTTCTGAGCTGTTCCCACATTTATTTACAAACCTCTCTTGGTGGACATCTAGGTCGGTTCAGCTTTTCATCTGATTATAAGCCACCCCTGGATTTTATCTGATGATTTCTTTACAATTAATTCCTAGTAGTACAATTGTAGGATGGTGGAACTTTTCTTTTTCAGTACTGGGGACTGTATCCAGGGATGCTTCGCTACTGAACTACATCCCCAGCCCTTTGTGAAACAGGATCTCTCTAAGTTGCTCAGGGTCTTGCTAAGTGGCCTGAAACTTGCCATCCTCCTGCCTCAGCCTCCTGAGTGGCTGGGATTACAGGCATGCACCACCACACCCAGTGGGTCACAGAACTTTTTAAAACAGATTTGATGCATGCAACAAAACTGCCTTTCAAAAAGATGCTAATTTACACCCTCACCAGCTATATATGATATTATCCTGCACCTCGCAAAACTGCTAAGACACTGAATATACTTCCAAATTGCTTTTTAGCCATTTTTATTTCTCCTCCTCATCATCCTATTTCTCGTTTTGCATTGCGTGTTCCTATATTTGCTCGTTGTTTTAAAGAGCTGGCAATATATTGCGGTTATTTTTGCAAAGATATGCAAATATTTTTTTCAGTTTTTAATTTGTCTTTAAATTATTTTACTTTTGATTGTGGTAAAATATACATATCATGAAACTTACCCTTTTGATCATTTTAAAGTGTACAGTCCCCGGGGTCTGAAGCACATTCTCTCCATTGTGCAAAACCATCACCACCACCCACCTCGGGAGCCCTTTTGTCACCCCCAGCTGAAACTCTGTCCCATCAAACACTGACTTCCTGGTTGCTTCTCCCCAGCCCCTGGTCACCTCTATTCCACTTTCTGCATCTGATAACTTACACAATAGTGGCCTTTGGTGTGTCTGGCTTATCTCCCTCTGCATTGTGGCTTCAGGGTTCATCTACCTTGTAGCAAGTGTCAGAATTTCTGTCCTTTTTAAGACTGAATCATATTTCACTGCACTCAGACACCACATTGGATCCATCCATTCCTCTATCCATGACACTTGATTTGCTTCCCCCTTTGGCTGTGGTGATAGGGCTGATGTGAACATGGTTATGCAATATCTGCAGGAGTCCCTGCTTCCAGTGCTCTTAAGTATACACTCAGAAGTGGCTGTCTTTAACTTTTAATGTTGTCTGTGAATCTTTGGCACACGGAGGCTTTACATTTTAAAGGACGCATCAATCTTTCTCTGATTGCTTTGGCTCTGGGGTCATTTCTACAGACTATAGACTATTTTAAAAGACATCTAGATAAGGGTTCTGTTTATTCATGACTGTGTAACAACACACCCCATAACTCTATGGAGTGAAAAAATAATAAACATTTATATTTGCCTGTGAATCAGGAATTTGCACAGGACACAGTGGGGTCAGCTTGTCTGTGACCCACGGGGCTTCGGTGGAGGCAGCTGGAGTATGGCTAGGAGGCTCACTTCTTGGGTGGCTCACTCATGGGGCTGGTGCTTGTGCCCACTCTTGCTGGAAGCTTAGCTGGGGATCTGCACTGAGGACTTTTCTTGTGATCCTCTCTGCAAAGGTTGTTGGGCTCCCTCACAGCATAGTGGCTGGGTTTCAAGAGTGAGTATCTCCAGAGATTAAGGGAAAAGTATATGATATTTTTGTGACCTGGCCCCAGAAATCGCATAGTGTCACTTTTTCTGTACTCCATTGGTCAGGGAGTCATAAAGCCCAACCCAAGTTCAAAGGAATGGAATGGGGCAGAGCTTCTACCTCTTGATGGAGAAATTGCAGAATTCCAGAAGAGCATATTTGATGGGAAATACTGTTGCAGACATTTCCAGAAAATGTAATATACTGAATCTGCTGTTTGGCCACAACAGTTTGCATCCATCTCATAGGTAAAATACACCTACAGCCCCCCAAAAAGCCATCCCATTACAGGATTGTGTTGAGGGCCATAGCCGAGTCGGGATGACGCATGGCATTTTTGCCAGAAGTAGTGGTTGAGAGGTGACGCTAGCGAGCCATTAAGATGATGACTTTTGAGTTCTCGCAGAGTTCCCGTTGAGTTCTGGTTGAGCTCTTGCGGGGATTCCTGAAGAGTTCGCATTGGTTGGGGAAGTGCTGGAGGAGGGATTTTCCGGTTGGTGGTTCCTGGAGGAGCCCTGTAGGTGGCGTTCAGGAGAGTTCCTGGGGAGCATGTGTGGAGTGTGCTGGTGGAGTTCAGCAATAAAGTTTGTTCCTGCTTCAGTGGCTCGTGATTTGTGCCCAGCCAGACTGCGGCAGGATTGGGCTCAGAATCAAGGACCAGATGCACCCAAGGACCCTCCGGGATGATTCCTTGGGGACAGCTCCTTGAGTGATTTTCTTCCTGAAGACCTATGAAGAGCCAGGGCATCTGGCTCCCACGTGCTGGGCACACAGTGGTGGGACAAGCAGACGATGGTTGCTCCAGCCACCTCCATCCAAAGAGGAAGGAAAGGGGAGGCTTTCTCCAACTACTGCTCCATAGCAATTTTGAAATCTAGCTGGGCAGGCATTGGCAGGTGTTGCCAGTTCCTGGATAGGATTCTGAGCCGACAGCAGTGTTCAAAGAGCAGAAGGTGTTAATTTTGATGTAAGGTAGTTTTTCAGTTTTTCTAATAGCTCATCTTTTGCTGCTGTAAGAAGTCTTTGCCTCACCCAAGGTCACAAAATTTTTTCTTTCTCCAGGAATCTTTACATATTTTTATTTTTATTTTTTTACATTTAGACAAAGGGCGCATTTTAACCTAACTTTGTATATGGATTGAGGTATGGCATGTCTGCTTTTACCATTTCAAGTCAGTGTGTATTGCATGAAAAGAAAAGGGATTAGAAAAGAAGAAGTGACGGGCTGGGGCTGGGGCTCAGTGGCAGAGTGCCTGCCTACCATGTGTGAGGCACTAGGTTCCATCCTTAACACCACATAAAAATAAACAAATAAAATAAAGGCATGCTGTCCATATAAAACTATGAAAAAAAATTTTAAAAAAGAAGTGAAATGAGCAAGTGACATGATCGTCTATTAGTAAACCTAATGGACAAAAAAAAAAAAAATGTTCTTAGAACCAGGAAGTGAAGTTAGCAAAGCTACAGGCTGCAAGCTCATCATACAGGTGGTGAACAACTGGAAATTAGAATTTTAAAACACAATTCCATTTACAAGATCATCAAACATAAGAAATGTTTAGGGATGCATCTGTCAAAAGATGTGATGAAAGACTTACAGGATCAAAACTACAAAACTCAGCTGAGGCAAGTTAAAGAGGCTCTAAATGAACAGAAAGGCATGTCCTGTCCATGGGGTGGAAGACACAACACTGTCAGGTGTCAAGTGCCTCCGTAAGGAACAAGGGGTCAACTGCCATCCTGATAGAAGTCCCAGGAGGATTTCTTTTCTTTTCTTTTTCTTTCTTTCTTTCTTTTCTTTTTTTTTTTTTTTTTTTTTTTTTTTTGGTGAGCTGATTCTAAAATTCATATGGAAACGAAAGTGATGGGGAAGTATTTAGGATGATGGCGAGCCCCAGAGACCTGACACCACCTGATTTCAAAACTTATTATAAAACGACTCTCTTCACGATAGTGTGGTGTTGGTGTAAAGATAGGCAAATAGATCAACAGAGCAGAATAGAGAGTCCGTAAACGGATGCATGCATACATGAATAACCGATTTTAGTCAAAGGCGCAAAGTCAATTCAGTGGAGAACAGATAGTCTCTTGCCAATTTTGAATTGGATTGCTTGTTTTATGATAAAATAGAGTTTCTTTTTAAAATTGAATTTTGAGAGGTAATTTTTTTGAGAGTTTTTTTTAATCTATTTATACTGGAAACTGGTCTTTCATAAACCATGTGTTTTGCAAATATTTTCTCCTGGCATGTAGTTTCTTATTTCATTTTCTTTTAAAAATATCTTTATTTTATTTCTTTATTTTTATGTGGTGCTGAGGCTTGAACCCAGGGCCTCACACATGCCAGGCAAGTGCTCCACCACTGAGCCATATCCCCAGCCCCTCTTATTTCATTTTCTTAACCATGTATTTGAAAGAGTAGAAGTTCTACATTTTTATGAAGTCCCATTTATCTGTCTTTTTCCTTTTGTACCATGTGTTCTTGTGTTCTGTATAAGAAATCCTTGCCAAACCCACGTCACAAAGACTTTCTCCTATGTCACCTGGAGTTTCAGAGTTTATACTAGGTCAATGATCCAGTTCAAATCAATTTCCTATGGAGAGCCAGGGATGACCTTTTGTTTTGTTTTCTTTTTGTTCTTTTTGCATATGGATGCCCAGTTGTTCTAGGGCTACTTATTGAAAAGAATATCCTTTCTCTGTTGAATTGCTTTTGCACCTTGGTTGAAAATCAATTGACCATGTATGAGTGGGTCTATTTCTGGACTCTTTATTCTACCCCATTGATCTATGTGTCTATCCTTTCACCAATACCACAGTCTTGATAACTGTCATTTTAGAATAAGTCTTGAAATCAGGTAATAAAAGCCTGAAGACTATTCTCAGTTGTAAGAGAAAAAAAATGGGTATCTAGAGAGACTGGGGATGGGAAACAGTTCTATTTCCAAGCCCAGCAGTTCCTGGCTCCTTTATACGTGAGAGTTTTTAGTTCACTTCCCTCCTTTTACATTTTATCACAGGTGGCAAGAAAGAACCAGATGATACTTCAGATCTTCTCTTATACCAGAATACAGTTCCTGTTTTCCATGTTACCACAGATGACAGATTTTCTGCTACCACGCAACAAAGACCCTCTTTCCTCCAGTTCCCAGTAATCTGGAGCTTAGGTGTGCACTGACCTCCTCCTCTGGGCTCTACAGATTGAGTATCTCCAAGGCCCTGAGCCGTCTCAGATGCGCATTCAGTGGAGCAGGTGCCCGACCAGCAGAGGGCGCTGAGGCTGCCCAGGCATCCCTTTCACAGCCTCTCAGGACTGGGCTTGGGGTCTCTGCATAGCTCGGGCTTCCTCCTGGCATGGTGGTCTTGGGTGCTCAGACTGCTTATCTGGAGGCAGAAGACCTTAAGAGTGATTGTTCTCCCTCACAAGGAGAAAAGGGCACGGAAGACCTGGCCTTGGAAGTCACGTGTGGACAGAATCCACATCCACTTTGCTCTATGGGCCCAGGCAACCCCAAACTCATGTTGGGGGACAGGGACTCCTCCTCTCGACAGGGGATTGGCCGAGTTCCACAAGAGCATTTGAAAATAAGAGAGAGGGCTTGTGGCCACTTTGGAAAATACAGTCTAACATGGTAGGGAAACCTCTCATTTATGAAAAAATTTTTCCTTATGCCTAACTACAAAACAAACCAAAAAACCCTCCAGTGTCCTATTTCATCTTTCCTGACGCTTTCTCCAGGGATTTAGGTATCAAACCCCGTGGCTCAGGCAGGCTCATCTCCTATAAAGTGGGAAGAATAATACCTTCCTGACAATCTGGAATAAAGATAAATACTTGAAATGGTTTATGGAATAATAAAGGATGGGATTCTTGAACCTGGGAAGAAGGAGGCCACCTCAGTTTACCACGGATCCCACATATGACCCAAATGCCAGCACAGGGGAGAGGGAGTTTGTCTTTGACCCAAGGCCTGGACTGCAGTGTTGACTCCACCAGTTGCACAGCCCACCAAATGTCAGGGGCCCAGTTCTCCACTGGCTCTGGACTCTGTCTTAAAAGGCCACCTCCGTCTCTCAGGGCCAAGTTCCCCTAGAGACACCCAGAGGATTTCTACATTCCCAGCTTGCACCCCACTGCTCCCAGTAACCCGGTCCAACCCTCCCCAAGGGCTCAAGGGCTTCTGGGAGTGGCTGAAGTCTAAGCCAATCAGGAGACTCCGCATTCCTTGGCCACTGAGACTGGTCCAACAGGATCATGTGACCCAGGCTTGGATCCAATCAGAGTAAAGCCTGGTGTTTTGTACATAATGCCGGGAAAAGACACTTTTGTCCTGCTGGATTCGTAAAAGGAAGGTGCTGTGGACAGCTGTACGCTGCAAAGGGACACTGCCCGGGAAGTGAACCACTAAGGAGGAAATGGAGGAAACAGGAATCAAATCTCATCTTTTCAGCCCTGGATAAATCTGCCTCCTCATTCTTGGCTATTCTGTCCCCTCATAAGACTGTTCAGTTGTGCTTTTAGAGTTTTATTCTGCTTTTATCTATGCATAAGCTAGTTTAGTTTATTATTATTTTCTGCTGCTTGAATCACAACTTTCTAGTAGATACTGTGAATTTAATAGACTTTATATGGGATTTTGTAAAGGAAGGAGTTGGCTTGGACAGCGACTTTCTACTAATGATATCCTACTTGCTGGTGCAGTCTCCCCCACCCCCTTTTTTATCTCCAATTTGTCCTTGAAGTTCAAATTCCTTTTCCTCTATTATATAGAACACATTATTTATTCTTTCTGTAGTGCTATTTGGTACCTTTACCAGGGAAGAAGTCCACATTTGATTCAGTTCTTGGCAATATATTTTTCCAGACCAAAAGCAATTCCCTTCCTAAGAAAGAGTCAGGTACCACTGATAAGGAAAGATAGAAGGAGGCAATGTCGGGGCAGCCACTGTGGTTGCCCACTAACAAGACACCTCTCTCCCTTCCTTGCTGGCAAGATCTTAAAGTTATTCAGGTATTAAAGGAAGGTGAACTCATCAACTGGCCTTCAATGTGGGCATGCAACCCATGGTGGACAGCAAGGTTCAAGAAGCAATTTCTGGGGCCTTCTGGGGAAGTTTTTCTCCTCTGATAAGAGGAGAGCATATTATAGGAGACTCTCTTTCCTCCAAGCTTCCAGTTGCTTCTTCTGAATGCAGTTGTATGAGGATGTGATATCTGGAGCTGTGGCACCTATTTTGCTAACACAGGAAGGCAAAAGGAGTAACAGAGACACTGGACTAGTGCTTTCAGTATTGTTAAACCTTAGCACTAAGCCTGGGAGCCACCTCTTCCAGACTTCTTGTTATATGAGAACTATCAACCCCCTACTCATTTAGGACAGGGTTTAGCAAGTGTTTTCTAAAAAGGGCCACATAGTAGATATTTTAAGTTTTGAAGCCAGATGGTCTCAGTGAGACTACTCACTCTGCATTTGTATTATGAAAGCATCCATAGACAATATGCTAACAAATGGGTGTGACTGTGTTCCAACAAAACTTTATTTAAAAAAAAATGGGCAACATGTCAAATTCCCAGTGGGCCATAGTTTGCTAACCCCTGTGTTGGCTGGATTTACTGTTGCTGGCCCAACGCAGGTCTAACAAAGCACGAATCGGCTATCTCGGCTGGAGGCCTCTCACCCCAGCACATTTGTTGGCAGCATTCACTTATTTTCTTTCACCAGCATTCATTTATTCAACAAGCATCCATTAAGCACCTACTGTGTGTCAGGAACTATTCGATGTTGGGGCTATGAAGGGGAATGTTGGACACTGACCTTAGGGAGTTTTATCATGTAACAGCAGGAGTCACGGAAGACTTCCAGGAGGAGGTGATGACAGAGTTAGCCCCAAGGGATGAGTAGGCGATGGTAGCAAAGTATGTGGATCTGGGCAGGTAGGAGGTCACTCCCTGGAAAGATTCTGAGGTAGGAGAAGACTCGGCACATCTGTGGCTGGAATGGAGAAGGTGAGGGAAGGAGTGAGGGGATGGACGTTGGAGAGGTCACTTGATGGCCTACCAGCTCCTAGGTGGCCTTGTGGGCCATTATCTTTTATGCTGATTGAGCTGGAGCGATGGAGGGCTTAGAGCAGAGGAGAACATCAGCTTACTGATAGCTGCCTAGGCTTGGGGACAGGAGGGGAGAGAAAGAGGAGAGGGCCTTGAGAGATCCCGAGGAGGTCAAAGACAGGACTGGAGGAGAGAGCAGAGGAGGGAGGTGTCAGGGTGTTGTGCAGAGTTCTGGTTCTTGATGTTTTGTTGCATTATTATTTAAAGAAATAGAGTTAGGGCAGAGGGGGAATCAGGGAGGGTTTTTGAGGCCTTTGTGCAGTGCCTTTGACCCAAGGAGGAGAGCAAGCAGTGGAGAGGCGTTCAGACTTGGTCCATCCTCCAGCTTTGCCTTGTGTTTGTCCTGAAAAATTCACTGCGTTAATTGGACTTCATGATTATCTTCATTTAAAGCATTAGGTAAAATCTATAAATGTCAAGACAGAAAGTGCAGGAAGGTAACGGGGATCATCATAGAGGCCAGGAAGGCCACCCAGCCTCCCCTAATTGCAGACTGTGGAGGGGAACGTGGCCCAGGAGCTGCACCAGAACTGCCAAGGAAGCTGAGCCTCCACCAGGCACCAGGAGATCCCTGGGTGCCCAGAGGGCCCCTGAGGCCTGGTCCACACACTTGACTCACCTATGTTAATATTTATCATCGTTGTAGATACACTGACTTTAAAAATCAGTCCTTAGATCAGCTATGATTACACATGGCTACAAGTAACAGAAAATCCAATCGCTGATACATAAACTGTCAGAGTTGATTGGAATGTATCTGTTCTGATTCTCAACTGGAGGTCCAGAGGTGAGCTGTTGGTTAAGTGGCTCAGCAGCAGCAGGTGAGAATTTTCTTTAATTTTCTTGATCTTTCCCTCATGGCAACAAGATGGCTGCTGTGACTCTCCCTTTGGGTTCCTAACAGGAGAAGTTAGTAATTACTTTCCCAGAAATCCCCAGCAGGTTTCCCATTATGTTATTGGCCCGACTGTGTCCTGTGACTATCATCAACTGCAAAGTGATAGGAAGTCTGGAAAGGTGAGAGTTTTTCCTTTTTAACCTCCATAGTAGCAAGTCAAGGAAAAGGAAGTTGGGATGCGTGTTGAGCAGGACAGGCAACAGCACGGCTGTGGTCCTTATCCCACCTCTCCTTACCCTGAATTCATGCTTTCCTAATGCAGTCACTTTCCACTCTTAAGTGTTCCCTTTCCTCTGTTTTTGTTCCTCCCTAATCAATATGTGTATGGTGTTACTTATTTTGTGTGTGTGTGTGTGGGGGTTCCATTCAGGTAACTACTGTCTTAATTCTAGAAGGTAAGGGCCACCTTCCCTCATCACTGCTTCCACCTCTTACACATGTCACCCACAGCTCCTAACTTCCCCACCACATTCCAGGTATAGCTTAATGCTGTTTAAATATTTCATTTGTATTTTATACTTAAAAAATGTTCAATCAACAAACACTACCTTAGGTATTCAAGGTCAAAATCAACAGTGACAAAACACATTGACAACACATGCCCTGACAGGATGGACACAAATAGCACTTCACCTCTGGGGCTTCTTTACAGTGCCCACAGCCCGGGCCACCTGTGAGCAGAGCCTCAGACAGACCTCACTTGAGGACAGTCTACAAAACATTCAGCCAGGCACCTCAAGACTGTCAAGGTCATCAGAAACAAGAAAAGCTTGAGAAAGTGTGATAGCCACCAGCAACCTAAGGAGACATGATAATGAAGTTCAGTGTAGATTTCCTGAATTGGATCCTAGAACAGGAAAAGATGGTGGGGAAAACTGAGGAGATCTGAATTCACCATAGGCTGCAATTGATGATAATATATCAGTGTTGATCCATGGACGGCAACACAGTGACCATATTAATGTGAGACGCCAGTGATGGGGGATGGTATGGAGCACACCGGGGCTTTCTGAACTGTTTGTACTATCAATTTTTCTGTAATTCTAAAATTATTCTGAAAAAGTCCATTAAATATTTAATTACTATTCAATATTTATATTATGACTCTTTATATTATTTACAACTGGGCTATTTTTTGTACCCTGACTACGATATTTTGTTTTTCTTAGAGTTAGCAGTTGCCTCTTTTTAAAAAAAATCTTTTTGTGTTCTTATTAATAACGCATCCCAGCCTGTTTTTTTATTACCATAAATCTCATAATAGACTTAAGTATATTGAGTAATTCATCAATTTAATTTTTCAGCTCATAACACTACTCCATTTTCTTCTTTATTATATATATATATAAAATTTTAGTTGTAGTTGGACACACACATTTATTTTATTTATTTATTTTTATGTGGTGCTGAGGATTGAACCCAGAGCCTCACATGTGCTAGGCGAGTGCTCTACCGCTGAGCCACAATCCCAGCCCAACAGAGGATATTTTAAAATTCAAAAAAAAATTTTTTTTAAATCTTTAAAAAAAAATCACTATTTTAAGCTGGAGAAGACTATGGAATTCCTAAGAGAAGGAATAGAAACTGAACTCACCTCTACACACTGAGGTGTCCCTTCTTTCTGGCACTAGCTCTTCTCTCTGCATGCCTTTGTGGGCTGCAGTGTGGAAATCAACAGGACATTGGACTTTTCTGCATTTGGCCATCTGCAGTTTTAGGGCTTCCTTTGAGACTGACAGTAATAATCATGGCTACAATTTCTGGATCCCCATCTGGGTGCCAGCACAGTGCCACACTCTCACACATGGGATCTCATGTGACCTGTGAAGGCACTCAGTGAATCTGTCACCTTGGGTGGGGCCCGAGTCCCTTCCAGGGAGGAGCCATCCCCAAGGTCCTTGTTTCACACACAGCTGCCAATTTTGTTCATTTACTTCCCTATCTAGCCCTCTAGAAGCCACCTAGGTTTGGTACCCCCTTGGGCTCTCCACTACAGGAAAGACTATGTCCCCAATCCCAGAGGAAAGATGACCTGCTCGAGTAGCTGAAAGCACTCGTCCTGTAGGACTCTGCCCGGGGCTCCCTCTTCCTCCTGAGGGCTGGGTGTGATGACAGCTGTCAAGAGGGGTCAGGCATGGAGGTGGGAAGCTCTCCAGACCCAGAGAGGGGATTAGAAGCAATGGCTCCAGGGCTGGGGCTAGGGCTAGGGCTGGGGCTGGGGCTCAGTGATAGAATGCCTATCTCACATTCGTGGGGCACTGGGTTTGATCTTCAGCACCCCACAAATAAATAAAATAAAGGTATCATTCCCATCGACAACTAAAAAGAAGAAGAAGAAAAAGTAATGGCTCCAGGGCTGGGGCTTGCTGGGGCCTTGCTCCTCTCAGGCCATCTCCTCTGAGCCTCAGGCTTCCCTAGAGAGCCACGGGTAGCACCTACTGTGTGTCTCACCTGTTGTCAGGTGCTGGAGTGTCCACCCCATGAGCTCACATGCCTCTGGTGTCTTCCCTGTCCTGAGTTTCCATGTGGTCCTGGAGTCAGCTCAGTCTAGACCCAAGCACCTACTCTGTGCCAGGCCTCCGGTACCATCTTGGTGCTTCTCAAGCCTCAGTCTTCGGGCTCCTCTTCCCGGTTCTTTGAAACTTCCATCCGTGCTACTTATTTGTCTTTGACTTGACTTCCTGTTCCGTTCAATACATTTACTTTGAGAAGGAACTTCAGAGCACTGCCAACCATGGAAAATCAGCCAAAAGCAGATGGTGGAAGAAACTTAGAGCTGGTATGTTTATAAGCACCTACTATGTGTCAGGCAGTGGGTACACGATGCAGATTAGATAAAACTGTGGTTCTCTGCTCCCCTGTATCAGCCTCTGGCACCCCAGTGAGGTATACACCTGAGGCCATGTGGCCTTCCCTCCTTCACAGGGGTCATTGCTGTCCCTGCTCTGCAGATGTGGAATCCGGGGCTCCCAGAGGTGAAGGGAAGGAGGAAAATCTCAAGGAGAAAGTGTCGGGGACCAAGCCCCCACCCCAGAAGAATCATTAAAATCCCTCTGCCTCACACTGAAACCTCATGACTTTTAACATTTTATATGTAAATCAGGCTTTTATAGGGTGTGAGGTCTGCCTTCCCAGCCAGAGAAGAGAGATTTCGGAACTCTGTAAAGATTTCTGCAAGTGACACAGCCCGGGTCCCTCTGAGAAGCCCAGCCGGCGGGGCTCAGAACTCCTAGACCTGAGCAGCATTGATCTGGGCGCCCGCACCCCACGTGTGCCACATGACGGATCGCTGGACGGCGACAGCATGGCTCTGACACTAAAACCATATGAGTCCATATGGAGCGCGGGGCGGGGGTGGGACTCCTGGCCGGCTCCGGCTGCAGATGGCCATGTATAATTCACCGCTCGCGAGGCGCTGCATCTGCGCCGCTGCTCATTCTTCAGTTGTCAGACAGACGCGAGCCCGAGCCTCTTATTTTATAACACAGATCTGCCAACGGGAGCGGGGAGGGGGCCGGGGGAGGCAGGGCCGCTGCCAGGAGAACTCAGAAATAATTTGGGGGAGAACATTCGGCCTGTCAGCGAGGACAGAAGCCCGGCCCAGGCGGTTCCCTGAGCGCTCCCAGGAGGCCCCGCCTGAGGAAGCTCCTGGAAGGGAGGGGTGCTCCCTGCCTCCGCCCTGGGCCTCACCCCCGCACTCTGGGGCGACCAACAGGGAGCAGCCCTGCAGATGAGCCAGGGTCAGGTGTCAGCACAGCGAGGCTAGGCTTGCTGCAGGGGGGTGGTGGGGCTCAGGCTTTCCTACAGATGGTCCTGTTGTCCCTTGTCAGATTGGAGCAGGGTGGTGACAAGATCTAGCAGCGCTTCCTTCTGAACCTTTTCCTGACCCTTCTGAGCTAGATCAGGGACCTGCTCCCCAGGTTGGGGCCACCTGCACAGTTTTGGTACCAACCATGGCTGAAAGCTTTTTTATTTTATTTATTTTTTAAGATGCCAGAGCTTGCTGTGACCTGGTGTGGGACAGGCTCGAGTCCCAATCCGTTGAGGTTCCTAGGAGCAAACAGGATAGAGAGATGGTGAGTAAACTCCCAGCTGCTCACCCTCCTGAGGCTACTGTGTGTGTCCAGCACATTCCCCAGAAGGTCCCAGGAGGGTTGAGCCCCAGCCCCCCCCACAGCATAAAACCTGCCTAACTTCCTCACTCACCAGAGGACACCTCCCCACATCCATGTGCTCTCAGGTTCTTGCCTCCAGGTCTGCATTAGGAACCAACAGTAAGACAGAGACCCTCTTCTGTGCATCCTTAGAATCTCAGTTTCTCCCTGTGCTGGCTTGGAAGCTACTCCGTGGCCATCACATGTTTAGTTTTCTGGCTCTCTGTAACTCTGTGGGGACAGGAACTGTGTTCCTCATGGTGAACCCACTGCCTGACACATAGTAGGTGCTTATAAACTTACCAGCTGTAAGATCTTTGATGAGTCACTTAACACCTGTCAGCCCGACTACGCCCTCATTTCTAGCAAGCGGACAGAGATCTGTGCCTCGTCGGCTTCATGGGACTGTCCTGAAGATCCAATAAAAGGAAGATGGAGAGAAATCATGGTGACTGCTCATAGGCTCAGCCAAAGAAAGAACTCTTCCAGGACAGAATTTCCAAAAGTGTCCCACTCTGCTGGGTTATCATGAGTTAATTTTGGATAGTACCCACAAGCAATTTTATTTGAGCAATTATATATGTATTTGAATAAAACTTGAAAAAAAAGGCAACCCATCAAAAAAAAATATAATTGAGAGGGATGTATTTGGCCCCAACTGATTGAAAAACTCAAACAATTGTAGGATAAGCAAGTTAAGTTGTTAAATTTGGCAAGTTTAATTTTCTCAGATAACAAAACTTTCAGACATCAGCAGTCTGAGGTTAATGCAGATCTCCAAGGATGCTGTCAAATACCAAGGCTCTTTGTAGCTTCCTGCTTTCATCCTTAACAGGAGGCTTTTATCCTCATGCTCTCCACTAGGTTGCTCTACCTCCAGGCATTGCGTCATCATTCCAGGCAGGGGGAAAGGAAAGGAAGAAGGGAAAAGGCTGCATCAGATAAGGATGCCTACGGACAACCACTAGAATCATCAACATCATCAATTTTTAAATCAGAAAAACAAACACTCTCAGGATCTTCTCCATTATTAGACTTCTTCTGACAATTTATGGAGAAAAGTATGTTCTCAGGCCCCTCCTCACCACTTGGGAGTCTGAGAAGGCATTTTTAGTTAGGGACTTTGCTTGCCTGTCCAAAAACCTGTGACTTCAGTAGGAGCTCAGGAAACTAAAAGGAATCAGTTTAAAGGACAATATCAAGCAGTGATCCCACTGGCATCGTGTTTGAGAAACTCCACCTCTTTGCCTTATGCTCCTGTTCTTATCTTTATTACTCAGAATTGTACTTTTGGTTTTGACTCTTTCCTTTCCCTCTGATCATCATGACTGTGACCTTCTTGAGGACAGGGGTGAGCTTCAGCCAACGCCGTTTCCCTGACACGGAGCCTGGCACCAAGCAAGTGGAACCCACGTAGCTATTTATGGCTGTGGTTATTAGTCACCCGTGGTAAACTGGCATTTTGGATCAAGTGTTATGATTTTCTCCAAAGAAAAAAAAGAATAAAATACATTATACTAGGCGAAGGACACTGTTACGGTTTAGATATGAGGCGTCTCCCAAGAGCTCCTGTGTCAGGGCAGGAATGTTCAGAGGTGAGGTGACTGGACTGTGAGAGCTGCGACCCACTCAGCGCACCCTCGTTTGAATGGACCCACTGGGTGGGAACTGTAGGCCGTGGGCTGTGGCTGGAGGAGGCAGGTCACTGGGCCACGCCCTGGAAGGGCACATCTCCCCTGCGGCCCCTCTTGCCTTGCCCTCTCTACTTCCTGGCTGCCAGGAGGGGAGCAGCTTTCCTGGCAGGGCCCTTCCCTATGATGTGAGCCCCACCTCGGGCCCAGGGCAACGTGGTCGGCCATTTGTGGACTGAGACCTCTGAAACCATGGGCCCCAAATACGCTTTTTCCTCTCTAAGTTATTATCAGGTATTTTGGTGATGAGATATGGACTAACAGACACAAAAGAGTAGATTCTGCCTCATCTCCTTCTCTACAGAGCTATGGAGTAAACTAAACCAACCTATGGTGAGAAAAATCAGGATAGTAGTGGGTGCTGGCCCAGGAGAGTAGGGTGGGTGTTCACAGGGAAGGGCCCCAGGGAACTTCCTGGGTTTGGTGATAGACCTGTACCCAAGGACAGGTTTGGGCTACATGGCCAAGACATTTGCCCAAGCACAAGGAATAACATGTGAAAGATTTGAGCATTTTACTGTTTTTCAGTTTCACTTGAGAGAGAGAGAGAATTCTAGTTAATAATACACAAGTTGGAAGTATTTAAGAATAAAAAGTATTATGCTTGTTCCTCACAGGGCCCGAACCAATCAGTTTGAATGTGTAACCCGCTTAGGAATGACCAATCACCCCCGCCCGACCTATTCCCGCCAATGAATGTGCCAATCTCAGAGTTGTTGTTCAATTTTCCCGCGCCTCATGATGATTTGTTCTGATGTATGCAAAGCCCACCGCCCTCTCCAGAAAGTGTACTTAAGCTCTGCTTGACCTCAGCTCGGGGCTCTGGGCCGCTCTCCCTTCCTGAGTGAGCCTTGAGCCTCAGCGCTCTGAATTAGGATCCTCTTCAATAAACTCCCTCCTGCCCATTGCAAAAAAAAAAAAAAAAGTATTATGCTTGCAACTTTTCTTTTTTCCAGTACTCGGGATTGAACCCAGAGGTGCTCTACCACTGAGCCTCTTTTTAATTTTTGTTTTGAGATGAGGATTTGCTAAATTGCCCAGGATGACCTTGAACTTGCAATCCTTCTGCCTCAGCCTCCTGAATCACTGGGGTTACAGACGTGTGCCACCATGCCTGGCTCTACAACTCATTTTGAACTGGAGAGAGAGAGGGGGGGAGAGAGAGAGAGAGAGAGAGGAAGAGAGAGAGAGATAGATATGCATTGAAGGATGAAGAGATTGATTATCATAAAACACACTTAGCACCAATGTTAATTATAGAATGTAGAAGTTGGGCTCGAGAATCTTCACAACTCTTTCTACATTTTTGGAATTATTCTCGTAATAACATTCTGGTTAAAAGACCCCCCAATCCCTCAACAATGCTGAAGGGTGCCGTGTCAGTTTGCTAGGGCTGTTGTAACACGGTGCCACAAACCGAGGGGCTTCGTGGTCAGCAGTGTATTGTCTCAGGGTCTGGAAGGCTGAGAACCGGGGGCGGAGGTCTCTGCGGGGCTGTTCCTTCTGAGGCTCAAGAACGGTTCCTCCCTCTTTCCTGGCTGCTGGTGTTGCCAGCCCTCCTCAGCATTTCTGGGTGTGTAGAGGTGTCACCCCTGTCCCTGCTTCTGCTTTTACATGGCATTTTCTCTGCACATCTGTCTCTGTCCATGAGGTACCTTTTGATGAGGACACCAGTCACATTGGCTAAAAGCCTCTTGGTAAAATGCCCATATTGGGTGAAATGACCTCATTTTAATTTGATCCCATCTATGAAGACCCTATTTCTGGAGAAGGCCACATTTAGAAGTACCAAGGTTTAGGATTCCCACATCATTGGACACAGTTCAAACCATAACAGATCCATTTGCTGCCTGAACTCCGTTTAGGTAAAAAGTAACTATGGGGACATTTATGGTTTGGCTATGAGGAGTCCCCCTAAGCTCCTGTGTCACGGCAGGAATGTTCAGAGGCAGGGCGATTGGATAGTGAGAGCTCTGACCCACTCAGTGCATCCCAGTCTGAATGGGCCAACAGGGTGGTGGCTGTGGGCAGGCGTGGCAAGGCTGGAGGAGGGTCTCTGGGCTGTGCCCTGGAAGGGTGCACCTTCCCGTGGCTCCCCACCTCCATGGTGGAGCAGTCCCCCCACACACACACCTTCTGTCCTGATGCTCCGCCTCACCCCAAGCCCAGATCGATGGAGTCGACCCACTGTGGACTGAACCTCTCACAACCTTGAGCTCGAGATGAACTTGTCCTCCTCTAAGTGGTTCGGTCAGGTGTTTTGGTCACGGCGTTGGAAAGCAGGCCAGCACAAGGATCCACTCGATGATTAACATTATATTGGCTAAAACTTGCTGTCTGGTGTCTCCACCTGAACCCTCTCCATTGGCCATGTCTTAGCAGGTTGTGAGGGTGGATTTATATCAAGAAAGGGGACAACTGTCCCTGGACCTTTCCTGAGGCCTTTCCCTGTCCTGGCGCAGTGTGGACGCTGCAGTGTGGATGCTGAGTCAGGGTCTCAGTGGCAAACAGAAGCCACCATCAGGGAGGAGGGTCTGAGCATCAGGGAGGGGGCAGACAGCCAAAGTCACCCCAGAACCAGGCCAGGGAGGGTTTCACTATGAACTGACCACAGGCGGCCAGTACCACTGACCCTACATTGTTGGCTGCCCCCGTGTCTGCCCTTGGCAGCTGGACATGGCTTCCCTTGCTGAGGACCCGATGGGATTCTTCCTTGGGCTGGTTTCTTTGTCTCTCAGCTCCCAGTTCTTAGCCCAGGGCCTGAGGACCTGATCGGGACAGCCCAGATCATATGACCTATGACATAACTTACTCCTGGGAGAGCAAATGCCAGTTTCCAACTCCAAAAGAGGGTCGAGGGCTCTGCCTGCCCATTTTGCATGACTGATAACACCAGGAATTGCCAGAATGCAGAAAGGGACTTCAAACGCCAGGTCAAAAAAAAAGCAGTAGATGACCCTCAGTCATTTCTCTTGTTCAGCCCTCAGAGTAACTCTGTGCAGCATCAATATGGTGATTGTCATTGGCCAAGAAAACAGAGGCTCTTTGTAGTTAGGTGACTCTCTCTGGGTCACACAGATCAATAGTTTTCACCAAGATTCCAGTCCAGGCAATTGGTGACATTGTCCAGAGCCACCAGATGCACAATTCCAGGTGGGGTTGATGGGGACATTCACACTGAGCTCTGGAGTTGTGCCATTGGCAGCCCCAATCTATCTCCCAGCCAAGGAACCTGGAAGATTTTGTCCACTGATCTAACATGAGAAGATCAAAACTTCTTGAACTCCGAGCAGGACAAAGTGGGTCTCATTCCCATGAAGTCACTTTAGTCAACGTCTTCCCTGGCCCAGCTTTTGTGGACAGGGTCAGGAGTCTACTGATAAGCAAGACTCCGTCTACATTGTCCTCCTGTTGTCCCAGGAATCTTCTTGTGGGAGAAACAACCGCAGACCTTAGTGACTGGATACAAGGACCCCTGGGTTGCATGGTGTGGCTTTCTGCATGGGTCGGTCGCATAGGCAGGGCTTAGCTGGGTGAGTCTTCTGTTCCATGTGGTGCGGAGATTTCTCGGGGTGGTCTGTCTGGAGGGTCCACTCCCATGTCTGGTGCCTTCCTGCAGCTGCCTGGAAGGCTGGGCTATGCAGGGGGTCCCTGGCTGAAGCTCCACCACCTGGCCTCTTTCCATCATGGTGATTATCATAAGGCTACACTGGTTCAAGAGGACAGTACAGAGACCCCCCCACACTTCCTGATGGACAAGCCGCCAAAGAATTTGCAGTCATATTTTAAAACCGCCACATGCATCCAGAGACGATCATCTGCAACCTGGCTTGTTCCTCTGTAAGCAGGGAGAAGAGGAAAGAAATTTCCAATTTCTGCATCAACCAAGAGAAAAAATGCAATCAACAAACACATTGAACACCATGACCTCAGGCAACAAGGGCTGCTTGGGCCACAGACAGCTGAGAGAGCCAGCAGACACCAAGTCTTCCCACTGGACGTTGCTACGGCTGACTGTCCCCCTTCTGTCCCATCTCAGTCCCCGACCTTTTGACTTTGAGTATTGCCATTCACCCTTCCAGATGGTTCCTCCCATCTCTGCTCTGGCCAGACCTCCCGCCCTGGGTCTCCGGCTGAACAAACTATCTTATTTAGGGACAATGGAAGCCTTTGTCATTTCTCCTTCCCGGGGTGGGCCACACTGTCTGTACGAGAATCCAGATTACCCTTGTGGGCCGCGCTGGCGATTACCTCTGAGCATCTCGTCCTCCCAACCTCTCCTGGAAGGCGCGGGGTGAATCAGGGCTGCACAAAGGGAAGAATGTTATCGCGGGGAGCCAGGACGAGCCCGGCTTGGCTCGGTTGCAGAAAACACACTTCACTCATGCAGAACACGCCAAATTGAAAAGATCGCGGGTTAATCAAATCCTTTTCTCCTCTGTTTTTATCAAACTCAAGAGGGGCTGGCCTATTAATTAGAAACGCTTTTTCATGTAAAACACGGGCGCTTTGGAGATAAGGAGGGAAGACCCTTGATTCCGCCCGCACAATGATGTTTCAGTTATTTCATTACAAGCCGCCACATTCATTGCTGGCCCCGCGGACACAGCACACACCTCCCCTTGTTCTCGTGGCAAAAGTGCCTGCAATTCGGAGAGTTTTCCTACCAGCGAGAGACTTTATTTTACCAGAGTGTGGATGCGTTGGGGATCCCAGATGTGTAGACAGCATTAACAGAAACATGTAGGCTTGGGTCCTGAGTTGTCCCACATGGTAGCCACCAGCCTGTGGCTCTTTAAGTTAATTAAAAGAAAAATTCAGTTTCTTGGTCTCACAAGCCACATTTCCAATACCCAATAGCAGATTTGTATACTAGAGAGCACCAATGTGGAGCCCTTCCATCATTCCAGAAAATTCTACGGGACAATAGAACTTCTTTCAACAAACCTGAAGAATCTATTTGTCACTTGGGGGAAGAAAAATTAGAAAGACTTCCTCTGATCCATCCCCTTTACTGGAAAACAACAACAGCAACAAAATACCTGCTACACAATGAACATCTCTAATCCCAAATCTGAAATGCTTCAAAATCCGAAACTTTTGAGTGTTGACATGATGTCACAATGGTTCAATGGACATAGACTTTGTCTCATGCACAAAATTACCAAAAATACGGTATGGTGTCAGCTATGTGAATAGACATGTATGAAACATAAGTGAATTTCACATCGTGACCTGGGTTTCATCCCCAAGATATCTCATTATGTATATGAAAATATTCTAGGATCTGAAACTCTCCAGTCCCAATCATTCTGGATAAGGAGTATGCAACCTGCATATCTCTGCAGGGACCTTTGTTGGCTGTCTCTGCCCAGCATTTGTTCCCCTTCTTTTGGCAAAAGCTCGCTGATTTTCCTTCTAGGAGTCACCCTCTCCAACTCTCTGACCCTGTGGCTCAGCTGGGGTTGATCTTCTAGCCCAGCCCTGAGCAGGTCCAGGACTGAAGCCCCATCAATCACACTACACTTCTCCATGGCCATGGCGACAATGATGTTGGCCCAATAGGAGTGACCCCTGGGATATCAGCTAGGAAGGGCAATTGCCAGGAGGTGCTGGCAGCTGTCATAACTTACCCAGAGAGGGGTGGCCTATAAACAACCCCACTGCAGAAGAAAGCAGGGCTGAGAGAAGGGAGAGGGAGGAAAGGGTGCTGGTGATATGGTAGACCTCGGGATGTAGCCACATTAAATGACAGATCCATTCTTGAACTTTCCCAGATCTAGGAGCCCCCAAATATCCTTGTGCCGAGGCCAGTTGGAATTGGCTTTCTGTCACTTTTGGCCAAAAGATGCCTGATCATCTGTCCTCTGAGAATGGTGAGCCTTTTGCAAAAGGAAAGGAAGCTGTTTTTTCTCTTCAGACACATTTTTATTCTCAAACGGCTATGAAGAGCCATGTTAGATATAGGCGGTATAGGTTCCAGATGGTTCTCTGGCTCCTACCAGGCTGACCTGATCAGACTGAGGACCCCCCCCCCCCGGCCCCCAGGACCAGGTTCTTAGGCCGAGGCTACACCGGTGGTTCTCTTTGCTAAGAACTTGGATACAGCTGAAGCAGGGACAGATGGAGCACTGAACAGCCCTGCTGAAAACACTCTGCTGTCACTCTGCCTAAGACCCAGATCCTTTTGAAACAAATCCACCTGTGACTTTGAGCTGGCTTAAGTAGGTGTCTGTCCCTGACAACCAGGTATGCCTGGCTACGAGACTTTCAAAGGTCTGAAAAAGATTTTTTTTTTTTATTTGGACCAGCTAATTCTATTTCTAGGGCTTTATTTCCAGAAAAGAATTGAGTTGTGTGTACAGGATTTAGCTATGTGGACATTTAAAAATACTCTTCTGCATCTTAGTAAAAAATTGGGAGGACCCTAGATATGATTACAGAGGGTCAGTTCAACACATTCTCAGGCACAATTTTATGCACTCAGTATTTGCTAAGTAAATGAATGAATAAGAAATTGCCATGCCATTAAATTGGAGTAATATATTTATTAACATGGAATAGAGTCATGAAATATTAAATGAGAAAAATGTTCAAAGAAAATGATATATTCTGTATGATCCCAAAATTTAATCAGAGAATCACCATATATTTGCATATGCATCAAAGAAGGATTGCAAGAATAGGGTTTCGTGGGGTTTTCTGGTTTTGTTTTGTTTGTTAATATTTTCTTCTCTTTGCTTAGTTTTCATTTTGATTTTTGGTAAGAACAGTGATCATCTTATCAGAAAATGCCAGCTTCATCCTGCCTCATCTAAAATAGTCAAATGGTGTTGTTTAAGTCAAAACAGCATTAAACCTTCGGGTGATCTGGGATTACCAAGCAAGAATCTTCACTTCATTTTGACAATCATGGTGTGAGCAGCACACTCAGGAAAAGGCATCAGGCCTCCCTCACGCTGCTTTTAGGAGTGAAGACCCCAGAGTCCACGTTCCTGCTCCCCTACTTCCTGGGTGGGTCATCTGGGGCAGGTTGCAACATCTCGTTAGGCCCCAGTTCCTCCATCTGGAAAACGAGGGTAATGAATGCACATTCCATAGTGAGTTGCCAGAGGCTCCAAGGAGCTGATCCAGACAAAGGGACCAGCACAAGGCCTGGCACAGAGCCAGGGCTCTCTCCACACCATTATTGATACTAAGAGGGTGAACGTAAAGGGTTGTGAGCAGAATTCCCACCCCATCTAGCAACTGTACTCCTGGCATGCACCAACAGGGACTCAGGGACTCAAGCAGGTATAGGGACGCCAAGTTCCACTGCAGCTTCACCATATCCAAAAGGTGGTTCACCCAAGTGTCTATCAACAGATGAAGGAAAAGCAAAATGTGTCTATCCAGACAGTGGAATATTACTCGAACATCAAAAAGGAAGGAAGCACTGACACATACTACAGCATGAGTGGGCCTTGAGAACACGATGCTGAGTGAAAGAAGCCAGTCACAAAAGTCACTTAGTGTGTAAAGCCATTTAGATGAAATGTAAGAAGGCAGAAATCCCTAGAGACAGAAAGGAAATGAAGCTCACACCTATAATCCCAGTGACTCAGGAGGCTAAGAAAGGAGGTTTGCAAGCTTGAGGCCGGCGTCAGCAACTTAGAGAGGACCTAAGCAATTTAGTGAGAGCCTGTCTCAAAATAAAAAGGGCTGGGAATTGGCTCAGTGGTAAAGCCTCTTTGGGTTCAATCTTCAATACCCGTCCCCTGCAAAAAAAAAAAAAAAAAAGAAAGAAAGAAAGAAAAGAAAGAAAAATTAGAGTTTACTAGGAGCTAGAGGGAGGGAAGAGAGGGAGGAATTGTTGCTTATTACAGTTTCTACCTGGGTAATTAACAATGGTTGCACAAAATTGTGGTTGTACTCAACGCCACTGAACTGTGTACTTCAACAATGATGGAAATGTCTAACTTTATGTTACAAATTACTTAACCACGGGAAATTCAAAATCGTGTTCTGAATTGAATGCTGGCTTCAAAAACTCGGACCTCCTCTTTGAATTGAGCAACCCACTTGGTGACCAAACCAATGCTAACTGCCAAATGAGATCGCCACATTGACTGACTCCGGATCATGTACCGGGACCCCCCACCATGCTGTAGAAATGCAGCCAGCAGTTCCATCCTTTGGTGAAGTGCTTACGTGCCCCGTACTGAGCTAGCTGTTGGAAATGCAGCAAGGAACGAGGTTCACCCTGCAGTTCTCACTGGAGTTTGTATTGCACTTGGAGATCCAGATCATTTAAAGGAGGGAAAACCAACTGTGATCCTTGGAGGAACTGTGTGTGGGGGGTCCTCTGGTAACCTGGAGGAAGGCCATTAACCTTGACCTGGGGTGCAGGAGGGTTCCTGGTGGAAGTTGCATTTTTGCTAAAACTTCAAGAGTAAAGAAAATTGGCCAGGGACAGTGCCAGAAACCTGGCCAGGTCTAGACCTCTTACTTAGACCTAAGCACAGAGGAGATTTTCATGGGGCTTCAAAGAAACACTGTCAACAGTAAAATCAGTACCCGGGGACTCTAAAACACATGGCGATTCTCCCCATGTTCACTTGGGCCCCGTGCTTTCCTGGTGCCCTATGCCAGAACTGACTCCATTTGCAGTGGTCCGAAGAGTGTTCCAGATGGAGGAATCAGCAACCGAGAAGGCTCAGAGGCAAGATGGACGTGGATTCTCCTCAGACTTTTCAGTCCTTGAGCGGTGGGATTGTTGGACAGGAAGATAGCCAGACATGAAGCCCCACAGGTGAGCAGGACCTTGGTCTTTGAAGAGTTTCGACTTGCCCTTCAGGGTCACAGGAATTCATGGAAAGGGTTTAAGCTGGGAAATGGCATTCTACTGTATTTTTAAAAAGACCTTTCCCAGTTAACAAAATGAGATATTATTAGCCTTAGTGGCTAAGGAAATTGTTTTTAGGGGAAAAAAAAATCCCCTGCAGGCACAATTTTTAACTTGACAGTGTTTCCACAGACATTCTGGAGTGGGTTTTTTTTTTCCCCTTAATTCATTATGCTGACACTAACTATCAAACCCCATTCCCTGGAGCTCAGCTGTGTTGTAGCTGAAAACTTGCTCAGTCTGTTTACTCCACACAGCACCCAATTTTCCAAATCTCTGCAAATTTGCCCTTAACAGTAAAATACTGGGTACAGAGCATCTTCCCACTCCACCCAAATTATCCCCCTTGGCGTGTGCTAACAGACTGATGCTATGATTGCTGTTGTGATGGAAGAGATCGCAGCCGGGTCTTCCCAAGACTTTCTGGAGGAGAATGTGGGCATTTTCTACTTTAACTTTGTCTATATCACATCGGGGTCACTAGGCAATTCATGTGCCTGCCCCCCAGTAACAGTCAGGAGAGTCTGGGTTATGCTGCAGTAACAAACATCCCTTGAATCTTCATGGCTCATAACACACAGGCTGATTTCCCACTCGGGTTCTGTATTGGTCACAGGTAGGCTGTGGTTCTGTTTCATGTGCTGTTCTTATTGTGATGCAGGCCAGTGGAGAAGTCTGTCTGAGGCATCACTGGTCTGGTGGCAGAGGGAAAGGAACATGCTGGACCTTGCACTGGTTCTTAAATCCTCTGCTAAAAAGAAAGCTGAGCTTGTCCTTGCCCCCAGCTTGGCCCTTCGATGGACTGCCTTTTAGTTTTTATCCCCTGAATGATGATGAAAATAATTTTCCTAAGTCCCATTCCTTGAGGACCACCTGTCCCTGGCTATTTCGAGGGTGCCTTGTGGGGCTCCTTCCATCCCACGCAGCAGGTGTTCTTGTTACTAGGTGGGTGGAACCTCCCACAGTTTGCAAAGCTCCCCTCCTTTCTTTAGACTGCTCATGCTAAGGTGAAAAGACCTGCCTACCGGTGACAGCTAGTTTCTGGGGAGGGCTAGGATTCAGGGCCTCAGCCCAGGGTGCACACTCCCAGCCACTTCCTCTATTTTGTCTATTTCTCTGTTGTCCTTGCTCTCAACAGCCATTGATCACATTATTTATGGCCTCTGTCACCTCTTCTCTTGGTCTTTAACTAACTCAGGCCTTTTATGACTTGCTTTGACTGCTGAAGTCCTCTCATCTGGCTTCCCAGTCTCCCGGCTTTGCCTCTTCTTGGCCACACTGCCTCATCCTCTCTGGGAAGCCTGGGCTTGCTCATGCTCTTCTTCTGCTCAAGAACCTCCAGTGGCTCCCCATTGTCCACCAAGACAAGTTGTGGTTTGGTATTCCAGCCTCCATGATCTGACCCAGCCTTGGTCTTCCTGGTGCTCCCACTGGATTAGACTAATTGTTCTGAGTTCAGTCTTCACCTTCCTGACTTCGTCCTTAAGAGTTTCTCACACTGATTCTCGCAAAGAGTGCTGCAAGGGTTTGAATGTGGTTTGTCCCTCAGAATCCACATGTAATGATTTGTGAGTGGTGGCTAAAGGGGACATCACCCCAGCAGGGATTACTACTTATCTCTCCAGAATGGGAGAGATAAGCCCATGGGAACAGACTGGTTCTGTGACACTGAGTTGCTATAAACTGAGCCTGGCACCTTCTCTGTCTCTCTCCCACCCATGTTCCCTCCCCAGGCAACTGTTCCCTGCTCCCCTTCCCTCCATGATGCAATGCAGCATGAAGCCCTCGCCAGAAGCTGAGCAGATGCTGGCACTGTGCACTTGGACCTCCAGAACCATCAGTTCAATAAACCTCTTTTCTTTATAAATGATCAAGCCTGGATATTTTGTTATAGTACCAGAAAACAGACTTAGATACACACGTGTTGTTAAGTGCCCTATTCCATGAATGCAGACAGATGTCTACTCCTATGTAACCACCACCCAGGTCAAGATGTTGCAGAACATGTTCAACATCCTAGAGGCTCTCTCATGGCCCCTGCCCACCAGTCCCCACCCTCTTTACCGGAGGGCATCATATTTTCATTCCTTTTCCCGCCCTTACCCTTCATTGTCTGGTTTCTTTTGCTCAAAACAATGTTTTTCAGTAAGAAAGGACATGGAAGACCTAATGAATTCAGGACACTCAAGTCCTCCTCAGGGCAGAGTGGTGTAGTGCTGGGCAGAACAGAGTAGGGGCTTGATTGATCCCAGGGAAGACAGCACATGGGGAATTTTCCAAAGGAGGTAAAGGGTAGAACCTGAGTGGAGTGTTTCCCTCCTGAGATCCCCAAGTCACATGGCCTCAAGGGAGGAAGGAAGCGGAGCCTGGGATTTGGCTGCAATTTGGCTGAGCAGGAGCTGTGGCCAGGGCTGGGCAGGCCATGCCTCTGGCTGGCCAGAGCTGGCTCAGATGCAGGCTGCCAGAGCCACGTGTCCCTCCCATCCTGCACTCCAGCTCTCCTTAGATGTAAGTGACAGCATCTCAGAGTAGAAATTACCGAGGAGGGACAAGGTTCAAGGACCACGTTAGTTTTCTAGCTAATTTCGTGTGACAGTGTCTGGAGGGCAATTGCCCTTGGCCTTGCAGAAATTCATCGTATTGCTTGGGCTGGGGGGTGGGACTTGGTGGTCCTGGCATGTGTGAGGCTCTGGATTCAGTCCCCAGCATGGGGAGAAAGAAGGAGAGAAAGAGAGGAGAGAAAGAAATTGCGTTTCTTCACGTAGAGCCCTGTTTCCACACATCTGGAAGGAGCAATGGAAGACAGCTGATCTGATACACATCCATGGGTGCGCTACATCACACTCAGGGGTGGGCCTGGGGATATGCATGCAGTAGGTGCCTACTAAGAGCTTGTTGAGTGGCAGACAAAAGGAGAGGGAGACACAGAGAGCAGTGGGAAGGCAGGTGGGAAAGGAGAGAAGAAAGTGAGGGACAGTCACAGAGGGAGCGAGGAGAGAGAACTGGGTAGCCGGGCACAGGGACAGGGATCTCTCCTGGTCTGAACCCAGCACCACATCCTGGCTGCTCCCACATCTGCTCCTCAAATACACAGACCTTTCCTGCCTCCCCAGAGGGCCGGCTCCGGTGGGCTTCCTCTGAGAAAGCTTCCCGAATGTGCCAGGACACCTGTGGCAGACCACTCCCCTCTTTGAGCTTCTGTTTCCTGATCTGTAAAACAGACATCCAGGGGCCCATTTCCCCAGTTTCCCTCAGCTCCCCAGCTTACACTGGACCCATCTCCCCAGTGATGACACCCACTGACCCCCAAGGGCGTTGGGGTCAGGGACCCCTGTTAGAGGATCCTCATGCACTTGTTCTCTGGATAATCCGGTCTTCACCTCTAGATGTGCATCTGATGCCTGACAGGATGAGGCCGCCTCTTGGCACACATGAGAGCCATTGAGGCAATTCTGCAGATTCTACCTCGGAATTTCCTAGCACCATTTATTCCTTGTGTGATCATCAGCACATCTTGGCAGCTTTGCTACTCCTGGAAATTCCACTGAGGAACTGAACACTCGGTTCACTGCCGTTCCAGTGCAGATATCCTTTGGTTTGGATTCACTTCTTGGTTGACCAGAGCATCTCCTCAGGTAGCTTTTTCAAAAGTTCGTGTGAGTATTACATTCACTGAGCCTTTAATTATCTGAGCCTGCTTCATACACAAGTCATGCTTTGACTGAGCATAAAATGTCCCAGTTGCTACTTTAGCTTCCACAATTCTGAGGAAATCTAATATTTGGAGTTGCCTATAAGAAATCTGACTTTTGTTTTGCTCAGGTAAACCCTGGGCTTCACAAGGAAATCCTTCTGGATTTTTTCCACGAGAGCCTCTCTCTGACTGGGAAGAACCTCTTCCTCCACTCCCTTGGTTGGACCTGTTGGTGAAATGGAAGGACGGTGCGACTTCTGGGGCCAGTTCAGAAGCCTTGGAGGTTGTGCCAGGGCCTCTGAGAGCATCCATCCTGGAGATAGGCTTGGTTTGGGAGAAGCCCAAAGGCCTTGGTTGGTGAGACTGCCATGCCACGAGGAATCTCAAGACAGCAGCATCGATAGAGATACCCAGCCTGCTCCCAGCTGGTCCAGCCACCCCTTCCAGAAAGGGAGGCAGCCTTCAAATGGCTTCACCCCTGCCACTGGCTCCCTGCAAACCCATGAGTGACCCTGAGCAGGGACACCCAGCTGCACCCAGGGCATCCATAGAGCCATGGGAGGGAGGCATAAATTGATGCAGTTTGTTAGAAAAGGTGGCCAGCAAAGCCTGTGCCTCTTCTCCCTGATTTTTCCTGAAATGTGACAAGTCCTTTTTCCTGTGTACTTGGGCCATTTTTTTTTCTGACCCAGAATGCTTCCTGAAATGTCTATCCTTGCTTCTTATTTTGTTTTACTCCTTTCCTGCATCCCTTGGGAACATCCACTTTCCTTCTGCCAGTTACCTTCCTCATAAGCAATCTTCCTGCTCATGAATGGTTACCATTTTCTCCTTCTCTTCTCTATTCTATAAAAGTTTCTCAAGTTTGCCTTCCGCGTGACTGATTTTGACTTTTTTCCAGTACTGAGGATTGAACCCAGGGCCTTGTGCATGCTAGGCAAGAGCTTGACCCCTGAGCTATATTCCCAGCCCTTTTGGAACTTTTATTTTGAGACCTGGCCTCTCTCAGGTGCTCAGGTTGGCTTTAAATTTGCCTTTCTCCTGTCTCAGCCTCCCAAATAGCTGGGATTGCAGGAGTGGGCCACTGTGCCATGCTGATTTTGATTTTCTACAAGATGAGTTTTGCACTTTAACTGCCTCCACTGGGGATTTGAAATCTGTTGCTACAATTTCCATTCTCCTTTTGTTTTTGTTTTTTTTTTTAATCTCTATCTACACTGTCCTTAGAAATTTCTGCTCTTTTATTTTTTTGATTGAAATTATACCCTTAAACATTCCATTTAGTATCTAAAATAACTTGTAAATTTTTTTTTCTTCCGGAGGACAGTACCTTTTCTTCAGACGTAGGTTCTTCCCCGCGTTCTGTAGTTATTTTTCTGTACCCTCCATTGATTCACTCTTGTTTGTTCATCTTTGCTTAAGCTGGTCGGCCTTCGGATCCCGTGTGTGTGTGTGTGTGTGTGTGTGTGTGTGTGTGTGTGTGTGTGTTCCCTGCAGAACTTCTCATTGCCCACCAAACTACTGATCCATTCCCACCACCACTTTAGAATCCAAACCAGGAGAGGGAAGGCTGGTTTGTTGTAGAGCAACTAGAGTTAGTGTCCGCCAGACATTCTTGGATCACATTATGCTGGGCTGGGGGTGGTGGCATCACCGGCCCCCCCGAGGCTCAGTCCCCCTCCCCCACCCAGTCTTCTGATTGGCACAGGCTCTGTCTAGGTGTGCAAGTGGGGAAGGGGCTGAGTGTTTTCCCATCTCCTTTTGATCTGGAGGGCTGCCCTGTTTTGGAAGATAAAACTTGAATAGGCTTCTGATTGTTTATCACAACCCCGATCCATCTGCCTTGTATTTATGGAAATTCCTCCCAGATTCTGGCAACGGGCGCCTGCCAGTCTTGGGTGTCAGCACTGAGTTTTTTGATTCTTCTCCCTTCTTAGGTGTGTTAGTGGAAAGCTGGGCAGATTCATCCTGGAGACCGCTGCTCTGGTGTCACTTTAAGTCAGTCACACCCAACCTCTTCCGTTTATAGCTGCTTTTCCACTCATTCACTCATTCAATCAACAAACATTTATGGAGTGCCTGAAGTAGGCCAGGTATGACCACGCATCAGGAACAAGGAGGTGAATGGAACTTCTCTCGGGCCTTGAGAGAGATTCCCTTTTGGAGAAAGCAGATTCATCCTTATAATATTAGTACAAGGGTGGTGTGAAATGCTGAGACCTGTATAAACCAGAGAGGTTAGGTGAAGTGCACCAGGTGGCACAGCACATTGGAGCAAGATCCAGAGAAGAAGAGGCTGCTTCTGCTTCTCCAGCCAACATTCCTCTCATTGGGTCTCCTGGCCTCCTCCTTCCCGTGACCCTGAGTTTCCTTTCCCAGCTCTCCTCTTGCCAGGTGACCCATGACCACTGCTCCCTTCTTCACAGATATTTATATACAGAACTCAGTGCAGTCTCTGTTCTCAGCCAGCCTGGTCATTCTCACTCCAGAGCCCCTGTTTAGGCTGAACACCTTGTCCACAAACTTGAGGCAGTGTCTTGGGGACACTGCTATGTCCCTCCCAATTTGGTGGCTAAATGGCTTAACCTGTTTGCATTTCTCCTTTGACCAGGGAGTCCTTAAGCACATGGGTAAAGCCGATGGCCTTGAAAACCACGGAATCTGACTCAAAGCCCTAATCTTTGCTGTGTGTCCTTGGCCAAGTTACTCACTGTCTCTGAACCTCATGCCTCCACCTACAGAATCAGAGTCACAACACTGATCAAATGAGCTTGTTTAAACACACCTGTAACACTATACTTGGCATACAGTAAGTGCTCAATAAATGATGACTGCTATCATTATTCTGTATTCTTCCTTGTTTGACCAAGTTCCTCTTGAAAGCAGGGGCCATGTTTTCTCGAGGCTGCCTCCCCAGAACCCACACCGGGTGTGTTTTGATTGGAATGTTAAGGCCAGTCAAGACAGGCTGTGCTCTCCTCTGTAATAAGGATTTAACCCAGTGATTCTCAAAGTGGGATCTGGAACCCCAGCTCTTTAGATTATCTAGGAGGGGGAAGAAGAGTCCCTTGTGCAAATCAACTTGGGGAACATTGACTGCTCTGCTTTTTTTGGGGGGGGGGGAATCAAGAGATCCTTAAGGTGTTAAAGGCTCTAACAACTCCTACCTGAAATAAATCTGGGAAATTTGGTGACCCCGCTATTTCCTATGCTTTGACCAAGGAACCCCTTTCTCATGGAACATGTACTACCAACCCACCAATTTTGTGTCCTGGAGGACACGCTCCAAGAGCTCCTGGTGCACACCATTCTTGAATCCCATCCTGTAGCTCCCGTCCTGGAAAAATATACCCCCAATCAAATCAGCTTCCCAAATATCGGATGGGGCAGGATTCACATTGTCTATGTCCTTCACCGGACACTAATACCAAAAGCTCTACCACCACCATCCTTTACTAGGTTAGGTGCTGATGGGGAAGACAAAACCACGTCGACTTCTTTTATAACAACTAAATAATCATCAATGTGTATTTTTTAAAAATCCTTGGTTTATTGTAGAAACTACAATGTAAAAATCAATTTTCTTAAAAGACAAGATGAGAGATAGTTCATGTGTACTTGCCAAAGGTTATTTTGAGCAATGAGACATTTGCAACTGACCTGAAACCTCATTCCCGTTACGGTTCCTTAAAAACATCACATTCATTCAAGTTCCCCGCAGAATATTTGCTTTCCTTGTCTGGTAAGAAACATGACGTGAAAACTACATGTTTACCCTTTGCAATCAATGCCAGGGTCAGAGTCGACCTGAGAATTCCTGAATTCCTCCAGCTCTTTCCGTTTCCCCACCCTCCCTCCCTGTGGCACACAGGGCATCTCCAGCCCAGCAAACCCTTGCCATTCGAGACTCTCACCTCCCCGCTGCCTGTCTCTCTGCCCTTGCCACTGCTGTCCCCTGTGCCTTGAACACCGTCCCCTGGCCTGCAATGATAACATCAACACCTGCCCCTCCCCGATCTGTTAGGAATCTCACCTGATTTAATCACCCGATGTGACTATTACTGGATTTAATTCTTCCGGCAACTCTGTGAGGAGGAAATTTCTCATGCTTGGTGGACAGATGAGGAAACCGAGGTTCCAAGAGCAACTCTTCCCTTCCTCTGGTGGGGAGTCCTTTGGTGCCTCCAGCTGGGCTTTTTTGTTTGAATGAGATGAAGTTTACATAACATAAAGTTAAACATTTTTTTCATCACCCCCAGGGACACCCCAAACCTGGTATGTGTCACTCTGTCCTCCTGCCCTCAGCCTCTGGTCAGCTCTGCTCTGCCTCCCCCGGTTGGTTCTGGCCTGTCCAGAAGCTGACTTTCTTTCTGGAATACTACCTCACGTTCCTCTAGGATGTGTCCTTCTCCCCTGGAGGGCAGGGGCTGGTGCTGCTCACCTCTCTGCTCCTGGCCAGGATTCTCTGGGCTCCAGGAGCTGTGGTCTGCAGTTTGTACATCTTTGATGAATAAAAAATGAGAACTGAATTAATTATTACTTAATACATTCAGTAGGGTTGACAAAAATTTTTCAAAACACAAGGCCCCCAAAACCAGAGCCAGCCCAGATGCTCATCAGCAGGTGAATGGCTTCGCAGAGTATGAGGGTCCACAGAGAAGCCGGCCAGGGAGGGATAGCTACAGGCAGTGACCTGGGAAGACGGCCTGGACATTGTGTTGGAAATGGAAAAAAATTACAAAGGAGGCCGTGCAGCACAAAAGCATCCTGTCGATAGAAAAGAAATGTGTGTGTGTGTGTGTGTGTGTGTGTGTGTGTAAATATGATGGATTCCTGGAGAACATTCTAGAAGCACGCCAAAGTTTTAACAAAACCAATCTCTGGGAAAGACAGCAGAATTAAGGGAACTTTCTGCTCCCTTTCCCTGGTTGCTGGTAACTTATTTAAATTACAAAATGATATAGGATTAATGTGAAAACTTTTAAATGTTACACAAATGTATCAAATCTGCAGAAACTCTCCCTGGTAACCAAGCATCTTATAGCAGCAGTATAGCCACCTTTTGGACTACGATCTTCTACAATTGGCTCTTTACATAACACAAACATAATGTACAATGAAAGTACTTTTGGAAAATAAAAACCGGATTGTAGACTTACATAGCCCTCTCTGTGTGCTGAACACCATATTGTGGACATCTTGCATGTCAGTTCGTGGGGTCTGCTTTCTTCCTCTTCATTATTTCACAATATCTTGCTACCTGTGTGCTCGAAGTGCATTTACAGACTTTGTAATGCAGATGCTAAGCACTCAGTTGGTTTCCAGTTTTTTGCTATTATAAACTATGGTGCAACTAACGTCCTTGAACATTTCTTTGTACCAGGTGAATTGAATGAGTCAACCTCCCGGCTCCTGAGGCAAGCAGCTTCGCTTTGCCTCATGTTCCTGCCTTGCTGTGCTCATCCCAGGCCCAAAACAACAGGGCCAATTGATTATGGACTGAAACTCCGAGACTATGAGTGAAATAACCTTTTCTCTTTATAAATTAATTATCTTAGGCATATCATTATAGTAACACAAAGCACAAAAGATAAATTCCCAGAAGCGGAATCACTGGGCTGATGTGGATGGATATTGCCAAAGTGTCTTCCAAAAAAAATTGGTTGATTTATCCCCATCTTCTCTGTGAATGGGACTGCCTTTCCCCCACATCCTCACCAACAACAGATGTTCTCCCACTTTTTAATTTGATAAAGATTAAGTTTATTGTAGTCTCCATCTGCCATCTTTTTTCTTTCTTTGTGGTGCTGGGGATGGAACCCAGGGCCTCAATCATTCGAGGCAAGCACTGTGCCACCAAAATGCATGCCCAGCCCTGGCCACCCTCAGTTACCAGTGCACGTTAATTCTTTCCCTGTTTAGTGGCCAGTTTGTGTGTGAGTGAGTGAGTGTGTGTGCATGTGTGTGAACATTTATATGCTTTGCCTACTTTTTGTTTAGGGTGAATTTTTGGTCCCCCAAGGCATTCCCTTCATCCTTACATCATTGTACGTTCTTATTACAAGTAGCCAGTTCAGATCTGCCATTCCTTACCTGAAAGCTTCGGAAGACATGTTCTAGGATCCAAATCTGCTTCACTTTTGGAAAGATATTGGTCCATGTGCCTCATCTAACCCTCCCAGTGAGGTCTGGGACAGCCCGATTCAAACACATTAATTTCTGCAGCCAAGGATATAAACAATCCCACAAAGTGGGATGAAGAAGAAATAGAGTTTCATGGCTGTTCATATCAGATTTTGCCACCAAACATGTTACCCACAAAACCCATTCTCAGAGTGTTGGGGACTTCAGACTTTGGACAGATGGATTGTGAACCAACATCAATTCTGATTGCAGAGGGAGAAAAAAAGCCCGATAAAGGTAACTTTAAAATTAAATTAATGCCTATACAGGGAAGTTAAGGGCAAGCGACAAGATCGGGATCCCTTCCTCTATCTGTGGACTTCAGAGCACACAGGCAGGTGGGACGAGGCAGGGACGTCTGGGCTTAGCCTGGGCCCTTGGCAACAGGTGCACACGACTCTTCACAGTTGCTTTAGCTAACCAGCTTCAGCTCTCTCTGCAGCTGAAGCTCCACATCTATTTCCAGCTCAGTAGCTCTAATCTTTCCACCCCTGACATTCCTGATACCTGGTGCATGGGGTCCAGGCAGGAACAGCTTTCCATCAGTCCCTTCCCATGTGACTGCTTCCTGCAGTCTCCTTAGCTCCATGACAGAATCCAGATGATGTTAGTCCAGCCCACCCTCCACCTCCCCGGCCCCAGAACATTCTGGCACAAGGTCTTCTCAACTCTCCGTGTCCACAAACAAAAGTCGGTGATGCCCACAAGGAGGCCTTGATGCTAATTCTTCCCTCAATATACAAAGCCCAGGTACTTCCAGGAACTGTAAATATGAATCTACTTTAGGCTTTTAGCGCTACTGTGGAATTGAATAATCATAAACGACACTTCTCCCATGCAGATTTATGCCTTCCATGCGCCCCCACCCTCAGTCCCCTATCAATAAAAAAAGTATATTTTACCAAAATATATCTCCCATCCGCTATCCTGGAACACCTCACTAACTGACTATATTTATTGGGAAATGATTCCCATTAATTTCAGCCCTCATCCTAATATTATATTTATGACAGACCATGTGTGCGGGCACGGCCCCCTCCTGGCTGCTGCCTCCCATTCTCCGCTCCTACAAATACATTTTGTAAACACTGCCTGGAGGGATAGAATCGTAAAACCAAAATGGGTTATCTTTGGAAAATCTGTTAATCCTAATCAAATAAGACAATGGCTTGCCTGGGTGGAGAAGGGAGGAGGCTTTCACTGGAGGTCTCAGTTTTTCTTTTGGAACTGATCCTAATGCCCCAGAGCCCCCGCCCATTCTAAGTTATGGTGCACCTTTTTCTCCGTGCTCAGGAGACCCTCCTGTGGGGTACAGCTTGGCTTGAACGGATTATCAAGTGGACAGTTGCTCACCCTGGGGAAGGAGAGCAAAGGCCCACGTGGGTAGAGGATGGGGGTTCAGGGAAACCGTGCTGTGTGGCCAGAGAGCGTGAGATGAGGGCAGAGACCTTAATGGAGGGGAGAAAAAGAAAAATCTGACTCTAGGGACAGGATGACTTTGGACAAGTCAGAGGCTTATCAGGGATAGTCCCTGATGGTGAAAGGAAAAGGCCCACGTTTTCTATTTTTTTTTTTTTTTTTGTAGTTGCAGAGGGACAGCATGCCTTTATTTATTTTCATGTGGTGCTGAGGATCAAACACACTGCCTCACAAGGGCTAGGCAAGCGCTCTGCCACTGAGCCACAGCCCAGCCCGGCCCAAGGGTTTTTGAGATGGCAGGGATCTAAGATGCATCCTTCAACGGTGCTGTGCAGAGGGACGAAGACCACTCCCCGGCCCCCAGCACAGCCTTGAGAAGGGTCCTCCAGGGAGGAGGGACACAGGGCTTTGCTGTGGCTGCTGCCCTCAAGGGAGCTATTGCACCTGCCCTTCCTTCTTCCCTGCATCTGGGGACAGCGCTGTCCACCCCTCCCTCAGCTCAGTCCAAGAACTTGGGTAAAGTTCTCCTCAGCATGGGCGAGGCAACCACAGAGTGTCTCTTGAAAATCCCACTCTAAAGAGAGCCGTCCTTCCCTTCCTCAAATTTCCTGCCAAAATCCTTGCGTGGCTTCCTACAGCTTGGTCTTGATCCCTGGGTCTTGAGCCCTGACCTTCTCTGGACCAATCTCTGGGACCGGAGAGACTGGCGGCTCTTATTCGCCAGTCTTGGGTCATGTGCCAATCCCTGTAGCCAGAAGGATGGTAAGCTCTGACACCAATGGGTGTGTCTAAGGGGATAAAACGCTCTGATTGGCCAGGTCATGAGTCACATGGACATCCAGAACCAATCATTGTGTAGAGGGATACAATGCTTACGTTGTTGGGAGGACCAAATGATTACCTACAGGTGTAGCAGCTGGGGTGGGGCTAAGCACAGAGGTGACTTAGCCATTGTTTTTATCAGTATTAGCATTATGGTCAGCGTTTCCAGCGCCAGGAATTTAAGTTTTCTCTTTTTCTGGTCTATTTTTCTCTATGGTCTTAATTCCCAGGGAAGTCCTTCCCCATGGTGTCAAAACGGTTGCCAGTCACTTAAGCTACACCTATAGTGATTCATTTGGTCCTTCCAGCAACCTGAGGAACTGAGCCCTTTAGTCATTTCTGTTTCACAGATGAGAAAATGGAGGCAGACAGAGGTCACTCAGTGGTACAGCCAGAGCCGCCTGGCTGCAGACTCCCTGTCCATGGCTACTGTGCCTCACTGGACACACATCTAGTGTGCACCTATGGGAGGACATGGAGGAGAACCAGACCCTCGGGCATTGCTTTGGTTGGCCTCCCATAACAGCACTCTTCTAACTAGGTGGCTTAAAGCATGGAATTTAGTTTCTTAGGACCTCATTCAACCTTAGTGGCGTCCCCAAGCACCCCAAGTGCTCCAGTCAGTTCGTTGTTAGGGCTTTGGTGTGGGCATCTGATGTGATCTGTGCATCCCAGCTGGTCTCGAGGGTCGAGGCAGGCAGTGGGGAAAGCAGGCAGGCTGGCCCCTGAGTGGGATCGAGCTGTGACTGTAGTAAGTGCCCTCCGCCTGCGACTGTCACCACCTGCTTCTATTTGCAGAGAAACTCACTCCCATCAGGAGAGCAGCGCTGGCCTTAACAGGCCTTCAAAAATGTCAGGGGTATTTTTAGCCCGGGGAGTTGGTGCGACCAGTGGCAGATCAGAGAAGCAAGGCTGCTCTTGAGAGATGAAATGTAAAGCCACAAAAAAGCAGTACATCAGGAGAGGGGCAAGAGAGAGCAGGCAGGCTGCTGGATAGCTGGAACTGAAGAGGGGGGTCACACGTGGAGGGTCAGGGCCTAGAACCTTCCCTGGTCCACCCCTGGAAGGATCTGAAGGTCTTCCAGAAAGTGCCACCTTAGCAGGTATCCACGGGAATAGCACATACAGTGAGATGGCCAGGTGAACACACAACATGGGGACGGGTCTGTAAGTCATTCAACAAACTTTATGTGCTGTTGCCTCAGAGCCCCACACACCATCAATACCTGTAATGGTTTAGATATGAGACGTCCCCAAAAGCTCATGTTTGAGACAAAGCAAGAAGGTTTAGAGGGTTATGAGATTGGTTATGAGAGTCTTAACCTAGTCAATGCATTAATCTCCTGATGGGGATTAACTGGGTGGTAACTGTGGGGGTTTTGGAGGCTGTTGCTGGAGGAGGGGGGCTGTGGGTCATTGGGCATGACTTTGGGGTATATATTTTGTCTCTCTCTGCTTCCTGGTACCATGTCTGAGCTGCTTTCCTCCTCCACACACTTCCTCCATGATGTTCTGCCTCACCTCAGGCCCCCAGGGAATGGAGTCGACCATCTGTGGGCTGAGACCTCCGAAACCATAAACCCCAAATAAACTTTTCCTTCTTGAAAAGTGTTTTCATCAAGCCTTTTGATCACAGCAGTGAAAAAACTGACTAAAACAATGCTCCAAGCATTCTGTTGAACGAAGAGTACAGCCAGTCCCTGGGTGAGCATTTGTGGTGTCTTGGAACCACAGAGCTCTGTGATGCCATACTCTGAACCTCCAGAACTGTGAGCTAAACAAGTCTCTCTTCTTTGTAAAGTTACCCAGCCTCAGGTACTTCATTATAGTAATGGAAAACTGGCTATTACAGCCAGACCCCACAGAAGACACCTTAAAGCTCTGAAGACCCCGGAGATTCCCCTCCCCATCCCCCAAGCTCAGGTCCATCTCCTTCTAGAGGCTTTTGCTGCATTTGGTGGGACACCAGTTTACTCTGTCCTATGTCCCTAAGATAAGCCACTCAGCCACCACCCTTCTTACTGTTTTTCCTTATGCACAAACCATACGCATGATTATCACTTATTTTATACTTTTCTTCAAATGGACTCAGTTTTCCTTTTTTTTAAAAAACTGTAAATATATGTATTGGAGAAGAAACTTTATGTTGCTACTATAAATGAAACACCAGTTTTTCTTTGCAGAAATAGAATGTGACCTAAAAATAAATATATAAATATTAAATTTTTTAAAACATTCAATGTTCAACTCGGCACAGTCTTTATTGTTAACTCCCCCACTGATTTTTTATTCCTTACAAAGGAGGAGAAAAATCACAGTGGAGAAATGTGGCAATGTCACCCCATCCAAGGGGCCAGGTTTATAACACCAAAAATGGGACAAACTGATATTAGGTGCCCCCTGGTTTGAAGCACTGAGAAGGACACAGCCTCAGGACGGCCCCATCCTGTCTCCGCATATGGTCCAAGTGTAATCCCAGGAAGCATTGGGACAACCCAAAGTGATGGCTGCCCTCCGAAGTGGACTCATAAAAATGTCAAGGTAGAGAAAAGCAAAAGAAGGGCTGAGCACCATTCCCCATGAAAGGACACCAAGGAGACGAGTCGGGCTCATGCGTGATCTTAGATTGGATCCTGGGCTGGGAAAATTCATTGCTATCAAAGATAGCTGGGCACATGTGAAGACAGAGCTGGAAAACCCAGACCAAAGAACCATGTCCATGTTGCATCTCCTAAATGTGCCAGTGATGCCGTGGGTGGACCTGACAGTGACCTCGTGCTCTGGAGCTGCACCCTGAACCGTTGAGTAGAGAATCGTGGGGGACAGCACGAGGCACACAGTGATTCAGGGTGTGGGAGGCAGGGAGGGGGAGATGGGGTAAGATGTCGGCATTTGGCAGTTCTGGAGAAGGTCGGGAGTTTGTTTTACTTACTCTTCCTGCTAATCTTGTTATTATTATTTTTTCCACTATAGAGAGTTCTGGAAGATGTCCATTAGGGGAGAGCAAAGGCAACTGCCACATCAGCAGAGAAGGGGCAGGTTGGGAAACGGCACCTACTTGGTGCAGTTTGTCCTTCTCTTGTTCTCCCCCTCCTGTTGTCCACCCTTCCCGGCTCAGCAACTGAGGGGACACTGCCCACTCCTGTTCCACTAAAGGCTCTGAAAAGTCCTGCAGCCATAAAAATGTGTCAGTCTGGTTTTTGTTGGGTGGAGGGGTTGTCCTTTGTCTGTCCCTGGGGATGTGCTGAGGGCCCCAGTGGATGCTGTCATCAGATCACTTTTACAGAGGATGCTCCCACTGCCACCAGGCAATCTGGCTGCTGCTGAGTGGGCCCGCCCACCTGAGGATGACCAGGACGCCACTCGGGCTCACCCACCTGCCTTCCTTCAAGTGACTTGGGCCACACTGAGGCCCTGGTGGGAGGGTTTCCTTCAGTAAGGGAATGAAACATTGATGACGCGGACAGAGGTGGGAACTCAGGTCAGCTAACTGGTCTTTCACACCCTGGGCTGCGTCTGCCTACACTAATGCATATGTATGAGCCCGGGTGCATTTCCATTCAAACCAATGTAAATTACCTTTGACCGATATATTTTCCTGGAAATCAATGCATTTTAACATGAGATAATATTTATGAAATTGAATTTTTTATTGAAGCTAATGCAATTCTATTCTATTTTATGCATTTTTATTAAACTAATGCATTTTAAATTAATCCATTGTATATTAAGTACAACAGACATTGGTACTTACAGTAAAATAATATATGCCCACTGAAATCAATACAGTTTCAAAACCCAGCATTTTCTATTTAACTGAAGGATGTCAAGAATACACAGCTGTGACTTGGGGGCATGGAAATGTGAAATCCTGTCTCTTCTCTCTCTCTCTCTCTCTCTCTCTCTCTCTCTCTCTCTCTTTCAAAATCATTATCACGCAAAAGACAGTGTGCCTCAGGATATGGCCAGAAGCCCAGGGACTGAGAATGAATTCCCGATTATCACAGCCAACTCAATCAAACACGGGAATGGCCCGACCTCTTGACCAAGTGGACGGGTATTCTTCATAAGATGTCGAACACTCCCTTCTCACTGCTAATCAGATACCAAAGTTTGCAAATCATTTCCTTCGAAAAAAATAAAAGCTAAGGTTTTGCATGGGTCAGGCTCTTGGCAGAAAAACACAAGACACACCCCAACTGGTATTTAGAGAAGAACTTAATAAAGAGGCTACTTATTAAGGTGAGGGCAGGTTTAGACAAGGAAATGGGGCAAGTAGCCCTGGGAGCTGCTCCTACCTGGACACCACTGGGACCCAGAGGGAGCAGTTGGCAGAGAGAAGCTGCGGCCAGCAGCAGAGCCGCCTGGCCTGCCTGGCAGCCCCACAGGGAGGCGGTCAGGGAGAAACACCTGACCCCTCTCTCCTCCCCTCGTCTCATCTCTTGATGCCTTCCATGGGCCAAATCCACCAGAAGCCAAAGGACAAGGGAGATCAGCCACGTGGCAGCCCTGGGACAGCACAGAGTGAGCTGAAGGAAGGTAGGGAAGAGGAATCTAGTGGCAAAGGCAGCAATCAGCACATCTCCTGAGTTATATGCCAAGGGCTCAATCCAGCACCAATAAGGAAGATATTATCCCCATTTCCAGAAAGAGGAAATTGAGGCTCAGAGAGATTAAGTAGGAGAGCTAGGATTTGGACACAGATCCTTCTCACCTTGCTGAGGAAGGGTACTTCTGGAAAAGATTCTTCTCTTCAATAAAAGAAGGTTCTCTATAGCCACATTCTATATCCCTTTCCTTGCTGCAGGAGACTCTGATGTGAAGATTTGATGTCTGGGGTTGTGGCAACCATCTTGTGACCATGAGGGGAGGTTTTACCAAAACACTGTGTAGCAGAGCCAAAGGGCAAAGGAGTCTACAACCTTGTTAACAGTCTTGAGTTTCTAAATAAAGCTCAGAATCTCCTACCTTCAGGCCTCTTGCTCTTTAATATACACCCTTGTCTTTGAAGTCAAGGTTGGTACAGTTCACTGTAACTTGCAGCTGGAAGCATTCCTGATATACTGCTACACATGCATGGCTTGAATTTTCATAAGAAGTGGGTATCACCTTTGTGAACACAAAGTTGAACGATGAGTAACTATTTAACCACACCCTTCTTCTGCTTCACCAAACTGGTGATAGAATTTTTTTCCCTTTCAGATCAAAAACAAGAGAAACATGACTCTTTAGGGTAGAACTTTAGGGTGGAACTTACGGCCTATTGTGTTGCATGTCCATCAGGGTTTTGTTCACTGAGCTCAGACGTTCAGGCAGAGCGTGTGTCCCTCCAGCCTGTCACTCAAGACCCCATGTGCACCTCTCGCAGACCCTATGCTGTTGTTGCACTTCCCATGAGGGTCCTTTAAAGCCGGCTCCACCACCCCCACTGCTCAGGGCTGCTCAGGGACACAACCTCTCCCCAGAGCTCTCCACCGACACCAGCATCTTCCTTCTAGAGAGGACACTTTGGCTCTAAACTTCCACCTTGGTCCTGTCTCTGGATATAGACTCTGTGACCTCAGCCTTTGGGAAATTAGTTCCTCCCTCTGAAGTTTTCAATAGTGAGATTTCCTGGCTTCACCCACTAGGTCACCCACTGCTGTAGCTCTGAGGAGTCTTAGTTTTCCTCCTCTGGAAAATCAGAGTTGGGGAAGACCACCCTCACCAGATTGCTGTTGTTGGAGCCGGGGAGAGTCCAAATGCGTGTGACTGGGATGGAGGACAGCCCTTTCCTTGAGCGTTCATGAAAGGTCTTCCAGCTAGCTCCAGTGGGGGATTGGAAAATTTAGATCATCATAATCTCTCCTCTTTGGATGAGTGACTGGGTTATGAATTCATTCCTAACGCTGATGATCCAAGGGGTGTCAATGGGAGCCAAAGGCTTGGACTTTAAAGCCAGAGAGACCTAGGTTCTAATCCCAGCTCTGCTTCCCAGCTCTGTGACCTTGGGAAAATCACTTTGCCTCTCTGAGCAGCCTGCCTCATTTGGAAAATGGAACTAGCAAGGGATGCCTCATGGGCTGGCTTAAAGATTAAATGAGATTATACATGGGAAGCTTTGAATACAGGGCACTTAAGAGCATCTGCTGTCTCTCTTTATAGCTGTCATTTTTTTTTTCTTGCCATGCCCAGAAATAAGTAGGGAAAGAGGAATCCAGGGTTCTGCGGTCTACGTGCTGTTCTGTCTACAGAAACAGATGGAGAGAGGAAGAAAGTGCCTGGAGGTTATTGGTTGAGTTGGAAAACTATTTTTCTTCCATTAAAGTGATCTCAAAGTTACAGAAAAGTTAGAAGGAATCTGCTATTAATATTTTAATACTGTTTCTAGGTTCCAAGCTCTTGGTGGGCTGAGACCCAGCCGGTGAACGTTACACCCCTACATGGTGCTGAGCACCAGGCGGCTGTGGATCCCTGAGTTGGTCAGTCCAGTCGGCCACAGCAGGATCCCACAGGCAGGTGCCTTAACCAACAGGAATTCATCTCCTTGCAGTTCTGCAGGCTGGAGGCCTGAAATCAGAGGCAGGGAGGCCCCCTTCCTGGCTTGCACGGGGCTACCTTCTTGCTATTTCTTCACATGGGAGAGAAAGACAGAAAACAATCAGGTCTGATTTCTCTTTTTACCAGGGCACTAATCCCATCATGACAGCCCTACCCTCATGACCCCCATCTCCAAACGCCATCACATTTGGGATTAGGGATTCAACATGGGAGTGATACTTTCAACCCATATCAACACCCTAAAATTTTGTGCTTCGGGTGCAAAGTGGTCTAAACTCAATTAGGAAATGTTCGTGAGCATGCTTGGATAGGAGGGTCGGAGAGCAAGGGAGTTTGGAGTGGGCAACCCAGGGACACTGAGGCCCACTGCCCTCTTGGCTCTGGCTGCCATGGTGGAGCAGCTGAGTGCTCAGGAGCTGGAGTTCATTGCTTTGGATCCACTGCTGTGAGACGTGGGGCAAGTGTCTTACCCCCTCAGGGACTAGTTTCTCCACCAGTAAAATTAAGACTATAAGAAACAAGTACGATTTTGTCTTTCTTAAAATGGCCTCTTGGTTTTCTCTGATCAGTTTATGTCCTTGTAGTTTTGCCCCTCATTACTACCCTGCCCAACTATAGAATTGGGCAGTGAAGTGGGGCCTGATCTAGGAGTCATCAAAATTGGTTCAGAAGGCATATCCTCTAATCTGGACTAATGAGAATCTTCTCTGGAATATATGATGGAAATTTTGGGAGGAGGATTTTTTTCCCTTGGGGTTTTCAGTGAGGAGGATGGAAGTCTGGGCTCTGACAGCCAACTTTGCCCACCCTGAGAATGAAACCAAAAAGGAAGAAGTCAGATCCCAGAAGAGAAGACTGATAAAATCTAAAATTCAACTTCAGAGGCTCTTGATCCAGCTGTGCCTGAAGTCCAATCACACTATTAAAGTTTCCAGTAGGGGGCTGGAGATGTGGCTCAGCGGTAGCGTGCTCGCCTGGCATGCGTGCGGCCCGGGTTCGATCCTCAGCACCACATACCAACAAAGATGTTGTGTCTGCCGAGAACTAAAAAATAAATATTAAAAATTCTCTCTCTCTCTCCTCTCTCACTCTCTCTTTAAAAAAAAAAATAAAAAAAATAAAGTTTCCAGTTAAGCCAATAAGTTTCTTTGGGCTTAGGCCGACTTGAGTTGTGTTCCTGACAGTTACAACCAGAACCACTGTTTCCAACATGCTGGCTAGAACTTCTCCCCTCTGTAGATTTCACCTGGGCCTCGTGAGTTTGGGATGACAGGTCACCTTTCTAAATAAATCGTAGGACACCCCAAGAGGCAGCCCTGAAGCCTCCTAGCAACCTTCACCCTCTTCTTCCGCCAGGGTTTCAATTTCCCAGGGGCTTCCCCACCAAACTGCTTGCCTTGAGGGAAGTTGAGCCCGCCCCGGAAGTTGGACCATCTCATAACACGTGACCCAGTGCTGGCCAATGAGGGAGGAGCGGAAGTCTGCTGGGCAGGGCTCTGGGAGGAGTCTCCTGGGTTAGTCGGGTAGGCGGCTCCCTGCACTAGTCAGCTTTACCGTGCTGTGACAAAGTGCCTGAGTTGATTGCTGAAAGGAGGGAAGGTTTATTTGGGCTTCCGGTTCCTGGCCTGAAGCGAAGCGAGGTGGAGCTGGGCGGCTGCCCAAGGCCCCAAACCGTGAGCTCGGGCGACATTGAGGATTAAACCGTCAAGACCAGGGACCTGCAGGGAGACTTGGGTGACCCGAGGCCCGGAGAACTGAGAGGGACGCGGAGCCTCCGCGGAGGCCGCCTCTAGAGCCGTGGGGGTGAGTATGCAGTGCCCCGCGTAAGGCCGTGCCAACCCTGCCGCCGCGTAAGGACGAGGAGAGGCAGGGGCAGGTGTGGGCCTGGCTGACCTGGCGGCGCCGCTGGGTTGCAGCTGTGCGCCCGCGTGGAGAAGGGCGCTTTCCCCGCGTGCAGACGGTGCTTGTTAACGACTTAAGAGCCCGGGGTAGCACGGGAAGTTGGTACCTCGTGGGCACAGGGTTTCTGTTAGGGTCATGGAAAGTCGGGGAAATAGTGATGATGGCTGCACAATGTTATGAATGCACTTGACACCGCTGAATTGTACGTGAAAAATTATGGAAATGGCAAGTTTTATGTGTTATATGTGTTATCACGATTTTCCGAAGGGAGGGAGGGAGTCCCAAGAGGAGGTCTCAGGAATGGGTGGATCGAGGATGCTGCCCATCTGTCAGGCTCTCTTTCTGACCAGATTGGCTTTATTCTCGGTAGGCTTTCCCCAAGTGGTGACAAAGAGGGTCTCCTGCGGTTTCAGGTAGCAGCTGGAAGTTCAGCAGGAAGGAAGCACCTCTGTGCCAGTCGTTCCTGAAAGCACTGTGGGTGAATCTCATTGGCCTGGCTGGCTCCTGAGCTTTCCCTGGCAACCATGGGGCCAAGGGGTTGGAATGATCTGGTTAGCTACTGCCTGAGGGTGGGGGAGGACCCCCCCCCCAATCCCAAGGAGGGAGAGTAGGCTGGGTTGGAACTCAAACAAACCCAAAGGGCTTTTGCCAGTTGCCTCCACACCCAAGTTAAATGTTGAATGAGTAGCAGGCCCCAGCCCCTGCTCCACCTTGGTACAGGCCATGCCTCTCTGTCCCTGCGGGCTCTCCAGCAGAGCCCGTAGGTACAACATACACTCATCATTCCATCCCGGGGTTTGCATAAAGAACCACGTCCACGAAGTAGCAACTGCAATGTTTTTCAATCACACAGCAAAGATATTTAAAAATATCACCCATATGTGTTTTAAATACAGGCAAATAGCTGGCAAGGCAGCCGGCTTCACACCCGCGTGCCATTCTGAGTTAGAATCTTCTCGCTTCCAACTCTCAAAATCACACGTTGAAGGCCAGACAAGCCCAGAACTCTGCTAAGGCTGTGTCTCTCCCCACAATCTTCCCAACCCACCCAGCCCACATTTCTTTCCTGATGCAAGAACTGTCTATGATCCCAGGAGGGAATTTAAGGGTTCTGGGCTTGAGTTGAATCCTTTGCCTGTGACTGAAAATACAGAAATGGAACCATGTAAGTTGTAATGACCTCCAACTCAACTTCAATGAAACCGTCCTGGTGATCCAGCCCACACCAGCCCCCGCCTGCCAGCCAATCATATCATCCATATTGTGTTAGTCTTTAAAACCCAACCTTGCTTTTATGGGATCTTATAACTTAAAACTACCCCCCATTTTTTTACCTTCCAGATGTACACCTTTAATATCCAAAATAATATCTTTCTTGAGTAGCTTGTTCTTCCAACTCAGACTAAACATGTATTTTCTTTATATGGGTGTGCATTTCTTTCTTTATTTTTTTAGAGAGAGAGAATTTTTAATATTTTATTTTTTAGTTTTCGGCGGACACAACATCTTTGTTTGTATGTGGTGTTGAGGATCGAACCTGTGGCCGCACGCATGCCAGACGAGCGCGCTACCGCTTGAGCCACATCCCCAGCCCATGGACATATTCTGAGAAATGCATCATTAGGGGTTTTCATCATTGTCTGAATATTAGAGAGCCTACTCAAACACACAAAGATGGCAATGATGTCACTCAACAGTATAATCGTGGAGCACCATATTCAGACAGTTGTTGACTAAAATGTTGTTCTGTAGCACGTGACTGTTTTACCCAAGAAACATGGAAGTAGGCCAAGTTTGGTGTGACTAGTGTCTATGTGACATCAACTCTATACGCTGCTGTCCTCTATGTAGCCTTTATCATCATGTCTCCAAAATGGTTGCCCCAGCCAAGTGTCACATCTTGACACAGAAACGTCCCTAGGAAGCCTTCCCTAGTAGCCCCTCAGCAGGTCTCCCTCAGATCTTTAGCTAGACCTAGATCACATGTCTGCTTCTAGTCTAGTCATCAGTGAGGGTGTGTGAGTGTCATGGTTAGCTTGGACTTTAGATCAAGCAGAGATTAGCTCTGAACTAGGGAGAATGTCACTTTTAGTCTCCCCTGAGTCATGATTTGAAGCAGGGGTATATTTTTAAAAAATGAAGGCTATGCTAGCAAGGAAATGTGAGGCATGGCTGTTGGGCTGATATAACATACCTCTCAGTGCTTTGCCACCCCCCCCCCCAAACCTTCTCATTCTAGTGCTTGTCCTCTGACTGCCAACTGTGTGACTACATGTCATTGCCAGGGCCTTTCACGGCTGCTGTTATCTGCCTTGCCCATCATACCTCCCCAGGAATTCAAGGCCCCAGCAGCAGCCCTTGGCAATGACCAGTGGGTGTGTTAATATCCCAGCTCCCCCATTTCCCAACATAGGTGGCTCCTGGAGTCCTGGTGGGTGACATTCCAGTTGCCCATAGTAGTGATAAGCTTAATAAGTCATTGTTAAAGGGGCTTCTTTCTCCTCCTGGCATTCTACTTTGTCTCCTCACAGCAAGGACTTGCATTTGAGTCCTTATCCTGGGCTCTGCTATTAAGGGTACTAAAAATAGTTGGATAGGACTCCCTGCTGCAGAATGAAGATGGAGGAGGAAGAGGGGGACTAAGGAAAAGGTGGGGCCTAGGAAGAGGAGGAGAGGCAGGATCACGGGAAGCATATTCCTCAGAACTTTGGGAAGTCCTTAAAATCTCACCACGCTGAAGCTCTCTGCCTAGTACCATGTCCACTCAAATGGTGTCTCTTGCTGTAACTCTTCCTCTAGGCTCTCTCTGGGCTTCTCCCTGCTCCTCCTGGCCAGTGCCGTGGGAGCTTGCTGGACCTCACTTTGCTGGCCATGCTGAGGCTGCACAACTTCTTTAGCCTTAGTTCTTCATCATCCACTCAGCTTCCCTTGAAGCTGGGGGAGGCCCACAGCTCTGGAATATGAGAGGTTTTATTTTTAAGTTTGTGGCAAACTTTAGCTAAAAAAATCAGACCAGGTGCAATGTAGACTTAAAAAAGAAAAAAAGCCTGCTTTATGTGAAGAGTCACACGTTTGCTATAGAAATATTGTGCTTGATTGTAGGCTACTTTCCAGACCCTACACATAATGTAAGTATACACTATCCTAAAAACCTGAAAAATTGTGAATTCCAGAATACATCTGGTTCCAAGGGGTTTGGATAAAGTGGGTTATGAAGTTTGATAATGATGATGATTGTCATCTCCATTTCACAGATAAAGAAACTGAGACTCAGCCAAGTTCAGTGGCTTACCCAAGTTTACATAAGCAGGTATGGCCAAGGTCAGCGTCCAGCCCATTACCAACACAAGCCTTTGATCCTGTCAATAGTCACAGTTTTTGCCATATGCTTGTACTCTGTGTGTTATTATTTACTTAATTTATTTCTCTGCCCTGGGTCACTTTTTATTTAAATCTATTTGTATAAGGAAACTTCCCATCACCTAAGTGGAAAATTGGTATTTGATGTATATAGAAAGTAGATGGAGAAAAGTTAAGTATGTTCAGAGTAAAGTAAATTATTGCATGCCTGAGGAACTGAAGCCGAAATCTGCTTTTTCTCTCTCTTTGTTTAGAGGAGAAATTTTCAAGGGATGGGGTGGTACAGACTCTCTAGCACCTAACTTAGGCTTGTGCTGTGAAGTGATCAGAAAGATCGAGAGAACTGGCCGGAAGAAGTGAGAACTTCAGATGATGATCCTGAAGTTGTCCATTGTTCTGTTGAGGTGGGAATGGTATTTGAAGTAGAAACCGAGTGGCTTTGCAGAACATTAGAGACCCACTATTTCTTACACACCTACCCTATGAGCCAAGGTCTGCATCTGATACACACAGATCTGGTAATTAGGAGTCCCTTACTGTACACATGAAGTGACCTATCTTGCCCAAGGAGTCCCCTGGCAGCCCTTTCTCCTGGTCCTAGATGGCCCTACCATGCTGAGCTGAGGCCTGCTCCTTCTACTGGATGTCACTTCTCTTGACCCTTTTTTGTAGAGGACGGGGACTCTCTTGCCTCATCTCCGGGATTCCCAGAAGAGGCCACAGATTTGTTGGCATCCTAATAATTTCTCTACCTAAGAATGTGCCTTTCCATCTGTGTAAGAATAGACCTTGGGCTGGGCTGTGGCTCAGTGGTGGAGTGCTCGCCTAGCATGTGCGAGGCTCTGGGTTCAATCCTCAGCACCCCATAAAAATAAATAAATAAAATAAAAGTATTGTGTCCAACTACAACTAAAAAATAAATATTAAGAAAGAACAAACCTTGTGGATCTTGTGTTTACATCGCCCTCCCCCCCCAACTCATGAAAGAGTCCCTCCAAAATGCACCCAAAGTAGCAGCTTTTACCCCCAGCACCCTCAGAGCTTCCAGCACAGACCAGAGAGGATTTGGGAGATGCCAAGGTTGACATCCTGCTCAGTTCTCCTTTGGGCACATGGTGGAATTGTTCTCACTTCTTTGAGGATGGGCAGCCCAAAAGAACCTGCTTTAGCCAACGGAATGTGAACCAAAGAGTTGTGTGTCTTTTCCAAATCAAGTTTTTGCAAAATAATGTACTACTTACTGTACCTCCATTGATCTCACCATGAGCCCCAGTGATGGGGGCTCTGTTGTCCTGGATGCCTGAGTGAGGATGAAGGGACAGAGCCTCAGCGAGATGCCCTGTGGACACATAGTAGGAACCAGAAACAGGCACTTGTTATGTTAAGCCACTGTGGCTCGGAGGGCATTAATATGGCCCATCCTAGCCCCTCTTGACTGAGTGAGAGAGGAAGCCAGGACAAATCCTGCTTTCTCCATGGAACTTCCCTTGTAACTCTGTCCATAGCAGCATCTCTTCTCCTGCCTTAACTGTCCACAAATGCTGTCCCTTCTTTTTCCCCTCTGTCCTTCCTTCCCTTCCCTTCTCTCCCTTCTGCTTCTTCCTTCTCATGTTTTAAACAAGTTAACTGGAATTCTGTATATCAGCACTTGGTTCCAGGTAATTTTGTGCAATGTTCTGATTGGCTTCTGGGAGGGAGCTGCAAGTCCTTTGGACTCTGGTCTCCCTAAGGACAGTAACTCTGAGGATATTCTCAAGGCTGTATCTCCTACATCAAGCACAGAGTGGGTTTTGATCACCAACTTGCTGACTGACTAGAGGAAGGCCTTGTAAGCTTGTGGTTTTCCATGCTTTGTGTGCATAGTTGTACAGACACACTGGCATCTTGCATTGGGCTTGTGGGAAAGCCTCAGCATCCTCCAGTTGGACTGGGATATGTGTGGAAGGGTGTGAGAATCCTATGTCTAAAGCCTGTTCCATGTTTCTAGGACCTTGGTCTCATAGATGGAGGTGAGTGGGAGGAATCTCTAAAGCCACTAAGGGTGTGCTGACCAGGAGATGAGCAAACACCAGGGTGGCTGCTGCTCCTTGCCCTCCTCAACACTGACATTTTAGTTGCTATAAGAAAACTGACACACGAAAATTGGAACTGACCTACATAAGCTGCAGTCAGCTCCAACAGTGACTATGTATTCACTACACACCAAATGTACTCCTGATGTCATGTCAGACCCCACCCCACCCCACCCCCACTGGTTCCCTGTAAGGAAATTGAGGTCCAGAAAAACAAAAGTTCCCAGGGACCCTTAGAGGCCCTTTTCTTTCCCATGAGACCAAATAACCCTCCTGTTTCACTTCAGCATTTTGAAATATATTTTGATTTATTTCAGATATGAGAAGATATAAAGAATAACACTTGTATATCTATCTCCCAGCTTAAGAAATAAAAGATTACCAGCTAAAGCCTCCACCTGTCCCCTGTCCCTCCCCAAGCTTAGCCCTGCCCCTCCCCAGGCTTAGCCCTGCCCCCAGCCCAACCATATAATCCCTTTCCTGAATTTGGTGTTTAGCATCCCTATGAATTTACACTTTATGAAAATATTAATACATCCCTAAACAGTATAAACTTTGAAGTTCACATAAGCACTTTCATACTATTTGTGGCCTTGAACTTGTGATCCTCCTGCCTCAACCTTAAGAGTAGCTGAGATTACAGGTGTGTACAGCTTCTACTTCACATTCTGTGTGAGAATCTTTTGTGTTGATATGTGGAGCTCTGAGTCATTTATTTTTCCCACTTACAGAATTCTTCTGTGTGAATACAGTACAATTTATTTATCTAGCCTACTGTTTGGCATTTGCATGATTCTTTGATTTATTTAAAACTATTTTGAACAATCTTTTATAAACAAATTATTTAAAGATACACATCACTTACATCCTGTCCTCATTTTCTGTCCTTACATCCTTTCCTCAGATGAAAGTTCCCACTACAAATCTATTCTAGTAGGTTCCTAGGTGTAGACAGTGTGCATGTCTTCTACATCACTAGGTTATGCCGATTGTTTTCTAGGGTGGTGGTTTCAGTTTTAAACAGAGGTGGTTCTTGTTACAGCCCTCAGTACATGAGGTTTCATTTACTCCACATCCTTGGCAACACTTGTTGTTATCAGGTTTATGATTTTGGCCAGCCTAGTGAGTATAAAAAGGTACCTCATTTTGAATTTTTTTTCTCATTGCTAATGAAACTGAACAGCTTTTCATCTACTTATTGGCCATTTGAGTTTCTTCTTTTAAATACCTGTCTAAAACTGTTAGGTGAAGCTTAGAAAGGGACATTTTTACAGGGCTAATCTGGGGATGTTTAAGTCTTTGTTTCTTTTAAAGTACCAGTTTGCCAAATAGGCATTTAAGACTTTAACAGAGGAGAGACAGGAAGAGGTCTAGGAGAGTCTGGGGTAAAGGCATCAGGGTTTTTCTGAGTTTATCCCAGTAATGCCCCTTAACATCAGGGTGGAAAGACAAATCTCATGACACCTCATATTCTGGACGATCCACACTTTTCTGCTAGGAATTTTTGTACCACCAAACTTGGATCCAGCAGGGAATAGCATTGTCTTTCACAGATGGAAAAAAAAAATGAGGTCTTGAAGGAGCTAGATGCAAGGGAATTGTCCAAAGCCACAAAGCCTCATGACTCTGGCTAGCTGTGTGCAAGACCTAGTAGTGCCCCAAAGCCCAAAGCCAGGGTAGAGGCCAGAGCAATAGGGAACAGCACCTCTGGACTAAGGAAAGTCCTGTCAGGGTAGTTGGAAGGCCCAAGGGAGGACTTACTGGGAACCAGAGCCTGTGGACGGGGAGCCCACTGTCTTAGGCCAAGGTGTCATACTGGCTGAAGACATAAAAGTCTCTTGGTGTCCAGGCTGTGTGTCTATTGGGATAAATCAAGGTTGGGGAAACCACAGGATTGGCTTAGGAAGGGGTGCAGGGTCAATTGCCAGGGAGACTGCATAAGATCCATTTACTGCAGTAACACATAGGCCCTGATGCAGAATGGCTCAACACAGGAGATTTTGAGTTTTCTTTTGCTTTGAGATGAGATCTTGCTATGTTGCCTAGGCTGGCACTGAACACTAGGTGATCTTCCAACCTCAGCCTCCTCAGTAGCTGGGATGACAGAAGCATGCTAGTGCACCCAGCTAAGAGATATTGGGTTCTCACTTACAGAGCAGTCCTTTGCAGGTGACCCTGGGCGAAAAGGCTTTCATAACCCAGGCTTCTCCTGACGTTTAATGTCTTGCATCCTCCTCCTGAAGGGGGCTAAGCTCAGGCACATTCTTTCCTTGGTGAAGGCACTGGTACACAAAGGCAGATGGAAATACACGTATCTGGAGACCCAGGCTCAGAGATCTGGAAGCCAAACTTAATGCCTCATTTTGTTGGTCACACCACCAAACTCAAGATCAAGAAGTAGGAAAGGGGCTGGGGCTGTAGCTTGTGGTGAGCTCAGGGTTCAATCCTTAGCACCACATAAAAATAAATAAAACAAAGACATGCTGTCCGTCTACAACTACAAAAACATTTTTTTAAAAAAGAGGAAAACATGCCTCACCCGTGGTGGAAGGGTCACTCCAATATCACATGGCACTGGGCATGAACAGAGGAAAGAAGGGTAAAGAATCGGGGCCAGTGGCACCATGTACCACAGGTAGGCATTATTCTTCCCATTCTCTAAAGGAAAAAGCTGATGTCCAGTGATGTTAAGCAACTGGAATTAGAACACACAACCAGCTCACTGCAGATTCAGGATTCAAACCCAAGCACCGTAGGACTCCCCAGTCAAGGCTCCTGCACTACTCCACGCCATAGCAGAAATTGACTCTGCTGTGGGTGGAACACTGGATAGCCCTTTCCCAGTGAATGACTTTTAAATGAAGTGTGGAGCACACAGTTTCCCACGCCTGATCTCCCTTTTACATTCGTCTCTTGTCTGGGCCACCATCTGTCCCTCCATTCTGCAGCATTGCTTCAACAGGGGGTGAGGCCTTGCCAGCCAGGTTCCCTCTACCTTCCTGCCACTTAGCAACATCCAGCAGATGCAGGTTCTCTGACACAGGCGCCCACGATTAGCAGATGCTCTTTAATTAGTGTAATTTCCATTATGTTTATTGCCTCCCTGAGATTATCTTAATTCCATAGCCCTCTGGGACACATGTTATGTGTATGTGGCCACTTGGCTCCCTAGGGATGAGGAGGAAGAGTGGGCCTGTCAGGGACTCTCATGGTGGAGGACTTGGCCTCTAAAACCTGACTTTGGCCCCTAGGAAGCTTTCAGAGTTGGAGGAGACTGGGAGGTCAGAGCTGGTAGGATTGCTTAGTGGGAATAGGGAAAGGGAAAATCCAGAGGGCTCTGGAATTAGCTGTCTGGATTCCAGATCACTCCGGGAAAGTTACATCAACTCTGTGCCTCAGTGTTTTTATCTGTTAAGTTGGAATTACACCTTACAAGGTCGTTGTGAAGTTAATGAATAAGGGCTTAGAACAGTGTCTGATACAGAGTGATTAAATTACAATTATTAGGCTTCTAAGGGTCAGTTTCCAATCCCTCCACATCCAAGAATCACTTATTTCCCTTAGCGTCAGTGCTGAGCACAGCAGCTGCATTCAGGGGTACTCAACTGGTACCATATTCTTCACAAACATTTAATTCTCACTATAGCAATAAGAAGGACCCAGAGTGCAGATGGGAAAACTGAGGTTCAGGGATGTGTGGTGACTTGTCCAAGGTCACCTCTAAGATGTGGCAGAGCCAGGATTTGAATCAGATTTCATTCCAGGTCCCTCTAACTGCAGCCTTGCTTATCATTGCTGGACTGGGTTTTGGGTTTGAGAGAAACAGTGACAGTCTTTGCCTCTGTAATGTGGATTGTTTCTTCCCACTGTCCTATTGGGGATTTGTTTGGCCCCCTGGAAAGTTGATGAAATGGATTCAAGGAGGAGGAATGACTTGCCCAGGGTCACACATTTAGCAAGGGGTGGAACCAGGATTGGCATTCTCAATTGACCCTGGGTCTGACTGTGGTCCCCTGTTGGCAGGCTGCTGATACACATAGCAATTGCTTTGTGTCCACAATGTCATGTGTTCTAAATGCCTGTTTGAGAATTTTGCCCCAGTTACAACTAAGCAGATGAGGTCTAAGAGGAAAAGGCATCTAGTGGCAGAGATGATTAAAATCCCTGCCTTTCCTTTTGATCTTCTTTCCCCATCCCTATGGCAAAGGAAATTGCTTCCTGGAGAACGAATAGGAGGAGAGAAAGGAGCCCTAAAGAGAGGCAGTTCCCTGTAGTCTACTTTGGGCCCACTTAGTTTTCATGGGCCAGCTTGGAGGCCACCTAAAAGCCTTACCCTTGTCCCAGGGTCACCAGGGCTTGGTGTGGGGTTGGCATAACACTGAATGACCACCAGGTGGGGCTTTTGCCAAAAGCCATGTTTCAGGAAGCCCCTGGAGTGGTGGTAGTGCCCCACTCAGTGAAGGTACACGTGAATATGTGAGGTTCATATCCTCACATATTCACATAGTGTGCTCATCCACGTGCACCTATGGGCTGTGCAAATGCGTGTGAGCAAACAAAGCGTGTCTAAGTTTTTGGCTTGTGTGTAAATGGGTGGAGAGATACATGTCTATGTGTGTGCATGCATGTGCAAACCTGTATCCATGCAAGTGTGTGCAGAGGGAATATAGGCACATGTGTCATGAATGTAGATGTGAGCAAGTGTAGACAGAAACATATATCTTGTGCACATGTGCAAATGTATATCTGTGGAGTTGCATAAAAAGAGCATGAGCACATGGTAGTAGCTTAGACCCTGACCTTGGGCCTGAAACTCATCTTAGAGGCTTCTTCATAGACTGTTTGGAGGCAAGGGAATGGAACAGAGGGCCTCTTGGAATCCCTGACCCCTGGAACATCTGATGGGTGCAATGCATGTAGAGCGGGAGAGGTCATGGCAAGAGGAATAAATTTGCTTCTTGGGTTAAGGAATGCTTTGAATGGGGAGGGCTCTCTGTTTCCTGCCTGCTAAGTTCTTTAGTCCTCAAAGATTCCTGGAGTTGGAGGGGTAGAGATCCAAATTTCAAAGGAGAGCTTCTGGAACCTTCATCCTGGTCCCTAAGGTTTCAATCAGAATGGCTGGAGACTGAGAGCAAGAGGCAGTGGGCCCTGTGTACCCCCCAGCCCCTCATCAGCCGGGAAGCAAGTTGGATATTCCATGAGGAGTTGAAGGCACTTGAGGAAAGGAGAGGGATGGCGTCAGAGGTCAAAGACTTGAGTTGGAATCAAACAGCAGGATTTGACTCCCAGCTCTGTGCCTCACAGGAGGGTGATCTTTGGCAAATCACTCACCTTGTCTGAGTTCCCATTTCTTCAGTCATGAAAGGGGGAAAATGGCAACACTTCCAAGTGCTGTGAGGAGTAAATTAGGTGGTAGCTGGAGCGAGCTGGGCTCATGGAAAGCATGTCATAAATGTGGGCATTTGTCCTTGTTTTTCTGTCCTATTAGGCCAAGTGGCTCATCTTTGGGTTTGTGGAAACCAAGAACTGGGAAACCAGAAGATCCAAGAAGGCTGACAGTGTGGTGACTTGGGCGAGCTGCAGGTGGTAGACACATTTCTCCTCTACCTCCCACCCCACTGGCTCTGATTTGTCTAATGTCCTCTTCATTCCCTTCCCTCATGCCTGAGCCCAAGACCAAAGGCTGCACATTTTTTCACTTAGCTTGCAAATCACATTGGCTCATGGCCTATTTTGCTGACTAGATTAAATGAGCACCTTAGATTTAAAAAAAAAAAAAAAGAGGGAGGAAGAGGAGAACAAAGGAGGAGGGAGAAGGAGCTGGGAAGATGGAGAAAAACCCAGAGTGAGTGATGCACTAGAGAAGATGGAATGAGCAGTTGTAAGGGAAAAATTTAAAAATGGAGACTGGAACAGCCACTCTGATGAAGGGAACTTTGGAGAAAGAATCAAAAGGGATGTCAAGGAGGAGGCCTTTGTGCCTTGCCCCTAGAGAACCTGCAGGGATGGGCTATGCTCTTCATGGAGTCTTTGGGGACTGGAGCATGGGGTTTTCTTTGGGTGAGTGAGTCCAGGGCTCAGGTCCTCTCACAGCACAGAGGAGGCTGCCCTGGGGGACAGTGGGGGACAGATGGCTGCTCAGGTCAGATGGTGGGATCCGGTGAGACAGAGCCAAATAGGTTCCCCGGTGGCTGTTTCTGAGGACCTCTGCCACTGTGTGATTTAGACTCTAAGCTGCTGAAATAGGGATGTAGAACTGGGAGGCAGATTCCTGCTTTGGGGTAGGCCTTTGTATGCTTGAAGAAGAGCCCACGCCAGTGTGTAGCAGGCTTCTAGAAACTTAACTAGCTAATGTTTCTAAATCTTCTGGAAGCTGCCAAATGCCAAATGGCGTCTTATTCTGGGATAGTCAAAGAAAAATTTAGTCCTGGTTCTGGTGCATATCCAGTTCTGGAAAGAATCCTGGTCTATTATAGGACTAGAGCTATTAGGATGCCTAAAAAACAAAAAGACATGGTATCGAGGAGGCAACTTTATCCAGGTTTTCAGTTTAAGTGCTGGGTACTGTTGGGAAAGGAGCAGGATGAACCTCCTTAACTCTGGTGTACAGGCCTCTGCTCCTGGAGCTGGTCCCATGTACCGTGTGAGTCAGGGATCTGATTGTATTTTTCCCATGTGGATACCAAGTTTGCCCAGCATCATATTGGAAATGAAATCCATCATTTCCTCTCTCATGTTGCTGTCATCTATTTGTGCAAATCTGTTCTACTTCTGAGCTTTTCATTTTTGTCCCTGGGTCTGTTTGTTCTTCTGCCTCACTCTCTTTGTTTGTATAGCTTTATAACAAGTCTTCATATCTGATAGCAAAGTTCTTATTATCCTTCAGATTTCCCTGAACTGTGCTTGACCCTTATTTCTTCATAAGCATTTTAAGATGGGCTTGTCAAGTTTCATGAAAATTCTCACTGGGAGTCTGATTGGAATGGCCTTAAATTTATGGACTAGTCTGAGAAGTGCTATCATCAACCTGTTAAGTCCTCTGGCCCTTGAACATGGAATCTCTCCATTTATGTCAGATCTTCTTTTATAGATATATCCAGTGAGTGAGATATCTGTCAGGGTCCCAGGAGGAAGTAGACCCTTCTATTCCAACCAGACAATTTCTTTCTTTTTTTTTTTAAGAGAGAGAGAGAGAAAGAGAATTTTTTAATATTTATTTTTTAGTTTTTGGTGTACACAACATCTTTATTTTATTTTTATGTGGTCTGAGGATCGAACCCAGTGCCCCGCGCATGCCAGGCATCTCCCCAGCCCCCAACCATACAATTTCTGATGATAAAAGTTAACTTATGATCATAAAAAATTAAGGGCTGGGGGTGTAGCTGAGTGGTAGATGTAGTTCAGTGGTAGAACACTTGCCTAGCAGGTACAAGGTCCTGGGTTCCATCCCCAGCACCCCCCCCCACACACACACAAAGTGGAACTTGTAAGAGGCCTCTAAGCCCATTTTCCAAAACTAAGTCTGAACCACTTGATATCTAGTTTTTCTTGATTTTTTCCCTAGAACCACATTTAAAGCAAAGATGGGAATATTCTATAATATTGTTCTAAGACACATGTAAATATGTGCCTCAATGCATTTAAATAAACAACACATCTTAACAATTTAATAGTATTCTGAGGGAGGTGTGGTAGTTGGGGTTCCAGCAGGCCCACTCAGATAGGACTTTTTAATAAAGCAATTACAGGACACCCACTTGTCCTCAGTGTCACGTTGTACAATTTCAGTAATTTGTGGTCAACTGAGGTCTGAAAATATTAACCGAAAATTCTAGAGAGACTGAATTTATATAACTTTTATTACAGAGTATTGTTATAATTATTCTATTTATGATTAGTTATTCTTGTTACTCTTACTGTGCCTAATTAGTAAATTAAGTTTTATCAAAGCATTTATATATAGGAAAAAAACAGTATGTATAGTTGGTACCATCTGGGGCTTCCACTGGCATCCACTGGGGGTCTTGGAACTTATTCCCCTGAGTTTGAGGTGGCACTACTCTAGCGTGGCAGTGTTAGGAGCATCTGCCATAGACATGCTGGGATTCACTAAGTTGCTGGCCATAAGGAACAGCAGCCATTGGACTGCTTAGTCATGTCTGCTTGCAATTGATAAAGAGCTGTAAGGGGCACTAGCAGTAGACATGCTTCACAATGACTGGTTACAATTGACAGGGAGCACAGCTCCAGGGATGTGCGCAAAGAACATGGCTAGCTTCAATTACATCACCTCACTAGACATAACCAATGAACATTGTCACTGGGAATAACCAATCACCAATGTATACCACCAACTTAACATTGTATTTAAATTGCTAGTCCCGCCACACTGAAGAGTTTTGCTCCAAGGACATTGGTGAGACTGGCTACCTTGCTATCCATCCCTGGACTGACTCTACCATTCCCTGACATCCAGCCATTGGCTGGAGAGAACCACCAGACAAGGTCAACATCTGCTTTTTGACTAAGAAGTCATATGGCATTGGAGGTATCTTGGGGCTCATGGTTGCCCTAGGATTGTATGATTTGCTTGTAGTGTTTAATTAGTGTGCACTGAATGCTAGTTGCGGTGCTCCTGCACACCCAACACTTTTTTCATTAATTGTTTATATTTGATGATTAGTCTCAAACACTTGCATTTAAAGACAATTCGCCTCTGAGTAACTATTTAAATTTTTTTTTTTAGTTGTAGATGGACACAATACCTTTACTTATTTATCTTTACATGGTGCTGAGGATCGAACCCAGGGCCTCACACATGCTAGGCAAGCACTCTACCACTGAGCCACAACCCCGCCCCCTGAGTAATTATTAATAGCACCACTCTAAACAGGTGGGTAGGGGGATATTGAGGCACCAGGTGCAGCCAGACCTGAAGGGAGAGAGAGCGAGCTGGTCCAGGACCCAGCCAGGGCAGGAGAGCAGCAGCACAGCAAGGGTGGTGGTAGTGGGGTGACTTACACAGTCATTGCACAGACTGCAGGAGAGTAGCCTTCCTCTCCTCTCTCTGAGTGCCTGACAGGGCTCCTTGAGCAAATCCAAGATAGAGCCAGAGAGCAAGGGCCACTGGGTCAGCAGGTAGAGGGGTGGGTGGGTGGAGCAGGGAGTATAATCAGCACAGGGAATACACAACTATCCCTTTAATTAGTCCCAGACATTAGAGGGGAATCAGGCCAAGAGAGCCTGTCCCTCTTGTGTTGTTCCTGGGCAATTTGAGTGGTCATTGAGAGTTGGCACATGGTTAAGGCTGTAGGCCTAGCTTTCTGAAACTGCTTTTCAGCCTATTCTCCCCAGCAGAGGCAGAGGAGCCTCAAGTGCAAAGAGCCCCACCTGTCTGTGAATGAACCTACATATGGTCCTGTTTCTGGCCCTTTGACCACAAACCAGCCATTTCTTTCAGGACCTGTCTTTCCATCTGCACTGTGGGAAAACTGACCCCAGTCCTGTCCATGGCAAGGGCAGCAGTAATAAAAGCTAGCAGAAACTACATTTACAGTATCTTATCAAAGTGATGAGGATCACTTTGTTTGATCATTAGCACCAGTTACACACATAAATACATACAAACAACAACAACAATAAAAAACAAGGCACTGAGAGGTAAAATAAATTGCCTAAGGTCACAAAGCTTGTAAGAGGCAGAGTTGGAATTCACACCCAGACAATCTGACTCAGCCACAGCTCCTACCCACTATGTAATGCTAATGATTTATTTATAGAGCATCCAACAACCGGTAGGTGCTTAATAATGGTAGTAGTTTTCAGTACCTTGTATAAGGAAATGCCAGTCCATTGCTTGTAGCCTGTCAGCCCTGGACCATGGACCTGATTGTGGGCTAGCCTCCTGGAGGACACCTTGCAGGTGTCCACCAGACATCCTATATCCCTTACTCTCTGCTAGGTTGTTGGTTCTTCCAGATGCAATTGGAGTCTCTAAGTTGTCTTTCTCCCTGCCTGGCAGCTGCGGTGGGCAATGCAGAGCCACCGAAGGACGTTTTCTTTTGTTTCAGCTTTGATGCTGGGGATTTCGCATATCATTATGTTTGTGGCTAAGGACCTGCCATTATCTTCCCTGGGATTCTTGCACAGTTTATGAATTTCCTGAAGGATCCTAGCTCTCTGGCTGCTTCTGCTTTCAGGATAGACTGCCCAACTGCCCTCTGCAAAAGATGGTGACTTCTTTTCCATCATAATTTCATAATTCTCATCTTGAATTGTGGGTCGTTCAGAGTTAGGAATCAGGAACCCGTTTAAGGTTTTTTTTTTTTTTTAATCTGTGTATATATGTGTTTGTGGCAGAGAATGTACTTAGAACCTGAAAAGCGGCTTTCCACAAGAAATTTAAAATTTTAGTGCTTTTAGTTCTCAAATCCAAGGCCATTGTCTGTTGAAAAAGTCTGCATTTCCTGGCTTACTATCTTTCATTAAGGACCACCCATAATAATATCATTTCCCCAGCTAACTCTATTAGGGGGTAAACACTTAACTGCTTAATTCATTATTGCTGAGTCTGAGACGGTTACAGATGCCTTTGGAATATAAGCCCCCACATCTAATAAGGCACAGGCTCACGATGCGCTTGGAATATGGTGGGGAGAGACGGCTGAAATTTATTTTGTGAATAAAGCAATAAGCCACTAAGCAAAGCTAATATGTTTCAGCTCAGACAGAAAGACACGATCATTCAGTATTTATGTAGCAACCCATTCCTCAGTGGGACTGCAAGTTTCTACCATTAAAATTGTTGGAATTCTTCAGAGACTCACTGCATTAAGTCATTTAAAAATATCACAGACTTAAAACAATCTGAATTATTGGATTTTCCCGCTGCTCTGTGGTAAGCATGTTTGCTGTGGCAATTTCCTTCTTGGTCAAAGGTGCAGGCTACCTCAGTCAGGAAAGTAGGAAAGTTCCATGCAGAATTTTTATTTGGAGGACCACTGGTCCTTAATAGATGAAACAAAATCAGATCTAGATTTATATTTTATTTTTAACTTTTAATTTTGACATAATTTCAGATTCCCAGGAATGTTGCAAGGAAAGTATAAAGAATAGCTGTCACTCTTCACCTAGAATTTGCAAATGTTAACATTTTGCAAAATTTGTGTATCACTTTTTCTATATAGATAGGTAGATATTATTTTCATCTGTAGTATATGAGTTAATCACATCCATGGTGGTCTCTCCCTTTATTCCTAAGTACGTTCGTTTGTGTGTTTTCTGAAAACAAGGATATTTTGTTACGTAGCCATAGTACAATGATCAAAATCAGGAAATTAACATTGATACAATACTGTTATCTAATCTATTTGCTTTATTCTAAGTTTGCCCTTGGCTCTAATTAATGCACTTTGTTGAAAAAACCCCCACTCATGGGTTTTAATCACTTGTTAAATCTCTTTAGCTTCCTTTAATCTGAAATAGTTCCTCAGTCTTTCTGTGTGCTTAATGTGACATTGACATTTTTGAAGGGAACAGGCTGTTTATTTTGTAGAATGTTCCCTCCATTTGGGGTTGTCTTATTTCTCCACATTTAGATTCGGATTATGCGCTTTTGTTGAGAATATCACAGAAGTGGCATGTCCTTCTAGGTATATCATATCAGGAGGTACATGATGTCATTATGTCCTGTTCCTGCAAAGTCAGACAAATGTTAAATAATCTTTTATTTTACAGCCATGGTGGTACACACCTGTAATCCTAGCTACTCAGGAGGCTGATGCAAGAGGATTCCAGGTTCAAGGCCAGCCTGGGCAACTTAGTGAGACCCTGTCTCAGAATAAAAAATAAAAAGGGCTGGGGATATAGTGATAGAGCACCCCTGGGTTCAGTCCCCAATACTTTAAACTAAACAATACAACCCAAACTTATAATAAAAAGCTTGGTTTGTTAAACATTGCTTGGAAGGGTTTCATACTCATTCTAGATGTTTTATTATAGGTCTTTTAAAAACAGACTCAAAGACAGGGAAGCTGTAAGCTTTACAGATGCTCACGGGAAAATATAGCCATTTAAAAAAATTGCAATGCGATAGTTATGAAATTTCCCTAAATTCATTTTGCAGAATGAGAGCTGTAATTTAAACTTGGAGTTATCAAGAGCTGAGATAAACCACGCATCACGTGCAATTTAATCTGGCAGGGAAACAGGCCACTCGGAATTGCTAACTAGGCCTAATTCATTACATCTTGGTGAGCCCTGTACATTTGGTCTTATGAGTCTTTCAACTCCTGCATTAATATATTTGCCCAGACCTCGAAGAAAATGTATGGGGATGGCAACAGAAATACCATATCCTTGTTTAAATCACAGTACATTTTTTAAACAGCTCAATGATTGCTCAGAAAGATCACACCTTCTTCTAAAGCATTTATGAAACAATTATTTACATTACATTAAAAACTTTAATTGCCTTGAAGCACGTGCTGCTAGACACAAATATTGGAAAATCATCAAAAATATCCATCATGATTCTCTCTCCTTTACAACTCTTCTAAACTTTATCTTTTTTATAACCTGCTGTATTGATCTATTGTCCCAGACCAAGAGTGATGTCAGAAGTCCAAGCTGGGTCATAAAAAGAGAATATAATTTCCATTTGCTGTCCATAAAACCAAATGTTTTGATCAGAGCAAAAGGAAAAAATGCCTCCCCTTTTGGGTAGAGGTGGTGGAGTAGTTGAGGAAGGGGCATTTAATGAAAGGAAGATGACCCCAAGGTTAGGGGATATTTTTAAATGATTTGGTGATGGAGGGAGGTGAGAGTATCAGCTTCTCCTTGGAGGTGAGATTCTGGGAGGGAACTGGGAATCTCTGGCTTGCAAGGAAGCAAAAAGGGAGGGGAAAATGCAAAACAAGAAACCTGGTCACTCCTGTTGTTCAGAGTCAGAGGAATTGTAGGAGAACCAGAACCTTTCCCTAGAGGTCTAAAGACCCCCCCCCCAAAGACAGTTTTAATAAAGGCACTCCATGTTGCAAAGGACCTAGAGTCCCCAACTAGGCTAGGATAATAATAACGATAACAATAGCACAACCTCCATAACCATTAAGGATTCACAGCCCTCACAGCAGGGCTAGGGCCCCTCAACAAGATCATAACAATAATGATCGACAGCACGCCAGGGGACAAGGCCCTCCAGAGGGTTGGCTAAGAACCTCCTCCAATAATAATCACTACTGTAAAAGGGCCTCCCATTGCAGAGTTGTGAGGAGCTCTTATAATTGGACTGCAGATCCCCTAAGTAATAACAATGATAGGAATCCCTGTTGTAAAGGACCTGACTCTCCCCTTCGCCCAGCTATGGAAAACATTCCCCCCCCCCAATAATAATAACCACATAATGGCCTTAAGACTGCTTGCGGGAGGCGGTAACATTTCCCATGACTCAGTGGCGCCCCCGGGCGGCTCCCACCCGCCAGCCCGCTGGAGCGTCTACTTAACCCCAAGTTCAAACTGCGACCCCTTGGATCCTAAGCTTAGCTGGCGGAGGAGCAGCCCAAGGCGCGTGTTGTCTGTGCTCCCATTGCAAAAGGAAAAAAATGCCTTGCAAACTATTAACTTTTTTTTTTTTTAAGTATGCAATGCTGAGAGCAGGCGGGCAGGTGCAGGGGGGAGTAGGTGCCCCACACGCCTGTTCCCCCTTCCGCAGCCCCCCCTCCCCAAACTTCCCTTCGCATTGATCAGCACGTTACGTCAGTATTGATAAGTTTGCAAAAAGCCAAAGTCAAGTGCAATCGCGCGGCACACGGACCCCGGACTTGGGGGGGGGGGGATGCAGCGAGCGCTCCGCGGGGCCGGGAGCCGGCTGCAGGCAGGGCAGCGGCGGCGCCGGCGCCTCCCGGAGAGGCTGCCTCTCCCCCACCCCTCCCCTTCCACCCCATCCCCGGCTGCCTCCCTGGGGCGGGCACCAAGCTCCCCGCCAGGCGCGCTCCGCCCGCGCCCTCCGGGGGTCGGGGGGGCGCACGGCTCAGGGGCCCAGCGACGGCGGTGGCGGTGGCGGCAGCGGCGACGCTGAGGGGCAGTGGGTGGCAGGAGGCCGGGGGTCGCCCGAGGGGCCCGGGGCGGCGGCACGCGGGGCCCCGGCGGCCGCCGGCGGCCCCCAGGCTGGGGGGAGTCCAGCCCGGATATTGAGTGCAGCCATTGAGAAAAGCCAAACTCTTGTGTGTGCGCGTCTCGAATAGCCCCCAAGATGGCCGCCAATGTGGGATCGATGTTTCAATATTGGAAGCGATTTGATCTACGGCGACTCCAGGTTAGTGCGGGCAGCGCCGGCCGCGCGGCTGTGGGGAACCCGGGCGCGCCCTGGGCGCATTGGGGAGGTCCCCGGGCTGGCGGGCGGGCGCCCCGGGGCGGCGGGCGGCGGCTGCTGGGGCTCGCTAGGGCTCGGCTGCCCGCTGCCCATCGATAGGTATTAGGAATTGATCTCGCCGCTGCTCTTTGTTCGGTTCAATCATCGATTAGCCGCCGCGACCATGGAGAAGCGCTAGTGAGCCCGCGGCCGAGGGAGCGAGCTGGCGGCCGAACGGCCGAACGAGGCGGGTGCTGCGGCCCCGGCTGGGGGCTGCCGGCGGGACCCCCAGCCGCCCCCAGAGCGCCGCACTTTGCGCGCCTCCCAACTTCGCGGCGCCGGGGGAGGCCGCGGAGCGCGCCGTGTGCCTGTCCGCGCCCGGCTGGGGCTCGGTGAGGGAGGGAGGGAGCTGGCGGGCAGGGAGGAGGAGGAGGAGGAGGAGGAGGAGGAGGAGGAGGAGGAGGAGGAGGAGGAGGAGAGAGGAGGAGGCAGCCTGGTTGGCGAGGAGGCGGCTTCGCGCCCCGCCGCCCGCCGGCACCTCCACCGCCGCTGCCGCCCTCCTGGCTGCGCAGCCCGGACGCGCCGCCAACCGGGGACCACCACCGCCGCCACCGGACTGGCAGCCTGCGCCGCAGACCTCTTCTCGGGCCGGGCTCTCGGGGTTCGTCTTTGCTTCTTGCTTTTCCCCGCTTCTGTCCCCTTCCCAAGTCTAGGTACAAACAGGCGGTGTTGGGCCCAGGCGTGCGCAAGTTTGCGCTCCTGCCTCCCGGGCGGTGCAAAGCCGGGAGCGGTGCAGAGCAGGTGACTCCCTGCTCTTGGGCCCATGGGAACTTTTAAATGGGAGATTCCCTCGCCCTTTTCTGCCTGCTGCTTCTCCTCCCCGCCGCTCTCCTCTTTTCTCCGTTCTCCAGCCTCTTCTTTTTTCTTTCTTTCTTTCTCCTCCTCTCTTTTTACCTTTCCTTTCCTAGGACTACTCCCTCCAGAACCCCAGTAACCCTGTTCTCCTTCCTGTAAGGCTGTGTGGCTCCCCCAGATTTGGGGGTGTTTTCTGCTAGCCCTCCAGGATCCTCTAGGGGCTGGGGGCATACCAGTACCCCACCTTGGAGGCACAGCTCCAGCTTCTGTTCTTTTCCGGGAGTGCCCAGAACGTCCCTGACAAGCCCCCCAAGCCCAGGAGTCTCAAAGTCGTGGCCAGTGCAGGAGAATAAGGGGCGGGGAAATGGTGCGGATAACGGGGCGGGGGTGGGGTGTGTGTGTGTGTGTGTGATTAGAATGTCCTGCCTTGGCCGTGACATTCGCAGAAGACACGAGAGCATCAGTCTGGAGATAAAAAGGGACCCACTTTTTTTTTTAATCTGCCTGCAGATCTCCTTAAGTTTCTTCTGATAAGTGGCTCCAGCATCCCCCTCCTCCTGGCCGCTTCCCAGTCCCCCTCCTTCCTAACCCCCCACTCCTGGCTCCCCTCCTCCCCCAAAGCCTTGAGCTGGAGAGAAAATCGGGGCACTCAGGCATGCAGTTAATAACTGCGAGTGCCTTGCAATTCCAGGTCCTCACTGCTCGAGTTGGGGCTGCAGTTTGGTGGCCGGCTGAGATAGGCAGGGCTCTGAGCTGTGCTTGCTGGTTTAAAGGATACCAAAGTGGCCTTTCTAGAAGACTGGGGGTTGGGGGAGGGATGGATAGAGGAAGGAAGAGAGAGGGAGAGTGTTGGGCAGCCACATTGGGCTTGGCACGAAGGCCAATGGTAATCGCATTCCCTGCTAATGTTTGTAAATGAGACCCGGGCACGGCTGGGGGACAGCGTCTTTATTTATGATTGATGTTCTGTAACATAAGGAATGACAAGAACGTGGCAGACAAGAGGAGAGGAACCAGAAGGGCTGGCGAAAGCCCTTTGCAGGGTCCTATTGTTATTCTGGGCTGGAAAAAATTTCCGCGGTGAGATTTACAGCACTGGTATTTGCTCCCGGTTGGCCAGAATGTCAGTTAACACAATTTTCATTAGATAACTCGTTTTCAATCCAGAGAACTGGGGCTGTGGTGGGGGAGAGGCAGGGGCTCTCTACTGAGGGGTGGGTGCGGCACTTAGGGAGCTTATTTCTGAGCTGGGGTGCTTGAACCTCATTCTCTTCATTCTTTGCTCAGGGGTCTTTTGTGGAGCCATTGAGGTCACCCAAATCTTGATTCCAGCTGGACTCTCTCGAATCTGGGAACCCTTTGTTAGGGTTTTAGAAGATGCTGAGATGGTAAAGCTGATTTGAACTGGAAAGGATGGAGATGGGGGTTGTGGGGAGGCTTGTGCAGGTGATGGAGACACAGGGTGGCAAGACCTCTCCCCCTGCAGGGGTCTACGTGGAGGGAGTGTTCATTACAAATAACAATGGTTTTCTGTCTGCCAAAAAATATGAAGGCTTCTGGTGAGGGGGGTAGCTCATTTACATCGATATTAAGTGGAAGGGGTGTCCCCCAGGGAGTTTGAAAGGCTGCACACTTCTAGAGAACAGAGAAATAAATGTGGCAGCCGTGGCATGCAAACATTCAGGCCTGCACATCTGCCTACTCCCCACCCCCATCCTGAAATGTTCTGTTGTCCCCTTGCCCATTGGTGCAGCTCCCGGGTGCTCTCCCAGGTGGCATTTTTGTTGGAAACGGATTATGAGCCTCAGCACTTTTGCCTGGGATCCTCTCTGATACATAATGCTAATGACTCCTACACTTTTGTATTTTCATTTTTCCCTCCCTGCTCTTTTTCTTATAGGGGAAATAACCCAAACTTCTGCTGGCTCATAATGCAGGTAGGAGGGACTGGTTCCCACCCAGGGCCCTGTACAGGCTGAGAGATTTGGGCCCACTTATCTTGGGCCTGGCTGCCTGGGAAAAGGTGTGTGGTTTTCATTTTTGGTCGTTCAGCTTGGACAGTTTCTTGCAGCCTGGTTGCTGAAAGTAAAGTGGCTGAGGCAGCAAAGGTGGTCCCTTGTCCCCAAGCCAGACTGTGATGCTCAGTGCCACCCATCTTGGCAAGAAAGGTGACCTTAGGCCAGGCCAGCATGCAGCCCTCTGGAAGCACATATTTTTCAAATATGGAAGTGGTCCAGTTATTCCTCCTTCTAGGGCAGCTGAGCACAGCAGGGATGTTTCCATCTGAGGGCGGTCAGTCAACAGCCTTAGGGTCTTATGAGCTTGTGGTAAAGGCGATGATCTGCCCCGTAGGCCCGCTTTGGTACCCTTGAAACTGTCTCCGCCTTGTCTTCCTCTGTTTTAGCCCCCTTTGCTTCTAACAGCTCAGGAAACGAGAAGAAATAAACTTCCATCCAAAGATAATGCTGGGCATATTTCATTTGGTTATAAGATTGCTTTATGGTGAACATTACTAATGCAGTATTTTTTTATGGCTTTTCTGTGTATAATCGTCATAACCGGATTCATACCTTTATGATTTTCTTTTTCTGCTTTCCTTTGCCACTTTTTTTTTTTTAATAAAATATGACACTCTGGGTTCAGTCTTGCAGACCCTCTTTTCCTTCTCCTTAGGAGAGGGTTCCTTAAGCTAATAAGAGTTTGGGGTCCCCTGTCCAGATGAGGACATGCGGTCCAGATGAGGACATGCAGTCCAGATGAGGACATGCGGTCCAGCTGTGCATCTGCATTTTTGGGGGTGGATAGAGCTTGGCTGCTGGGACCACACAGCCCAAGTTTTGGAGGAAAAGGTAAATTCTGCTTGTGGTGCCTGAAGTTAGGAGCAAGACCCACAGGATGAGCAAGAGAAGCTGCACCTGTCCAAGGGGTTTGCAGAAACTTCCAGGAGGGCACACTCTCTTGAGGCAGGGAAGTGAGATGGTGCTTGATGGAATGTTTTTCCCTGCTCAAAGTTTAGAAAAGAGCGTGGATGTGATTAAAATATTATAACCTTATGATATTCTGAAGTGCATAAATTTTACATATCAGCCACAGAGAGTTTAGACATCCATTAGAGCCTCTGACAGCTTGACTTATCTAAATGTGCTATCATTTAACAATGTGTCAAAATTCCTCTTTCTATAGATGACAGCAGTAAATAAGCTATCAGCCCTGTTGGCGGAATCATAACTTTGAAAACTTTGAAGTAATAGAATTGCTGCTGGGGCAGGAGTCTGAGACAGCAGGAGCCTGAGACGGCAGGACCTGGCCTGGCCCAGGCCCATGAGGCTGGTGGCTGCCAGGGTCGGGGGAGACAGGGAGAGGAAGGACTGATGGGAGGGGGGCCTTCCGCAGCATCTCTGGGAATAAGAACAGACAAGTTGTTCAGATTCCTGGACACTTATTTTAAGTCCACCCAGGGAGTGACCCATTCCATCTGCCTCTCTGGTTCTTCATGCCACACCCTGTGGGCTTTTTCTGCAGGAGCTAGAAACAGGTTTAAATCTTTATTTAAGTACCCAACAGTCTTTTCTGGGCATCCCAAAATTCTGGTTTTTCAACTTGGCAGAAATTGCTTCCCAAAGATGGGCTCTCTGTGGGAGGCCAAGGGGAAAATCTGAGCAGCGTCTCATCCCACACCAGCTTTCCTTTTGGGGTTGTTGAAATTTCTTTTATTAATACCTGAATTCACTGGAGAAAATTGAGAAACTACAGACAAACCTGAAGAAGCACATGAGTATCTCAGTAGCTTATTTCAGTGAACACGGGGCTGTTTTGACTAGAGGGAGCTGCATTTCTGATGTTTTTTTTTTCCCCTCTTTCTCCCTCCCCCTTTTAAAAAACTCTCCTTTTAAAAAGAGAATTCTGTCTTCGAACTTGACATTCTGTCATGGTAACCTTTCTTCTGGCAGATGGGATTTCAAACACGAGCACCTTAGCTGGTGCTAAATTTGGACCTGGTTGATGGTAGATGGGGCTGCCCAGAATCTGTGGTTCTCTAGGCTGCTGTCTAAGGGCTTGTTTTTTTTTTTCTAGCTGCTTCCTGGTCCTCTCATCCAGAGGCCAGTACTGGCATAGGCATAGGTGGAGTGTGGGAAGGGAATGGCCTTGATCTGCCTTTAATCCTGGCCTTGGGATTGGGGTCTGTTCACCTTTGCCCTCAGGAAGGGAGCTGATGCTCTTTATTTGTGACAGTAGCTTATATGGATGATGAAGGGAAGGTGGAGGGGATTGGCAGGGGGAGAGAAGAACCAGGAGCCTGAATGGCTTCTGGCACTCTGGAGTGAATCGTCCAATATCCAAGTCTCGGGTATGTCTTGTCTGCCCACCAGGTTGTGGTAACTATGAAGGGCATCATGCTTGGTGCACCAGTAAAACATGCTGTCTCCTTGAGACTTCCCCCAGCCCCACCATGGGACTTCCCCCAGTCCCACATGGTTGTTAGGAAAGGGGGATATTGGCCTTTTAAGTCACTTCTTTTTTAGATAAGCAGTTATATCTAGGGTGGAGATACTTGCTTTCTAAGCCCCCATTAGCCCTTGTCAGAAATCATTTTAGTGTTTTGTAGAATATGGACAATATATTCTTATCATACTTAAAGTTCCTTTCTTCTGATTATCCCTTGAGATCTGCCCCATTATCTCTCCACTGCAGTCATGCTGCCTTTACTCACTGTTCCAGCCGGGAAGTCCTTTTTGTCCCTCATTACGTCGAGCACATTCCCACCTCAGGACATTTGCACTTGCACTTCCCTCTGCCTGGGACTGCAGATCTGTGTGGAGCTAGCTCCTTCATTACTTTCAGTTTTAGCCCCACAGTGGAGACCACTGAGCCTCAAGAAGGTTAAGGGAGTTTCCATAACTCTTTCCCCCTTCACTATGCAAATATGCACTGGACTCTAAGGGCCCTGCAGTTTCTCTGAGAGTTTTGACTTCAGAACCTTCTGGGGTGTGGTGTCTCTGGACACACCAGGCGATGTTGGCCTGCCTTTAGGTGCACATGGCAGCTTTTTTTTTTCTGTAAAGACTCACATAATAATATACTTCAGGCTTTGTGGGCCACATGTCTCTGCTGCAGCTGCTCTTCTCAGCCCTTATAGTATGAAAGCAGCCGTGGCCAATAAGAATGAATGCGCATGGCTGTGTGCCAATAAAACTTTATTTACAAAAACTGGTCAGAGGGCCCAAGGGTTGTAATTTGCTGTAATCAGTCTGGTCGACTGGCCTAGGTGATGGACACCATACAGACTATGGCATGGCTAAAGTTTTTGCTTTTCAAACTCAGTTCCCAAACTAGTTCTTTACCCTTTCCCTCAAGAGGGAAGCACACACAGCCAGGATGGGAAGGGGCTGCGGCTGACTTCAGTTCCTGGTTCCATTGCCTACCAGCTGTGTGACCTTGGATGAGTCCCTTAATCTTTCTGTGCCTTTCTTTGTTGTTAAGTGGGATTAGTAATAGTCTCTACCTTCTAGTTGTTCAAGAAAATTAAAATGCTTTGAATATGGACATGTCTAGCACAGCGTGAGGCACACAGTTAATGCTTTGTAGGTGCCTTATTTCTTCTTGCTGATATTTTTAGAGTGTGAGAGAGGGGTGAGAAAGGCAGATAAACAGTGGTTGCTGGAACTTGCTGGCCTTTCAGGCTGTTGAAGAGATTTCTAGGCAGGTTTTTCTCTTCTCTCTTGGGGATTTACTATGCTAACCTATTACTATGTTACTTGTAATGTCTCATATTTTTGGAGCTCTGACCACAGAAGTTGCATACAGGGAGCTGAGTCTGGGGCTATGCATATGTGTTTGGATTAGTGCGATATTTAGAAACATTCTTGTGAAAGTTGTCAGCATTTAAAACATGGGAGATTTTACTTAAGAAACCCAGATGTCCAGTGTCACTTACAGATTAGGAATTCTGGTACACTGCGCAGGTCTCACTGAAAAGGGATGTGGAGACCTAGGAAGGGCATTCCAAGCATAGGGCACAGCAGAGGCTCAGAGCAGTGGAAAGGATCCCAAGAAGGGTCAAGGTCACCGGTTGTCAAGGTCACTGGTTGCCTTTCCCTAGTGCCTAGTGTCAGAAGAGCCTGTGTTTCCAGAAAAACCAAAAGACCCCTGACAGTCCCATGAAGAGGGGTGGTTAGTGGGGTACAGAGTCCACTGTCTCTGCTTCTTCCCAGTAACTTAGTCACCCTCCAAAAGTAGGCCAGGGGCTACCTGCTGGGGCCCTTCCCAGCCCCCCACGCTTTGCTGTCCTTGAGTTCAGCCAAAGGAAACAGCAGTTCTCAAATACACATTTGTCATTAAAAAGAAAGAAAGACAGAAAAAAAAAAATCAATCCTTTGGCCTCTTTGGCCTGAGCTGGTTGTCTGCCCGAGACGCCCGGAGCCCAACAGTGCTTAAGACTGCAAGCCGCCGTCGCTCAAACTGGACGGGCCGAATGGCTCCCCCCCACCCCCGGAACCATTATGATCGATCAACGTGTCCAGCCGACTGTTTGGGTGGGGTGCTGTGGGTGGGGAGACCACAGGGGTCATCAGGGCTGCCCAGCGGGGGCCAGATTTCCCTTAGTGGAGCTGTCACTCAAAGGCCACACTGCTGGAGATACCTTCTCTGGGTGCCTGTTGTCCATTAGGAGCTTCTGTGGGCCCAGGTTTGTGAGGAGGTGTGGGGTGGGCTGCAGGGGTCAGCCCTGTACCTCTCCACCTACAAAGACGTTTAATGTGGACTCTGGAGCCAGGTGGCCTATATTCAGGTCATAACTCTGCCATTTACCAGCTGCATGACCTGGGATGACTCACTTAACCTCTCTGAGCCTCACTTTTCTTGTATGTAAAATGGGGAAGATGGTAGTAGCCGTCTCCTGAAGCATCCTTGTGAGGAGTGAGTTAATACATATGGAGTGCTGAGACCTGGAGCAGTGTATAGAAGTGTTATAGGATGTTAAAGTGAATAATAATTACTGTTACTTTGTTTCCAGAAATATATATTCACCACTTAAGGTAGAACTTATTTTGATTAATAATTATATGACTAATAACAAATGTAATAAGTAATGTAACTGGTAACTATATAGGGGAGATACTTCAGGGAACTCAAGATGGCATCTCACAGTGAGCCCAGGGACAGTGGGAAGGGTAGACACATGTCATTGGATAGAGGGTGTGTGATCAGACATTGGAAATGCATTCTGAGACAAAGATGGCAGAGGATCCCCAAGTCTGGGACCAGAGAGAGGTTTCTTGGAAGAAGTGACCCCTCAGCAGAAATCTCAAAGATGTGGTCAGGGAGTGGCATGTGTGAGGCCCCTCAGATGGGCAGAATTCCCTGTGCAGCACTTGAAAGAAGCAAAGAGGCAGGCCTCAGATGCCCAGCAGGCTGTTGGGCCCCCTCCTCCTTCTTGCCATCTATCACCTGGGAGTAAGGACGGGGGGTAAAATAAGACACTGAGCACCTGACTCCTGGTGAACCCTCTCTTAATGGGTGCTTTGTAAATTGTCAGACACCAGAAAAAGCCTGGGTATAGTTTTTACTTTTTTAACAAGGTTTTTGTCCACTTCCTGATCCATTGGAAAATGCCCTCATCCCATCTCCTGACTGTGCATAGGGCTGCCAGGTTCAAATCCTGGTCCTTCCCCTTCCTAGCTGTGTGTGCTTGGGCAAGCCATTTTCCCTTCCTTAGGCTTGATTTTCTCATCTGGAACACGGGTGTGGTAATGGTATCTCCTGACGGTGGCCATGAGAGGGTGCCCTGCAGATCTCTGACTAAAGGGAGTGTGACTGGCCCCCACTCCCTGCCTTGTAACTAAGCCCATGGCTGTCCCAGCCAGGGACTGAGTCCCCAGGGATTCTGAAGCTCCTGGAACAGTTGTGACTCACCTGCCAGCTCTGTGGCAGTCCAGGAGCCACCAGCCTCCTGCTGCCCTCTCTTTTTCCTTCACCCCATGCCCCCTAGAAGGTGCTGGTCTTGACTGGTACATTTCTTTGCCACATAATCCCCCCTTTTTGTCTGCTTCTTGGTGGACCACACCCTCCACTGACAGTGGAGTGAGATTCTGTTGCCTTTATTCCCAGAACCTGGGAGATGCTCAGTTGAGGTCCCTGGCATGTCCTGTTGGGATGCTGGGAGTGACCACTCTGAAGAGGGGAACACTTTTCCTGGTGACCTGTCCCTACTTGGCCCATAGCTCCTATGTGTTCAGAACCCGCTTCCCACCAGTTTCCCCCTGTATTTTTCCCTCTTTTCTCCTGCCACTATCCCCCTGCTTGTTCAAGCCACTTGGGCAGCTTTACTTCTCGTTAAACACACCAAGCCTGTTCTAACCGCAGGACCTTGGCACTTATTGGCCTCTCCATCTGGGACCCTTTGCCTGATGTCTCCACAGTTCTCCCCCTCAGCCTGTTGCCTCTGCTTAAGTTTCTCCTCTTCATGGAGGTCCCACACCTCTTTTTTTTTTTTTTTTCCAAAGTGATTCGACTCCTTCCCTTGTTTCAATTGATGCCATGATGTCTGTTAATGTATTTGCTTGCTCTCTGCCTCCCTCCCTCAATAAACATTTGCATGATGGAGTGGTTGAATGCCACAGGAAGAGTGTGTGGTACCAGCTGCTCCTGCACTTGGGGTGCAGCCACATGTGTCCCCTCCTCCCAGCCCCCACTGCTTCACCACTCCCTGGCTCTTGAAATTTGCTCACCCCTGCCTGGGAGTAGGACATGGGCCTCAGGCCTGCGGTGAGCAAGGTTTTATCTTTAGCTCTGTCAGTCTCGCTTTCGAAACTGGTGACCCCAATTCCAGCCTGGGAGGTGGCTTTCATCCTAATTAATACATCCATTAATTAATTGCCGGCAGGCTGCGGGCCATTAGTGATGGTTTGGTGGCCTCGGTCTCAGACAGCTCAAATGTTTTTGGATCAGGTAATGTTTTGGACAATGCCTTATTCCCAGGCCTGCCGATGAGCCCCTTGGGCATCTGGAAGGGGTGGGGTCTTTGGACAATGACCCAGGGGTGAGGGGCTTCCCTGCTGAGCATCCCTGGAGCTCTCACTTGTAATCTGGTGGGAGTCCAGGACTTAAGTCTGTCTTCCTCCTAGGTTGAGGGCATTCAGTGTTTCTGCCTAAAATGGAGCTGGGCTGCCATGGCAGGTTACCCACTCACTCTTACTGAATGTTATTCTGCTCTTGCTGTGCCAAGTTCTGCCCAGAGCAGGCAAACCAAGGCCCTGGCCTCTAAAGCTTCTATTTTATAATTTTTGGAGACAGAAATACTTTTCTTCAAGGTTGTAAGAAATAAAGAGAAACAACTAGACACAGCCTAGGGCTGGGTGAGCTGTAAGCCTTTCCTAAATAGTGACAGTGATTAATCATTGCTTCTTATCTTTATGAACAGTCATCATTATTATCATCAAAATATGAAGGCCTTTCTGGTTGAATTTCAGTCTCCTTAGGAGAAGCACCTGAAATGAATGTGGGCCCGGAGCAGTCAGACCTCACAGGACCTTGGTCTTGCTGCTTCCTTACCAGGAGAGCTTGGGCAGTCTCCTTGACTTTTCTAAGCCTCCTCGTCTGCAAAATGAGAAGTAAACAGCCCCTACCTCATAGGGACACTGTGAGGAAAGGTCCTTAGCACATGGTTGGAGCATCCTCATTCCCCAGCAAACACAGACAGCAATTATCACCCTTAGTGTTGTTATCATTAATTATTACCATTATTATGATATCGTTACTCTTTGTCATTCACCTCTGGGGCCTCTCTGGTTAGTCAGAGGTTGCCAGATCTGGGTGGAACCTGGAGGCTTGTTGTGGCTGGCTGCTAGGATCAGATGAAGGAAACTCCCCTGGACTTCAGCTGGGTGCAGATTCCCCCACGGTACCCCAGGGGCACAGGACTCTTAAATCTGGGCCTGTGTCACCAAGCGCCAGAGTTACCCAGGCTGGTCTACTGAGAGCCAGCGGCCAGCAGCCAAGTGAACTGGTCCCTGATGGAGAAGCTCCAGCTGAGCACAGTGGCACCCGCCTGTCATCCTAGTGATGGGGAGGCTGAGGCAGGAGGATTGCATGTTTGAGGCCAGCCTCAGCAACTTAGAAAGATCCTATCTCAAAATAAGAAGGGCTCAGGTTGTAGCTCAGTGGTAAAGTGTCCCAGGTTCAATCTGCAGTACTAACTCAATAAATAAGAAACAAGCTCCTGTCTGGAGGTCAGGCCTCTCCACTGCAAGCCTTTGGTGGGCTTTTAGAAATGCCTGGGAGCCTCAGTTTCTTTAACCAGTAGTTCTTGCATCTTTATGCTGGGCCAGACAGACTAAAAAGCCCTCTCCTGACATTATCTCCTTAGTTTTCCCAGCAGCCATGTGAAAGGAGAGCTTCTGCTACCCCATTTTACAGCTGGGTAGGCTGAGGCCTGGGCTCCAGGGTCACATTGCCAACAGGCAGTGGCCCCTGAGCTTAAATGCAGGACCCAGGACTATTGGCTACCCTATCCCTGCTCTTGCCCCACTAGTGCCAGAGGTGCCTCTGATAAGAGGTCCCCATCTGCAGTCACTATGCTTGTATTCTTTAATTTCTTTTTTTTGAAAAGCCCCTAAAACAATCTGCCACTATCAGCTCATGGAAATGTATCCTGCCCCAAAACCTGAGCGACGTGAGGCGGGAGGAGATTTATTAACAACTCCATAATGATTCCGTTTTTGACCTGGAAAATGAGCACCACCCACCCTGCAGTCCCAGCTGTCCTGGGCACCTGCCCATTCATCCTGGGCACCCCCTGGACCCAAGCTTCATGGTGCCCCTGTCGTCAGCCCACATTCCGCAAGATGGAATTCTCGGCCTCGGCTGATAATAAGCAGGTATTGATTGCTGCCGTGGTCATTATCAAGATTTATTTAGTCAATATGGCCTCTCCGGTCAATAAATCGTGTCGTTGATAAAGAAGGAAGGAGATAGACTTGTAGGCTTTATTAAAAAAGTTTTTTAGATTTTTTTAAACCACTGACTCCAGCCCCTGCCACCTCCTATGGTCAACATCAGCTTCACTCTGGACTTTGTATCTGGTGTCATGAGCGCTTTCTGTTCATAGCAGAACTTTTCATTCATGGCATGGTTTCAGACAACAAGGATTTAGGGCAGGGTTGTATCTGGAAGTGGCCCCTGGGCTGGGATGCCTCCTCACTTTTCTGTACCCCTTGCCCTGTCAGTACTCCATGTTCTCAGTTAATCTTTACAGCCCTTTGGGGTGAGCACCAGTGTTGCTGCATTTGACAGATGAAAAAACTGAGGACCAGGGAGGCCCATTCACTTGCCGAAGGTCACACAGGACTCAAACCCAGACAGAATGGCTGGAGTCTTTGCTTGAATTTGACATACATCCAGCAAATAGCAAATGTCTTATCAAACATTGTACTTTGTGCCCAATACAGTGCCAGGTGCTGGTGTAGAGGGGCAAATGAAACAAATAAATGTGTAATTGCAGAAATGGAAAGAATGGAAGAAAGAAATGATCAGGGTGCTGAAATCTAGATGGAGGGGCACCTGTTATTCATGGTGTTTAGCTACCCTGGGTTGGTGACATTCTGACTTCGAGACTTGAATGATGAGTCCGTTAGCAAAGTTCAGGCAAAAGAATTCATGGCCACAAAGCAGCCTGTAGCCTTGACATGGGACTCGGCTTGTACAGCAAAGCGCTGGAGGGAAGCCAGAGTGTGGGGTTCAGAGGGGAGGGGAGGGGACAAATCCCGAGTGGAAGGTGGGTCCCTGTGGGTCAGGCCCTTGAAGACCACAGTAGCCGGTGTCCGTCTAAGGGAAATAGGACGTTATTGAGGTTGGAAGCAGGGAGGAAGTGAGATCCAGTTTATGTTTGGGTCTCATTAGGTTCAGCCTGGGAGGGAACATTGAAGGGAGGGAGGGAGGGAGCATTGGAGACTAGGGAAAGGAGCTTCTGTGACAAACTGGATATTGTGATCTCTGCTCAGAGAGGGGTCTTAGAAGTGGCAGTGGCACTCCTCTAAGTGTATAGAGGGCTAGCAGCATTTGGGCTGGGAGCTTGAAAAACGTCATGGAGATGCACCTGAGCCTTGAGCAGGGTGGAAGCTGCAGGTCCTTGGAGGGGTATGGCTGGCTCTCCTGTGCAGTGGCTTGGAGGTCTTTCATGGTGAATGTGCAGTGGGGGAAAGGTGTGCAGAGCCCATACAAGGGGTTGAGCGGGGATTGGGTCATGATCTGAGAAGAGACCTTTGCTCCCTGGTCACAGGGTGCCTGGTTTCTAGTGTGTTCCCAGGTACCACTTGTTAGGAAGGGCCATGAAAAGATGAGATGACCAAGATTGTATGAGTGTTTGACCCAGGCTACATGGGGTGCCTTGTGCTGGAGGCCACGTCCTGACTTCCATATGTGGAGATGATATGGGATGTCTGCCTGAGGAATTACAGGGGCATGTGGGCTAGAGTACAGAATAGAGAACCTTCCTTACCTTCAGTTTTGTCCAATCCTTGATCACCATAGACTGGAAGTCTAGCAGAGGCTGGTGAGTACCTCCTTACCATCTGTCCACCCACTACCCGTCATCCACCAACATTCTCTCATCTGTTCATTCATAAATCTGCTCACTCATCCATCTGTCTCCAACCACTCAGTAATTCATCCAGCTGTTTACTTTCCCATTCCTACTGACTAACCCTGTCCATTGTGCATCTATCCATACTGTCATCCCTCTACCCATCCACCCATTCATCCACCCACCCATCCACCCATCCACTCATCTGTCTACCCACCCATCCACCCACCCACCCACCTCCCCTATAGGCCTGTGAAATAGGTAGAGGTCTGCTGGAGAGGGCTCTGGGCTGGAGAGAAATTGATGCTCTCAGTGAGTGGGTGGTCTCAGAGGGGTCTGCCTCCAAGAAGATCCCATGGGAACCACTGTTCCCTAGGTCCCTGGAAAGATCCATGAAGAACCAGGCTCTGTCCTGTAGCAGATTAGAATTCATCAAGGTACTTGGGAGAGATTTTTGGGGCAGGGCCTCTGTGGACAGGGAGGTGAGCATGGCTGGTCTCTAGGCTACTATTGGATGAGGGTGTCCCTATGTCCCTAGTGTCCCTGTGCAGCACAGATGGCAGCATCTGACCTCCACGTGGTACTCAGAACCTGTTAGAAGGGTCCCACATGTTCTATTGGATCACATCCCATTCCACAGAGTGTGTACAAAGGGAAGAGTCTTGCACTTCCTTTCCCAAGAAAGTGGATGGAGAGACCCTCTTTCCTCCATGCTCAGCCACATTGCTAGAATGTCTGCTCACACTGTCTCCTTCTGCACCTCCACTCACCGCTCTCCCCACAGAGCACCCACAGGCCTCTGACTGTGTTCTCTTCATTTTACCTCCTGCCACCACTTCTTGGTGTTTTCTCAGGCACATTCCCTTTAGGCTGGCCTCTAAATATGTCCAAGGTCCATGTTTTCTCATTCTGTTCCCTTGGTCCCTTATGTGGCCTTCTCTCTATTCACATGACCTACCCCGACTCTCCATTCTCTACCTCTGGATTCCAGACCTGTCAGCTTGACGGCTTTCTTGACATTTCTTCTTTTTAAGAAAAAATCACTTTGTTGACATTTTTTGAATGCCTGTGTTAAAGATGTCTCCAGCGCAAGATGACCCAGTTATAACTGACCTCACCTGGTCTCCATCTTAGGTCCATCCAGGTCTACAGGACAGAAACCTGGGAGCTGCCCAGACTGTCCCTCTCCCCCATGCCCCTCACATACAATTTGTCACTAAATCCTGCTTTTTTTTTTTTTTTAACCCTCCTACAGACTTCCTGTGTCCTACCCCTTACCTTCTTTCCCACCATTGGCACTAGTCCCATGCCCCCAGCAATGGATTTCAGTTTACCATTGTGTCTTCCTGGACTGCCTCTGGCCTTCCTGACTCTGCTGACACACAGCGGCTAGTGAGATTACTTAAAATCCTGCCAAGTACCATTTCTCATGGCTTCAGATTGCTTTTGAGGCAAAGTCCCCATTGTAACCTTCCAGGCTCAGCAGACTGCTCATTGCCCTCTGTTTCTGGCTTATAGTATTACTAATCTTGTGGCTAGTTCAATTCTCTGTTGAAAGCAGGATATTGAAGTGTGCATTATTGAATTGACTATTTTGCTCCTCATTTTGGTCAGTTTTCATGCCATGTCCTTTTATTAGGTGTATATAGGCTTATAACTGTTATGTTTTCTTCGTGGATTGACCCTTTTTTCATTATGAAATGCCCCTCATCCTAGTAACATTAAAAAAATTTAATGTTCATTTTGCCTGATATTGGCATAGCTACTTCTTCTTTCCTGTCGTTGTGTTGACGTGATGTATCTTTTTGGAGTCTTTTACTTTTCAATCTATTTGTGTCTTTGAATCTAAAGTGTCTCCTATAGACAACATGCAGTTGGACCATGTTTTTCTATCCAGTCTAAAAAACCTCTGCACTTTGAGTAGATTGTTTAATCCATTCACATTTAATGTACTATTGACATAGTAAGATTTATGTCTGCATTTTACTTTTTGTTTTCTGTATGTCTGTCTGTCTTCCCCTTCTTTTCTGTTTTCTTTTGCATTGGTGAATATTTTCTCATGTAGCATTGAAATTTTACTAATGAATTGTTTTTAACTAGTTTTGAGGTTTTCTTAGTAGTTGTGCTAGGGTTCACTATATTCATCAGAATTTGGTTCAGACTTGAATTTGTATAATCAACTCCTTTGTGCCCTCTGTTCTTGATCTTGTTCTTGTCACATTCTCTCTGCCCTCCACATTCCCTGACCTCGTGACACTTCCCATCCCCATCTTCCCAGCCCCATCAACTCCTCTTCCCATCTTGGGAGCTTGCTTGTACAACCCCTGTGCTCTGTGGACCCCACCTCTGCGGCACATATCACAGTGGCTGTCAGACACATCTCTGTGTCACTGATGCTGCCTCCTTCTCTCTGTGGACTCTAATCTCTGTGAGGGCACGGAGCAGCTTGTTTCCAGAACTGAGCAGCAGAGGGGTAAGCACATGTAGGCCTCAAAAATTCAGTCAAATGAATAAAAGGGTGGATGTGAGTAAGTGTGACTTTGTGTGTCTGCATCTTCATGTGCACATATCTTGGAATGTGTTTGTGTGTTTGCATGTTCGTGTCTGTATTAGTGTTTCTGTAGGTTTGTCTGTTTTTCTGAGTGTGTTTTGCTTGTATGGTTGTGTCTGTATCCACAAGTGAATATCTGTGTGCGTGCACATGTGTGTGTGTCTTTGCCACATGTGCAGTGTGGTGTGTCTTAAGTGTGCGCATGCACGCTTGCTCCTGCTCCCAGGCAAAGATCCTTTTGATGTCTCCTTGCTATGCAATTATTTTTTGACTAGTTTGTGTAGCATTTAATGATTTCCCCAAAGCTAAGCCCAGCCCCCTGAGTATTGATCTCACTGCAGTAGAGGTGACACAGGGTAATGTGGGGCCAGCCGGCAGGTGCTGCTACTGCAGAATTGGCCACCGCACCTGCCGCCTCTCCAGCCTTGATCTCTTAAGGGGAAAGCTCCTGATTGGTAGCTTGATACGGGGGGGAGGGCAGGGTGAGCTCTTGCCAGACAGATGAACTCTGCTCTCTCTAGCTGCATATGACAGCCAGGAAACTGTCCCCTCATGCCTCAGTTTTCTCATCTGTGAAATGGGGTCTTAATGTGGGAGACATGAGATCATCTCAGTGGCATGCCTGGCATACAACAGGGGCTCCACAGATGTTTTCTGGTCATCTGCTTTCATATTTCCTCCCAAGACCTCTTACCAGAGCTGCAGGAGAGAAGATTTCAGGTGAAGCAAGGATGGAATGACTAAGAGATGCTCGTCCTTCCTGGGACCCTTTCCATGCGGCCTCTTTGGAGGCGGTCCAAGGGTTGCACTTGTGCTCTGGTGAAGGCACCATGATGCTCACCTGCAGGTACCCAGTGACATTCAGAGGCTTCCCACGGACACACAGCATTTCTCTAGTGAGCTGGGATTCAGCCCTTCCTGGCTTCTAGGGGTCTTCCAGCTGCTTCCTTAATCTCCAGCCTCCGCTCTCTGTCCTGATGCCCTTCAGCCTCTGTGCTTGGACCACTGCACTCCTGACACATCTAGCCATTATGTGTGTGCCTCCACTTCCTGGGGCAGTGCTCCCTTGCTCTTTGCAGGCTCCACCCCCTTCCTTGACCCTGGGGTGCTTCCCATGCCATCAAGTAATTCCCCGGTTCCTCTTCGGTCTCCCCCATAAGATAGCGAGCTCCTCACTCCAGGTCAGAGCTGCATTGTGTGGTGTGGTGACCATGAGGCCTGGAGGCCTGATTAGAGGTCATGTTTTAAAACTCAGCAGGAGAGCTGATGTCCCTGGTCCTGCACCTACTGGGCCAGGAACAGGGTGTGGGTTTCCCACTTTGCACATCTCCTACCTAACTATGACTATGTATTTGGCATAACTTAATGCTTCATAAATACCATCATTTAAATGACTTTGTTCCCATAACAATGCTGTGGTATAAGCACTGGTACTGTCCTTTGTTTTTAGAGGAGGAAGCCAGGGCACAGAGAGGTTAAATGACTTGCTCAAAGACACACAGCAGAGCCAGGTAGTCTGACTGTAGACTGTGTATACAGGCTTTTTTGCCTTTTTCTGTTCACACCTGAAGTAGATACCATGTGTGTAGGAAGCGCTACTGTATGTCCAGCTCTCCCTCTCCTCCCCAGAAGATACTATATGTACAAGTTGGCCTCTTAGAGGTCTTATGTGAGGGTAGGTTGCTTGTAGGGGACAGAGCTGGCAAGAGTGTGGGTGGGGACCAGGATTCCTGGGAGTGGGCAGTGGTCAAGCAGCAGATCCTGGGAGCCAAGGGCACAGCTGGTTACCATAGCAGGAGCCAGGCCCATTTCCTGTCTTTTACCTCCTGGGGTTGCTGGACCCTGGTCCCGCAGGCCAGCAGCCTAGAAGCCTCTCTGTTCCTCAGAGGACATCTCTGCAGCCTCCACAAGCAAGGGGATTGGTCCCACAGCCCATGGCCTACTTAGTGAAATTCATCTCTGGAAAGAAATTTTTCTCTGAGCAGGGTAGCGCAGAGCAGCGTGGCGTCTTGTGGTGGGTGAGGCTGATGAGGTCTTCCGCCTCCCTGGAGAGGCAGGAGAGAAACCCCAGACCCAGCTCCTACTTTTTGCTTGGCCACCAAAGGCAGAGGACAGTCCCTCAGCCCTTGAGCTGACCCACCACCTCAGTGTCCATCTTGTATGCCCAGGGTGTTGTCCTTGGTGGGCTGGCCCAGCTGGCAGCTGAGCCGGACTGGACCGAGTCTGCTTCCTGACTTGCGGCCTCAGGAAACCAAGCCATTTCACCAGGAGGCGGTGGATCTGAGCCTCGGGCCCTGAGGCAGCTGCTGAGCTGGTGTGCGATGGTGCATCTCCGAGTGTGTCCCGGGTCCAAGAGAAGGGTTTGTCTCTGGGGTTACTCCTCCATGGTCAGCTAGTGTGCTTTGCCACACCCTTGTTCCGTCCCCACTTGGCAGACCCTAGGAGGACTCATGGGCTGTGGAGAGCCAGGGCACATGGTGGAGGCCAGTCATGGCTTTCTTGGCAAGAAGTTCTCGTAGCTGGTAGTATTTGTCCTGCTGGGCCTCTGGGGCAGTCTGTGAGGAGAGTGGGGTGTTGGGGAGGAGGAAGTCCTAGGGTGTGCGAGGGTGCATCTCCATGAATGCATTAGTCATCTGCTGTACAACAAGCCACCCCCATCCCGTCCTTGTGGGCATGATGACTGTGACTTGCAGATGCCACGAGGCAGGAACAAGGATGGAGCTTAACTGCATCAGCTGGTCGCTGCTCCAAGATGCCTGGCCTTCTGCTGAAAAGGTGTAAAAAGGTGATTCAACAACTCACTCACCTGGCAGGTGGTGCTGGCTGTTGGCTGAGCCTCAGCTCCCCGTGGTGTCTGTGTGCAGCCCCTGGAGCCTCCTTATAGTGTGGGGGTGGGTCCCCAGCAAGCAGGGCGGACGGAGGAGAGCCCAGGAGTTATCTGGCCTTAGGCAGGGACTAGCTCACGTCTGTCCACTGTGCTGGTCAAGGCAGTAGCCGAGTGTGTCCCGGGTCCAAGAGAAGGTGGCCTAGATGTGCTGCTGCTGCTTTTTTTTTTTTTTTAATTAAAAAAAAAATTTTTTTATGTGTAGTTGGACACAATACCTTTATTTTATTTACTTGTTTTTGTGTGGTGCTGAGGATGGAACCCAGGGCCTCACATATGCTAGGCAAGTGCTCCACTGCTGAGCCCCAGACCCAGCCTAGACCTGCTTCTTGATGGAAGAGTGTCAAGGTCACATTACAAGAAGAGCCTAGATGGTGAGAGATGTCATGGTGGCCACCTTTTTTGAAAAGATAGCCCTGTCCAGCAAGGGTGGCGGTGGTGACTAAGTGCTAAGTGTGACAGGTTGTGAAGAGAGTATGATAGGAAGTGCCTGAGTAGTGAGTGACAGGTTGTCAAATGTGTGTGTGTGTGTGTGTGTGTGTGTGTGTGTGAGTGAGTGTGACAGGAAGTGCCTGAGTAGTGAGTGACAGATTTGTGTGGAGTGAGTGGGTTTGGCCAGGAATGGTGCAGGGGGCAGATCTGGCTTTGCCAGTGTCCACCATGATGGCAGTGAGCCTGCTGGTGACAATTCCCAGATGCCAGCAGCACCATCTTTCTTTGCTTTCCAAGCTTTGCTTTCCAAGGGTCTTGGTGTGACCAGGCCCCTTTCAATAGGGGACCTAGGCCTCGGCACCCTCCTTAGTGGCCCTACCTCACGCTCTGTCCCAGCCTCCTCCACCTCTCCCCCTCCTGCCGCCCCACGCTCCCACTCCTACCCACAGCCTCCCCTTCTTCCAGAAAGAGTGACTCCCACCTCAGCAGCCTGGAAGCCCTCCAACTACTTACTTTTCTTCAAATAAAAGCAGCTAATTAACATTATTCTTTAATTATTGCCTTTATCAACAAGGGGTCTGATTTGTACCAGCAGGATAGTTGCTTTCCCTTAAACTACCCAAGTGAATGCTTCAGTTCCTGGTGCTTTTGAAATGAATTTGATGTCATCTGCCCAGAGTCACTTAATGGGGACGCCTGGGTAATGACTGAACGCGCTAACTCCGTTAGCAGCCCTGGAAGCATGTAATTTGGCCCCTCAGGCAACAGCACTTTTGAAATCTCTGGATAGTTTTGAACTCTCTGTTCTTAATTAAATATGCAATTTTTCACGGTAACCAGGTTAATTCTTTTGTGTTGTGTTGTAATACTGTTAGGAATTTTCATAGTTCTTATTAAACATTATTCAGGCATTGTGAATTCCATAATTAAAAAAAATGAAAAGAACAAAGCTTGATTCACTCCTTTCTTTTCCCTGGCTAATTTATCAAATGAATTTTGCAAATTTTTCTTTCTGTCCCCAGACAGTGTGGCAAGTGTTTTAAAGGGGAAGGATTTAATTGCCCTGTAGGGATTGGCTGGTTATGAAGGATTTGGCTGTTTGATTAGTAAACCCAGTTGGGAATGGTCTAATGCTCCATGATCTTAAAAATTGTCTGATTGTACCCTCTCCAAGGAGGCCTCGCTTTTCGTTATGTAGAGCATCAACTTCACACAAGTGTGATTATTAGGTAGTGAGGAAGGGGAGAGAGAAAGATCTGACTTTAAATTGGGGATCTTGGGAGATTTTTACCCCCATCTCCCTGGCTGGGGAGGAAGGGAGAGAACAGAAGAGACAAGAGAGATGGAGTCAGAGACAGAGACACACAGATGCAGGCAGAGGCAGAGAGACAGAGACTACCGTTCTCAGAACTCTGACGCTAGAGAAGATGGAGGGCAGCGGAGGGGTGGGGCTTGAGGGGACCTCTGCAGCTTTGCGCTTCCGCTGAGTGTGCTGGGTGGTGCGTGTCCTCTGTGTTAGGTCAGGGGCCCCTGAAGAAGGGGGCCTAGGCAGAGGCAGCCGGGCCCTCACAGTGAGGGAGCAAGGCCACTGTCTTCTAGTAGCCCCACTTTTGCCTTAGTTTCTCCCTCTACAAAATGGGGCAAGTGACTTTCAACCTCTTTCTACTTTCCTGTGTCCTCTTTGTATCCTAGAGGTGGGGAGGGTAATTAAGTAGGACAGGGAGGCCGGACCCAGGTCCTGCAGGGCCTCTAGGGCCATGGGAGGGGCTGGGGTTTTCCTAAAGGCAAAGCCCCTTAGATAGTGGAGGAAGAAGGGGGTAACTTGAGAGGGGTGTCACCAAAGGGCTGGGGGTCTCAGGTCTGGACAGGAATGAACCAGAGGAGGCCTTTGTGCCAGACTCCGGCTGCTGAGCCCTGACCTTGGATGGTCAGGCCAGAGGACTCCATGCAGAAGGGATCCCTTGGAAATTGGCAGGAGGTGACAGTGTCTCAAATTAGATCACAAGGCAATGCCCCTCCTTGATGCCGAGTTAAAACCACAAGGCTAGGACCCTCCGCACTGCCCTGAGAGATGTTTATTGAAAGTCTAAATCAGGCCACCATGCCCTCCCCTCAACTTGAAGGCCTTCATTGGCTCCCCATTGCTCATAGGATGAAGTCCAGGCCTTGCCATGGTTAGTGGATCGTCCTGATGGCCTCCTACTCCCTTGCCCACCTGCACCATCTCATCTCATTTGACCTCCTTCTCCCCAAGTCCCCATCTAGACTCAGACTGCTACCCGGCCCCGTATCTCATGCCCTCTTACCTCCCAGCCTTTGTATATGCCACCTGTCTTTATCACTCATCCTTTGGGAGCCTCTTGAGCCTTCTGGCTGGATAAGGGGCTCCCTTTAATTACACCCCAGTTTGCTTGCCTGCCCTTTTTATTTTAAGATCCTGTGTGCAGCATAGAGCTTGGCACATCTTAGATGCTTAGATGTCAGTGGCACCCTGCTTCTACTCCCAGTTTTTGGGAGCAAGGATCTCAGCTCCTGAGCTTATTGGACCTCCAGCAGAAGATGGGGTTCTTATTTGGTTTGAGAATGCTGAGAGGGATAGAATCCACTTCCCCTAGGTGCTGCCCCACTTAGCCTGCAGCTCCAGAATGTTCTGTTGTCTCATGAGGAGGAGACAGGGCCACTTCTCCAAGGGTCAAGGAAAGTTCAACTGTTAGGGCTGCCCTGAGAAGCAGAAAGAGGGGAGATGAGCCCCCTCTTCCTTCCTCATGTCAGCTCAGCTTAATCCTCTAGGTAACCAGGCACCAGGGATGAAGAGGAAGTTACCTTTCCTCCCAAAGGGAAGTAAGGATTTAGGAGGGAGGGAGCAGTGACACCTGCTCCTCCCCAGCTTCAGGATGCTGGGACAATAGGACCTCTGGCCTGCCCTGCTGACCCTTTCCCTGGACCAGCTGTGGGAGACTTCCCTACCGCGTAGCCATAAGAAGGCCACTCCTTGGTTGGTGAGCTGCTACTTGGCCACCTGCAGGCCCAGAGCATCCTCAAGTGCCTGCCCACAGGTGAGCTTTTGCGCTCACACACATATACGTACCCCCCTCCAATACACACACACACACACACACACACACACACACACACCAGGTCCCCATGCCCGTGTTTCCTTTGCTTCCTTTTTCTTTTGGGGATTTGAGGTGGGGAGGAAGACAGGCCATGGAAGGATTTTCAGGGAATCTCACAACTGCTAGGGAAAGAAGGGATTTTAAAAACTCATTTTGTGTTATCAAAGTTGCGTCACCAGTTACCAGAGGGCTGAGCGTGGGAGGAACTCGCCCTTACTAGCCAGAGCATTCCTGGGTTCCCTTTGCCTCCTGTGCCTCACTCGCCTACTGATTTCCGCTTTGGCCCTTTGCAATGTCTCTGAACAGGCATCCACCCACCTAATGTTCCACTAGGTGAAGGGGTCGCTGGCCCTACCCCAGGCCTCTCCTGGGGTTTTGCTTTTAAACAGCACTGTATTCTCCTTCCACATATTGGTCCTGCTCTCAGGGTGGAGAGCTGGCCCAGAGCCTGGCCTCAGCGTCAGGCACACAGTGCCCCTGGACCTCGGCTTCCTTGTCTGTGGGATGGGCACCCTCTTGACTTTGCTCAAGGGCAGGCAAACTTGCCTGATGCATTTAGCCCTGGGCAAGCATACAGTAAGCTCGACTGGGTGGCCGCCTCAAGTGGCCCGGCAGGCCTGTCTTCCCAGCACCATGTGTCCTTGCTTCACCTGTGAACGATGGAGGTGCTTGTCTCTGCTGACGCTAGTGTGGGTGTTCCTTGGGGGCTCCCGCATGGATACAAGTGTGTGTGTGTGCATCCACGTAGACACACTCAGATTCACACTCAACACCTGGGCTCAGAACCAAAGGGAGTGCGCAGGCCCTCAGTGGAGGGTCCATGAGCATTTTTATTGTGATGAAATATTTATCTGGAGCTTGTGATATGAAGGTGGCATTTCATGGATAGAACACTGTCAGTATAAAAGGCCCCAGAAGCTGTGGACCTAGCTCAGCCAACAGGCAGATGGCATCGAGGACACAGAGCAGGCAGGGAGGCTCGAGCCAGTGCGTGCACTCAGCCTGCCCATCAGTGATCCACTCAACAAGTTTTACCCAGCATCTGCTAGGTGCCCATGCCTAGGCCATGTGCTGGGGATGCCTGGGGATCAAAATGGACATGCTCTCTGCCCTCATTGTGCTTTTGGTCTCCATGGTTTTTAGAAGTAAAATCCCTTAAGAGACTGACATTAATCAAATCATCACATATTTGAAATTGTATACTCTGCTAAGGGCAACAAGGGAAATGAAATGGGAATGAGGAGCTTGTATAACAGGTACCAGATTTTGTTTGGAAGTCAGGGAAGGACTTTGAGTTAGCCAAATTATGTGAGGTCATGACAGTGCACACAGAGAAAGCATGTGCAAAGGACCTGAGATGGGAGAAAATACCTCTGGTTCCAGGAGGTGAAATGCAGCAAGTGTGGCTGGATCATAGGAAGGGTGTACAGGGCCCACACAAATGGGGCTGGTACCAGGTCCTTCGAGGTCTTTATCCTGGACAGAGGGAGATAGTGGCTGTGGAGGTTGGGAGAATAGAAGAGGAGGAACATTAGGGGGTTTTGAGGACTCCAAGCCTGGGGTTGGAGAGGGAGGCTCGGCTCCTTCTACTGCTGTCCTGTGGCTCAGGACTGCAGGTCTGGACCCTGCGGACCTTCAGGAGATTCACCAGTTTATGGGATGCAGCAGGCCAGCATAGGGACAGGAATGAAGTGCTTTCCCTGGGCAGATGGGAAGGGGTGGGGGTGGGCCTCGCCATGTTCAAGTATGCTTTTCTGCCATTTATTATTTACCTAGGGGCTTGTGAAAAAGAGAAAGATCCAAAAAAAGGGGGTAAAAAAAGAAGAAAACAACTCCCCCCCACAATCTAACATTGCTCCAGGCACGCAGCCCGAGGGAACAAGTATTTTCTTCTCCAATATTTGTGCATGTGTGAGTGAGGAAGGCTGTGCTAAAGCTCGGGGGCTGCTGGGATGGGGACGCCGTCGGGTGCCCCTGCAGCTCTGGTGAAGGCTGGCACAGTGGGGCCTGAGCTCTGCAAGATGGGGTTGGGGGGCTCTGCTCCTCTTCGGCTTTGCATTCCAGGTACCCCAGTGTGGTGCGCCTCAGGGGCTGGAGGGTCTCAAGGGAGCTGGAGGGTCTCAGGCAGGCTGACGTGTGGCCTGGTGAAGCTCCCCAATGAGAGGGTGGGAGTGGGGAGTCCGGGGGCTTTGTCGGCCACCCCCGCACAGTGACATTGCCTGCCTCACACGTTCTTATTAGCATCGTAATCGCTCCAAAATACTGATTCATGATCGCACTCTGAGCTGCAGGCTGAGGCAGTGGGGTTTAATGGTTCCACATGAGCCATTCTGGGCTGTTGAGTAAATATTGCTCATTCTGAAAAATTGAGTAAATGTGTGTTTATGCTGTCGACGAGAGAGGAACCAGCCAAGCAGGTACTTGGTGTCTGGGTCGGCGCCAGGTGAGGTGCTGGGGGACACGAACACATACTTTCTGAGACCAGTCCAACTCAGGTCTGGCTGCCACAGAAACATTCTGTTGAATGTGGAGGTTGGCATCAGGAAAGGGGTGTCACCCCAAGATCAGGGTAGAAGGCACCTCATATTTCCAGGCTCAGGGAGCAGATGGAAAAGGCCTAGAGCTTTCCGAGCTTGTGTGGACATGCGGGTTAATCTGAACGGGAGGGCTGGGGACTCTATAGACTGAGGCGATGGCTCCCGTGGGAAGGGTGCCTGTTTGAGGGCTCAGCTCCAGGCCCCTGTTCTGCCATTGGCTAAATGTGGGTACCCAGGCAAGTTTCCTGATGCCTCTGTGGCCTCAGGTTTCTCATCTATAAAGTGGGACGGTGACAGATCTTCCCTGTAGGGTTGTTGTTGCATTTCAACAATCACACGCTTAGTACATTGAAATAGCGCCCTGGGGGGGAAACAGTGGCTGGGAGCAAGATTCAGGGGTAGAACAGGAGAAGGCTTGGTGGGCTCTGAGCTCTCAGGGGCTCTTTGAAGTGCCAGTGGAAGCCCTGGACCTCTCTTCAGAACTGTGATAGAGATAGTACTTTGCATATGACTTCAGGGGATTGCAGGATTCCCCAAATCTAGCCACGTGTCCCAAGCTGGGAGCTAATTTCCACTGTGGAACACTTTGCTATGAGGTGGAAGGAGGCATAAGATTTGGAAAATCCTAGAACTTGGTTTTAGCTCAAGGCCTGGATTTCGTCCTGATTCTAGTACAGATATGCTATGTCCAGTTAGGCAAGTGAAGACCCATTTGATCCTCTGTCTTACACCTGATGTCAAGGTCTTTGCCTAGAAAGGAAAGAGCTCGGCCTATATAAAACATTGGGCCCGGTGCCTGGCACACTGTAGGCACTCAGGAAATATCATTGTCATTCCTCTTGATTCAAGACCCAGGAGATGCTGGGTGTGGATGGGGCCTTGCGTTTGCTTTTAGAGTCTGATTATAATCATTTAATTTCATGGAATTCTTGGTTCTGATCCTACTGTTGTTTATTGATTCTCGCACAAGATGGACCAGTACCCCGTGAGTTTTGTAATTTTGGATTGAGAGGTCATTTTAGGTAGGATTGTGTTCCTGTGAATTTTGTGTGACCTGGGTTGATCTGAGTGCCAGAAGTCAGCTGGATAGTAAATATTTTTGGCACTGCAGTCTACGTACAGCCTCTTACATAACTCCTCAACTCTGCCGTGTGCAGAAGCAGCCATAAACAATACATAAACCAAGGAGGGTGGCCAGATCTGACCCACGGGCAGATAACAATTTAGCCCAAAGGTCGTGTTTTTTCACCCCTGTCCTAGAGATTTTGTATTTGCTTTTGTTTAATACCCAAACTGCATTATCAAGCAAGAATGATTTTTAAGGTTAATTTCTTGGCTGAGAACAGTAATCTCAAAGTGTGGTCCATGGACCAGCAGCATCAGCATTACCTGGAAATTCTTCGATATGTGAATTCTGGATCTTCCGTCCAGATCTACTGAGTCAGGACTCAGGGTGGGACTGGCACCCACCAATCTATTTAACATGCTGTCTGGGTGATTCTGATGCTCACTTGAGTCTGAGAACTCCAGTGGTGGTATATACCCCATGTGAAGTCCAGGCCCCTGGGAGTATAGACCCATGGTGACAAATTCTCAACCAAGGCTTCTTCCTGGTTTTCTGACCTCAAGTCAGGGCTGAGACTGACCATGGTAGGTCTTTGTCCAGCACCAGTGGACAGCAGGCTCAGGTTTACTGCCAAGATGGACACCCATCCCCCACTTCTTTGCGGAGGGCACAGAAGTATCAGTTCTCCCACTTGGCGCTCTGATTTTGAGTTTCCTTGTCCATTTTGGCTGTAGATTTCTCTCACTTTCTTATGAGTTGACCTACATATATAAGGGACACTGGTCTCCTTGGTCCAGTTTTTCTGGGTGTTTTGTAGCACAAGCACTTCAAGTTATGTTAGCCTGCATGTTACCAGATACAGAGGCCCTCTCACTGAATGAAAAGTTGAGTTTCTCCCTTAGAATCCTTCTTTAGTATGTCTGACAATCCCCTGGCTTCTTTGGGGACCTGATACTGGTCACTTGCCCAGAGGTCAGAGACCACTTTGTCACTCACAGGGATTAGAAAAGGAACACGTCTTAGGGGTCTCTCCCCCATTACCTTTGCACAGAGCTTGAGCCCAGTTCCACAGTATTTGTTGAGCACCCTCTGGGTGAGGGTCTTCACGCTATCCAAGTTAATAAGTATCTATAGTAGAGCATGCCACCCCATGGTCTTTGTACCTAGAGATCTTACTCTATCCCAGTCTCTTCCATTCTAGGGGAATTTGTCTCCCTTAAGGGTTTATCTTAGGGGGCTATAATGGAGTTAAGGGTTAGGTTAAGAGCACTGGATTTGAATTCCACTTGGAATCATGTCCAACACCCAGCTCTGCCTCTTACAAGCTATGTGATCTTCACAAGCCCCTGTACCTCTATGAGCATCAACTCCTCCACCTGTAAGATGGGGTGACAGAGGGTCATTGTAAGGATCCAAGGAGATCATTGACACAGGGCACTTGGCAAGCTCTAGATCCACTGAGTGCTCCTCTTTATGACTGGAATGACCCTGCCTCCCATTACAGTGGGCTTGGAGAAGTCAGGCTGCAGAGGTGGGCAGCCTTGGGTTTTCATGAAACAGCAAACTCAGGCTGTGGGCAGGAGGCCATAAAGTAGGTGCACCTTTTGGTATCTGCCCTGCAACCCCCATTCCTGTAGTAGCCTTCATACTTCCTGTGCCTTGGGTCAGTCATGTGACTCAACCCAAGGAGACAGGGAGCAGGTGATTCTAGGCCTGCATCCCCATCACAACAGAGATTGGTCTAAAGGGAAGTCACATGACTCAAGCTGGGCCAATCAGAATTTCCTGGGATTTTTTTGTTGGGGCAGAGTAGGGAAGTCTCTGTTTTCTCTCTAGCTAAGGTGCTGGAAGGAAGAAAGCCTGGAGCTGCCTAGACCAGGGTTACAGACAGCTTCATGGGGGACACAGTGAAACCAGCCTGCAGGGAGAGGTTGAGAAAGAAAGAACCCCGTGGGAGTCCTCCCGGAGGCTACTGTGCTTGTTTAAGCTCTTCAGATTAAGTTTCTATTATCTATAATCAAGTGCTCCCCAAACATGACCCCAGTGGAAGGTTTGGGAACTCTTGACCACTCCATTCTTTCTGGCCAAATTTCTACAAAGTTGTATAAGACATATGTCCAATCTGCCACCTGGCCTGCCCTGTTGTTGGAAGAATGATATTGAAGACTACGGGACAAAGGAGGGTCACATGAAATGCCAGGACACTGGTCCCTTGCAGAGCTTTGGCTTGGTGGGTGGGTTCCATTCTCTGGGTGTCATTCTTTTCAGAAAAGTCTGTCTGATTCACTGGGCCTGGGTTTTCTCCCACTTTTTTTTTTTTAATATTTATTTTTCAGTTGTAGTTGGACACAATACCTTTATTTTATATTTTTTTAATGTGGTGATGAGGATCAAACCCAGAGCCTCGCACATGCTAGGAAGTGCTCTAGCGCTGAGCCACAACCCCAGCCCCGGGTTTTCCCCACAGATGCCTGCAGTCTCCCAGGTCTCCCTCAGCCTGCCACACCTGATGTGCAGCACAGCTCTCCCCCCTTTAGTTTTGATCTCAAAAAAGATCATCTTGAAGAAGATGGTTCCGTGAGCAGTTTATCTAAATGCCACTTTTTTTCTAATTTTGCCAGAGTTGCTCTTTCCCCCTCTTCCTTTTATTCCTTTCTTGGATTTGCACTGGGGTTGGCTTCCTCGAACCAAAATAACTCTCACAATGCTCGGGAAATGTGCTTCCTGTGGATGAGTGACATCCGCATAAAAGCCAGCAAGCCGGCCGATTTCTGTCCTTTGAAGACGCTTGTCAGCCAGTGCCGCGGTGAAGTGTCAGGCGTCACCCAGGGTGACTGTGGAGACGCCTGCAGCAGTGAGCTTTTTTCCAGAAAGCCTTCAGCCCAAACTTTAGGCTCTCCAGGGACGCAGGAACAGCATCCACATTCTGCAGAGATGAAAGGCGAGGCTGGCTGGAGCAGCTGGCGTTTGCTCCTGTCCCAGCAGGGCCCTGCAGCAGTGGCTTTGTAGCTCACCTGCTCTGTTCTCACAGTTCAACTGTGACTGTTGTGCCTGTGCCGGGCCTGGGCCTGGCAGCTCCAGGAAGACCCTCCCAGACAGGGCGCTGGCAATGTCCCACAGCTCCCCATGGGAGAGGAGGGCAGATCTCAGGGCTGAGAATATAGCTCTGGAGTCAGACTTGGTCTGGGTTCAAATTCCAGCTCTGCCATTCTCACTGAGCCAATCCTGTCACTTCTCTGAGCCTCAGTTTTCCCACCCATGGAATGGAGTTGTTGGGTTTAGCAAAGATATATAGGTTCTTTTTTTTAAAAAAATATTTTTATTTTTCATTTTTTGGCCGACACAACATCGTTGTTTGTATGTGGTGCTGAGGATCAAACCCGGGCCGCACGCATGCCAGGCGAGCGCGCTACCGCTTGAGCCACATCCCCAGCCCCAGATATATAGGTTCTTGACAAATAGGTAGGTGCTTAGCCTGTGCCTCACACATAGAAAGTGCTTAGTAAATCGCAGCTGCCGCGCGCCTCTCCAGATTCACCCCGCTAACCTCCCTCACCAGCGCTGAGATTAGTGCAGCTTCCAGAGGGCGGCACTGCCTCCTGCCTGGCATGGCGTCCCCCTGCTCGTAGCAGCTGTCCAGGCTTGGTCTATCCTATGGGCTCCTGTTTGTCTGTCAGGCGTCACTTCTGCGAGGCTCTTGGCCGGCAAGCCTTCTACCCCAAGGTGGACCACAAAGAAAGCCCTGGGGTGTGTGCGTGTGTGTGTAACTTAAACAACAGGAAATGGTTTTCTCACAGTTCTGGGTGCAGTGAGTCGGAGATGAGGACACGGGCAGGCATGGTTCTACCTGAGCATCTCCTGGTGAGCAGAGGCTCTCTTCCCTCTGCCTGGGTTGGTTTCCTGATCTCCTTTTCTTATGAGGACATTAGTCAAATTGGATCAGAGCCCACTGTAATGATCTCATTTTTACCTTAAACACCTCTGTCTCCAAATATAGTCAAATTCTGTAGTATTGGGTGCCAGGACTTTGACATAGGAATTTGGTGGAGGCCTGCACAGTTCAGCCCAGACCAAAAACAAGGTCACCATCCCTAGGTGTGCTTCTAGACGACATCTTCATGGGCTTCAGTCCCTGTAGGACCCTGAGCATGGGCCATGTTCCAAGGCCCAGCATGGCCTCTCCTGGTGCCCTCCACACAGACTGGAGGGGAGGGGATGATGGCTTCATGGGGAACGCCTGCCTTCCCCTGCCTGAGGCCTAGGCACCCACCCCTGAGTGATGCCTGCTGCCTTCTGGTCTCACATGGAGCTTGTCTGTTAGCTGCCCGCAGCAACCTTGCTGGAGTCTCAGGTACCCAGGGAGGGATGGGAATAGACCACTTGAGTGAACCTGCATTGAGGGAGTCTCTCACACTGCAGCCCTTGGGGGCTTCAGAAAATCTCTTAGGGCCACAGAAGATTAAGAACTGTTGTTAACCCTGTGTAGACTGGCATGTCTGTTGAAGTTAACGAACCTACCCTGACACGTGGTCATCACCCCAAGTTCATAGTCCACATGAGGGTTCCCTTGGTGTTGTGCATTCTGTGAGTTTGGACAAGTTCCTAATGATACATGCCTGCCAGGACAGAGTCGCACAGAGTGGTCTCCCTCCCTTGGAAATCCCCTGTGTTCTGCTTATTCATGTCCCCCCACCCCTGGGTGCCACCCACTCATCCTTTGACCCTCTCCAAAGTTTCATGTTTTCCAGAATGCCTCGTGGTTGGGTGTTTTGTTTTCCTTTGTGCTGGGGATCAAACCCAGTGCCCTGGGCATGCCTGACAGCATGGTGGCTCCGGGCTGCGCCTCCCTGGACTGCTGTCCAGTTGCAGTCATACAGTAAGGGGCCTTTTCAGATTGGCTGTGTTCACCTCGTGCTGAGCGTTTAGGGTTTCTTCATGTTTTATCAAGGCTCATAGCTCATTTATTAAAAGCACCCAGTAACATCCCATTGTCTGGAGGTACCACAGTTTCTTTTGCTGATCGCCTTCTGAAGGGCATCTTGGTTGCTTCCAAATTTGGCAGTTATGAATAAAGCTGCTATAAATATCTGTGTGCAGGTTTTGTATGGACATAAGTTTTCAGCTCCTTGGGTAAATACGAACGATTGTGATACTGGATCATATGGTAAGAGCATGTTTCATTTTGTAAGAGACCGACAGACCGCCTTCCAAAGTGCATTCCCACCAGCAGCGATTGAGAGTTCTAGTCCTTCCGTATCCTCTCCAGTGGTAGGTGTTGTCAACATTCTGGATTTTGTCCATACTAACTTATAGGCATATAATGGTATCTCATTGTCATTTTAATTTGCATTTTCCTGATGACATGATGCAGAGCATTTTTTCCTATGCTTGTCTGCTTATGATGCATGTCTTCTTTGGTGACTTATCTGTTATAGTCTTTGAACTATTTTTTAAATTCGATTGTTTGTTTTCTTGTTGTTGCATTTTGAGGGTTCTTTGTATATTTTGGATAGAAGTCTTTGATACGATGTGTCTTTTGCCAGTATTTTCTCCCATTCTGTGGTTTATCTTATTCTCTTGATGTTGTCTTTTACAGAGAAGGTTTTAATTTAATGAAGTCAAGCTTATCAAGTATCTCTTTCATTGATCATGTATTTGATGGTATCTAAAATGTCATCACCATGTCCAAGGTTATCTAGTCTTTCTTCTGTTATCTTCTAGGAGTTTTATAAAAGTTATGCTTCATACACTTAGGTCTATATCCATTTTGTTGATTTTTTTTTTTTGTGAAGGGTGTAAGGATGTGTCTGTATTGATATTTTTACATTTGGATGTCCATTTGTTCCAGCACCATCTGTGGAAAAGACAGAGAGATGTCTTTGCTCCACTGTATTGCCTTTGCTCTTTTGACAGAGATCAGTTGATTATATTTATGTGAGTCTATTTCTGGGCTCTCTATTCTGTTCCATAATGTATTTTTCTGTTCTTTCTCCAATACCACACTGTCTTCATTACCCTGGCTTTATAATAAGTCTTAAAGTCTGGTACTGTCAGTCCTTGACTTTGTTCTTCTCTTTTAATATTTTGTTGGCTGTTCTAGGTCTTTTGTTTTTCCATATAAACTTCAGAATGAGTTTGTCAATATGCACAAAATAGCTAGCTTGGATTTCAATTGGAATTGCATCGAGTCTATATATCAAGTTGGGAAGAACTGACATCTTGACAATATTGAGTCTACCTGTCCATGAACATGGACTGTCTCTCCATCTTTTTAGTTCTTTGATTTATTCATTAGTTTATGGTGTTTTTCATATAGGTCATGTACATATTTTGTTAGAGTTAGCCTTGCTTTGTTTATGTAGTAGTGTCTATCCCCATGTTTGTGTTCATGTCAAGTGCTTATGCCCCTGCCCCTGGGGACTCCCACCCCATACAGGTGAGTTCCTCTATGTTTATATGACTCCATTCATCTCTCTCTCACAGCACGGTACTTACTATGATATCTATTTTGGGGGAAACCCCAGGAGCACGGGGACAGGCAGGGACATTAATGGTGGATTTTGCCGCAGTCTGGCTGGGCACAAATCACGAGCCACTAAAGCAGGAACAAATTTTATTTTTTCTACTGCAAGAAAAAACCTCACACACGCTCCTGGGGAATCCTCCCGAAAAGCCACGAGGCTCCTCCAGGAACCCCCAGCCGGAAATATCTCTCCGGGAAAACCCTCCTCCTGCACTTCGCCAACCAATGGGAACTCCCGGGGAATCCCCGTGAGAACTAAAAATAGCGCGAGAACTCAAAATTAGCGCTAGAACTCAAAAGTAGCGGCAGAGGCGGATATTAACGCCTTGCCTGTCAATCAATACTGTTGGCAAAATGCCAGGGGCCATACAGACTCGGCTGTGGCTCTCAGCATCTCCCCCCTTCTGTTTAAATAAACAACAAGTAATGTGGCTTAGGGACCGTGCCTGTTAGGTAGTCCAATTCAACATATGGTCCTTACCCGTCATCGGATGAACTGACCTCTAGGCGTCAGCCTCCTGTCTTAGGTTGGTACCACTGCAATCGGATCATACCCGTCACTGACTACCGGTCCAGCATACAGCCATACTTGTGGATAGGCCTTTGCACCAGTGGGGGGGGTGAGGTTCTTTGCCTCACCTCTGTTGGCCCCCAAACTTGTCCTTGGTGCCAATGGGGGGGTGAGGTTCTTTGCCTCACCTCTGTTGGCCCCCAAATTTTAGACCATCACTAGTAGAAGGGAGGAGGATGAAAAATGCCATGACACCAAGCCAATTGAGGGCTCCTTTGAAAAATTGTACCACCGGTGACACCATCAGCAAAGATGTCAGCATTACCACAATTTGCTGCACCAACAGATAGTTCACAATGCATACAAGTGATACATAGTCCAGGCAAGTTCTGCAAGCAGTTCAAAGTAGAGGAATCTGTCAATATGTCCATTTCTTCCCAAAGTAAATCTACTCCTTGATTGAGCATTACTTGTTGAGTTATTATTCACTGATGCATCAGTTTATACAGTTTGTTGATAGCTACCGAAGAAGCTGTAGTTTGGTTTTATCTTTGTCTTCACCGGCACTGGGATGAAGATAGGAATTCTGGCAATGATGCTAGGAAAAAAATTATGTAACATTCCAACAGGCATTAAGAAAATAATTTTTTGAACAATTTACATTATCCTGAACAGAATTATTAAATATAATGAGAAGGAAAGGTGAAAGCAAACAAACAGATCTGTTAACCTCCTTATTTGTTCACATATTAAAACAATTTTCAACAGCTGTTTACCCAATCTAAATTAAACCATTAAAATCACGTGAATAAAAAAAAATTCGGATCCATTTATTCATGAGCGCTCCTCATATAAGATATATGGACATACACACATACAGACATACAACAAAAAACAGAAGTGTGCGCACATAACATACAACATATAAGACAATAATAAAGGCCTTGTAGCTTTACCTAGGTGAAATCTCCATTGCAATGTTTAAAAACTCCACAGTCAAAAAATAAAACACAGTCAAAAAACAAAACTGATCAGAAAAACATTAACCTAGGTTTGTATGAGCTCAAAAAATAAAATAGAACTTTATGATGTGGGAAAAATGCAATAATAAAATAGATATTGAAAAAAGGCACCGTGGTTAATCACTGTCGCAGATGTAAGAATAGCCAAGCTGGAGCTCTGGATATCAGCTGTTATGGATTTCAGTCAAATCATCTTCTTTTTCTGTAGAAATTGTTTTGGTTAACCTCTCTGGAATCCAAATCGGCTGCTGTTCTCCCTGTGGGAACACACAAACGGAACCCCGACTCCAGACAATAACTGGGTCGGGACCTTTCCATTGTCCTGTTAGAATATCTTTCCAAAGTACCTTAGGCTTATGTACATTTTTCGGATACATATGTCTTCCCGCAGCACTAAGTCCTGATGAATCCAAATTTAGAAAGTTTAGAGTAAAAAGGGTTATTTTAAGTTTATCTTTGGGGGATATATACCCCTTTCCAATTCCCTCTTTTTGCTTTAATAAGTACGTTTTAATAGTTTGATGAGCTCTTTCAACTATGCCTTGCCCCTGTGGATTGTATGGGATTCCTGTTATATGAGTAATACCAAAAGATGAGCAAAATTGTTTAAAAGAGTTAGAAGTGTAACCAGGACCATTATCAGTTTTTAACTGTTTAGGAACACCCACAGTGGCAAAATTTTGTAAGCAATGAGCTATAACATCTTTAGTTTTTTCTCCGGCATGAAGGGAGCCCATCAAAAATCCGGAAGAAGTATCAACTGTAACATGTAAATATTTTAATTTTCCAAATTCTGGCAAGTGTGTGACGTCCATCTGCCAAATATGGTTAGGTATCAGTCCTCTAGGATTGACTCCAAGATTAACTTGTGGTAAAAAGGTCACACAATTTTGACATTGTTTTATTATATGCCTGGCTTGTTCCTTAGTTATTTTAAAACGCTTTTGTAAAGTATTAGCATTAACGTGAAACCTTTTATGAAAATTTGTAGCTTCTTCTACAGTAGAAAAAATATGTATATCATGTGTAGTTTTATCTGCTAAATCATTGCCCAAACTAAGGGCTCCAGGCAATCCTGTATGTGCCCTGATATGTCCTATAAAGAATGGATCTTTTCTATCCCAGATTAGACTTTGTATAGTGGAAAACAAAGAGAAAACAGTAGAGGAAGGGGAAATCCTACCAGCATCTTCAAGGGATATTATAGCATTAACTATATACTGACTATCAGAAAATAAATTAAATACAGAATCTTTAAACATCACAAAAGCTTGTAAAACTGCATTGAGCTCTACCTTTTGAGCTGATTGTTTGGGAACTAAAAATGTAAAAGTTTGATCAGGGGTAACTACTGCTGCTGTACCATTATTAGACCCATCAGTGAATATATTTGGAGCATTCACGATAGGTGTTTTTCTTGTCATTTTAGGAAAAACTACAGGATGCTTAGACCAAAAAGACAACAAAGGATTAGATGGTAAATGATTATCAAATGAAACATTTGATTTACACATGATTATTGCCCATGTATTTAACTCATTAGCTAACTCATCAATTTGCTCCATAGTATATGGAGTAATAATTTTATTGGGAGAAATTCCAAACACTCCCTTTGCTGCTTTTATTCCTTTCAGTATTAATTGTCCTACAGCCTCAGGATACCTAGTAAGAATAGTGTTAGGAGAGTAAGATAAATGTATCCACAATAATGGACCTTCTTGCCAAAATACTCCTGTAGGAATATTTTTTGTTGGTATTACAATGAATAATAAAGGCAAACTTATATCAATTCTGTCCAAATGCATATTTTCCATATATGTTTCAATAATTTTTAATGCCTTTCTTGCTTCAGGAGTTAATATGTGGGGTGAATTTGGATCTGATGGACCTTTTAGGATATCAAATAAAGGTCCCAACTCTCCTGTTGGTATGCCTAGATAAGGCCTTATCCAATTTATATCTCCCAACAACTTTTGAAAGTCATTAAGCGATTTGAGTTGATCTACTCGTATTTGAATTTTAGGTGGACGGACCATGGTTGAGGATAATAGAACTCCTAAATAATTAATTGGAAAATTTAATTGTACTTTATCTATTGCTATCTCTAGATTATAATTTTTTAACAAATTTGTAAGTGTGGCATAACATTCCAACAATGTGTTTTTATCTTTGTGTGCTAACAATACATCATCCATATAGTGAAATATTTGTAGTTCAGGATTTTGATTTCTAAGTGGCTGGATTGCTTTATTAACATAAATTTGACACATAGTTGGGCTGTTAGCCATCCCTTGAGGGAGCACTTTCCATTCATATCTCTGATCAGGACCTTCATGATTCAGTGCAGGGATAGTAAATGCAAAATGTGGACTATCCTCAGGATGAATTGGAATTGAAAAGAAACAATCTTTAATATCTATAGCTAAAACATACCAGGTTTTTGGTAAAGCAGACAATTGAGGAATCCCTGATTGAGCAGGTCCCATAATAACCATCTCATTATTAATGGCTCTTAAATCTTGTAATAATCTCCATTTACCAGATTTCTTTTTAATGACAAAAATGGGAGTATTATAGGGAGATACAGAAGGTTGTATATGTCCCTCCGCTAATTGTTGTTTGACCAGGTCATGGGCTGCTTGTATCTTTTCTTTAGTCAGGGGCCACTGAGAAACCCATACTGGTCTATCTGATTTCCAAGTGATTTTTATTGCCTCAGTGACCCCTTCTGAAAACCCAGTCCATGTCTATTTATTCTTTGATCTATTTGTATTGGTGCCGCTATACCTTGTTCTTGTTTTTCTAATCTTTTTCCTTTCCTAAAACCTTGTCTAGCCATAATAGTGGGTGCATTTTGATTGATATTATTTGTTAATGTCAAACCTAATTGATCTAAGACATCTCGTCCCCATAAATTTACGGGAAGATGATCCAATACATATGGCTGTATAGTTCCTTCACATCCTTCAGGATCCTTCCAATCTAAGACCATTGCACTTCTATGGGGATTAGTTGCCACTCCTAGGCCTCGAAGCGTTTGAGTGGCTTGTTGTAATGGCCAATGTTTTGGCCATTCTTGACGAGATATGATGCTAAGGTCTGCACCTGTATCCAGTAGCCCATTAAATTCATGTCCTTGAATATTTAGTTTTAGCATTGGGCGAGAATCTAAATTCAAAGACAGCATAGCCCAATCTACACCTGTGGAGCCTAATCCCCTGGAACCTCTTTCCATAGTAGTACTGGAAAATTTATCATGTAGGCTGGATATTATTAATAACTGTGCTATTCTATCTCCTGGTGAAATTACTGATATACCCTTTGGAGAACTAGCTATAATTTTTATTTCACCTTCATAATCGGGATCAATTACCCCGGGACTTATCATAAGTCCTTTTAGCGTAGAAGAACTACGTCCTAACAATAAGCCTACTGTTCCTTTGGGAAGAGGTCCTTTTACTCCTGTGGGAATGATTTGAACTCCCATCTCTGGAGTTAGTACTGCTCTGGCGGAGGCGCAGATGTCCAACCCTGCGCTCCCTCTGGTTCGTCTGATGAGAGATCGGATGGATAATGTGTCCTGGGTACTACCCTGATGGGGTTGCTGGGTTCCTCCATGGTTTTTCTGGGTTCCTCCAGTGCCCCGTACATTTGTGGTCGTGGGCCCCGGAGCATTGGGCCCCCCTGTCCGTTTTTTGGCAATGGAGCCTGATGCCTTTCTCCACGATATCGTGGGTAACCACCTGGTCCTTGTCCATTTTTTGATAATGGAGTACCCTCTATGGTGGTTTGAGAACGGCATTCATTAGCCCAGTGTCTCCCTCTACGGCATCGTGGGCAAATATCTGGTGTTCTATTCCTTTGATACCTAACTTTGTTATACCTTCCTCCTATGGGGCAACTCCTTTTAAAATGTCCTGTTTGTTCACAATTGTAGCATGTTTTTGGCCTGGCATCTAAAGCCTGTTGTACTGCTGCCAAGACTTGTCCTTGTTCATTAATGTCTCTACATAATTTAATATATGTGTTTAAATCTTCATGTTTCCATGGTCTAATGACCTCTCTGCAGCAACGATTTGCTTGGTCATAAGCCAGTTGTTTTATAAATGGCATTGCTTGTTCTGTGTCACCAAAAATTTTGGAGGCTGTTTGAATAAGCCTATCTACAAAGTCAGCGTAAGGTTCATTAGGTCTCTGTATTACCTTAGATAGCTGACCTTGTAAATCTCCATGTCCTTGTAAAGTCTTCCATGCCCTAACTGCGTCTGCAGCAATCTGTGCATATACAGCAGGATCATATTGAATTTGTTGCCGCTGACCCTCATAAGGTCCTTTTCCTAGCAACATCTCTAGACTTCTTTGAGGGTAACCGGCTGCTGCATTTCGTCTAGCTGTCTCCCTGCAAAATTCCTCATTGGCAACCTTCCATAACAAATATTGTCCTCCATTTAGCACAGATCTACACATGCTAGCCCAATCTGCTGGAGTCATGTCCAAGTTAGTAATGGATTCGACCATGCTTACAGTGAAGGGTGCATGAGGACCATAGGTTGTTACAGCCTCCTTTAATTGCTTCACTGTTTTGAACTCTAACTCACGGTGAATTCGCTGCCCTCCTGCCTGCTCAAGTACAGGGCATGCTAATCTTTGAGGTCCTGTCTCAGGATCCCATCTATCAACTACGGGGGTTGAGGGGGTTGAGGGCTGCTCAGCTATCTCCATAGGTGGAGCTGTTGGCTGAATTACGCCCTCTGGTGATAGATCGGTGTTAGTAGCAGCCTCCTGTTGTTGCTTCCCCCCTGATAGCTGTTTCTCCTCTAAGCTTTCTTCCTTTAAATTTTCTTCCTCTGTCTGACTAGCTTGAGAGACCTTCTCTTTTGCTTGATCTAAATTGTCTTTCTCCATGGTTTGAACCTCTAACAATTTATTTAACACTCTTTCAGTTTGTTTTTTACTAATTTCTAATCTGTTACAAAGATAACGCAACCCAAAAAGATAACACAAAACAAGACCGAAACAGAATGAAACAAAAATGGAACAAAAAATCGTTGTATCAATTTTCCTATTTTCTGGACATGTGCATTTGTGGTCTATTTCTATCTCTTCCTCAGGGGCAAACAACTTCAAACCTTGAGCCAACCATTTTTCCCAGTCTGCCTGAGAAAATTCTAGGGATAGGCAGCTTGAAACAAAACCAAAACAAATCAAAGCAAGAACATATTGTTTTTTAAAATGGTCACCCATTCTCTTGCCTTCCCTTAGGGGTAAGCAATTTCACTTACCCCGAAGCTTCAGACGTTCCCCGTCCGGGCCGCCAAATGCCACAGTCTGGCTGGGCACAAATCACGAGCCACTAAAGCAGGAACAAATTTTATTTTTTCTACTGCAAGAAAAAACCTCACACACGCTCCTGGGGAATCCTCCCGAAAAGCCACGAGGCTCCTCCAGGAACCCCCAGCCGGAAATATCTCTCCGGGAAAACCCTCCTCCTGCACTTCGCCAACCAATGGGAACTCCCGGGGAATCCCCGTGAGAACTAAAAATAGCGCGAGAACTCAAAATTAGCGCTAGAACGGCAGAGGCGGATATTAACGCCTTGCCTGTCAATCAATACTGTTGGCAAAATGCCAGGGGCCATACAGACTCGGCTGTGGCTCTCAGCAGATTTAGCACTAGGTAAACCAGCAGGAAGCTTGCGGGGCTGGGGGGCGGGTGGTGCCAGGTAACTGGGGAGACCTGGCCTTGCCCCAGCTAGATCAAATCAATTTAAACACTGGGATGGGCAGTGGAGACACCCAACTGTGGGCTGACTGTGACCTTAGGCCTGCTCCAGGGTAGATCCTGGTTGTCTTCATGTCCTTTCCCTAACCTATCATGACTGCAGGCTCCTTGAGGACAGGGACATTCTGCCCTTCTGTGTCCTGCACTGGGGCCAGCAAATTTTTGATGAATGAATAACTGCATTTGCTATCACTCTACTCATTCATGAAGAAAAGCAAGTCATGTTCATTGAGGCAGTTATAGAAGACCAGACAAAAAGAAGAAAATAAAAACCCACTTCTGAGATAAATATCACAGTTTCATTAGAACTTTGTTGTGGGGAGCCATTCTCGAACGTGATTGGGCACCTCCCTGATTGGGTGTGAGGCGTTCTGGCCAAACTGTGTCGGAGCTATCCCCACCCTCTCCTGGTTCGAGAGCCTGTCCGTGTGGGGGTGTGACTGACCATTGACCCTGAGACCAATCACTGACCCTGACCTTGGAATGCTGCCCCCCTTGACCTTCATTGGATGGAATTTTCCCGTGAATTTCTTGTTCCCCAATAAAAGGCCACTCCCTGGCGTTCTCTCTCTCTCTCTCTCTCTCTCTCTCTCTCTCTCTCTGTCTCTCTGTCTCTCTCTCTCTCTCTCTCTCTCTCTCCTGCTAGTCCTGAGTAAGCCTTGCTGCCCCACTGGGTGGTTCGAGGTGAGAGCTAGAGGGAGGGCCGTCTCGGACCTGGTCAAAGAAAAAGGTAATTGAACCTGTGTGTTTATTTTGATCTCACTGGTTAACTTCTATGCTACGAACCTCTTGTATGAAACCAGCGTGCTGACGGAGCGGTGGACTTTGTCAACATGTAACAAGCATGCAGAAAAGGACACAGAATATGTGTGTTCTGCTTGGTTAATTGTCACCAACTGAACATCCCTGGGAACCCAGAAGCCCCTCTGCGTCCTTTCCATGCTGTTGGCCACCCACCCCCAGGGGGACCTGCATGACAACTTCCGACAGCTCAGACCAGTGTTGCCTGCTGGGAACCAGCCAGCGTGTCGCGAGGTGTCTGATCAGCACAGTGCTCTAGGGACTCACTGGTGCCACGTGGCACTGCAGCTCATTGGCTCTCCAGCTGCCCAGCATCCTGTTGTCTGGTGAACACAGTTGTTCAGCCATTCCTGGGGATGTCACTGGGGTGGCTTTCAGTCTGGGGCTCCTACCAACTGAGCTGGTTAGAACGTTGGTGTGTGAGTGTCTCTTAATACACAGGGACACACAGTTTTCTTGGGCATGAGTCAAGTTTTTCAATCACAGCACACTGGTATTGGGGCTAGGTAATTGTGTGCCCTTGCAGTGTAGGATGTTTAGCACTTCTCCTGGTCTCTACCCTCTGGTTGCCAGTATCATCCCCCAAATTGTGACAACCAGCAGTGTCTCCAGGGACTGCCAGTGTTCCCTAGCAGATGGGTAGAGTTGCCCCTGGCTGACAACCACTGTGTGTATTAAGGCGTGAACTTGCTGGGTTGGTGGGGGGGGCATGTGTGGAGCTTTAGTATAGGAGCATTCCAAAGTGGTCAGACCATCTCTGCCAGCCATGTGTGACCTTCAAGTCATCTTTAATGCACTGGTGTTAATTTACCTAAGTGTGGAATGTATTGGGCTTAAAATATCATTCCACTTCACACTAGATGCACGATCTAATCTCATATATATTTTTATTTTCCCCCCCTTTTTAGTTGTAGATGGATACAGTACCTTTATTTTATTTGTTTATTTGTTTGTTTGTTTATTTATTTATGCTGTGCTGGGAATTGAACCCAGTGCCTCACGCATCCTAGGCAAGTGCTCTACCACTGAGCCACAATCTTGCCCCTTGGTCTCATATATTTTATCATTCTTCTTTGATTAGAGAGCAATAAGGTCTTATGTCCCCTTGTCTCAGGGATCTGACTTCCTTAGTTTAATACCTGGCTCTGCCTTTTTCTAGAGATGTGACTTGACTAAGTGGCTTCACCTCTCTAAACCTCAGTTTTCTCATCTGTAAAACAGGGACTGTAACACTGCCCGCCTCAATTATTTGGAGGACTATATGAGTTGATATCTGTGAGGCATGTGGAACTGGCACTTGGCCAGTATTATGCTATTATGATCCAATTTAGTGGCTATATAATATTCCTTCCTGTGGAAGAGCTCTGGTTTATTTCAGTAATCCTTTGATGCAAGGTCGCAAATGGCTTTCAGTTTGAGCTGCCAAATTTAGGAAGGAATGAAGGAAGGGAGGGAGGAGATACCCAGTTACATTTGAATTTTAGATGAACAATTGTTGATATAAGTATGCCTCATACAATATTTGGGATGTATTTATACTAAAAAATAATATATGCATTGTTTATATGAGGCAAAATTATGTATTTGTTTATCATATCAAATCTGTGCCTCTTGTGTTTTATCTAGCAATTCTTTGAATTCTGTCTCTTCTGAAAGCTAATAATTGGCTTCCTGGAAGCTGAGTCTTCACCTACACAAACTGTTTCCCAAACTTGGCTTCTTATATGAGTCACCTGGGGGCTTGTTAAAGTGCAGAATTCTGGCCCCACCCCAGGTGTCTTGAAACCCAGTCCCAGAGGCTGGGCTTAGACTGAGGTTTTCTCTAAGGCTCCAGGTGATTCCAAGCCAAACTTAGGAGTGAATCCCCCGGGTGAGCCATGAGGTTGGGGTGCGCTGTGGGGGAACAGGGCACTTGCCTATTCTTTACTGGGACCCTGCTGCCCCAGACCTTCAGCATGGCCCAGGGATTGAGGGGCAGCTTAGCACCTGCCCTAGCCTTTCAGGAAGAGGCATCTGAACTTTGGCATCGAGGGAAAGGTGGGGTGTGGGCACGGAACCTGCTGCATTGATTGCAGCTCTTGGAAACCCGTCACGAGGAAAGCACAGCAGTAAACAGTCGGCAGCGGCCTGAAGCTTGGAGAGCTCGGCTGGGCCATTCAGGGGCTGGCTAGGTCTGGCTTCTGCTTTCTAGGACAAGGTGCTCCTTGGGCCCAGGCCTGAGGCCTCCTGATGAGACCCACGGACAGGCCAGGTAAGGTTGGGCCAGGTTAGAGGCCAGGTCCTTGTGATCCCAGAATGGCCCCCTTCATCCTGTCCCTGCCTGGCCAGCGCCCCAGGGATTTAGGGTCGTTCTTCAGACCCCATTGGCTTTCTCTGGACCAGGCCTGGCCATCCAGGTAGGGGGGGGCAGTAGACAGAAGAACCCACAGTAGTCCACCTGAGCCCTGCCCACAGGAGCAGCTGCTTCAGGGGGCAGCTCTGATTTTACTGTCTCACTCCAGTGGCACTCCTGGAGCCACCAGGCCGCAGCCAGCCGGACAGGGCAACCCCATCTGTGCAGAGTAGCCCACAGCATGACAGCTTAGATGGATCAATATGATCAGGTCGAGGGGCCTTTGGAGGAGGATTCTGCTTTGAGGAGGGGTCAAAGGGCTTCAGACTTAGAGACCCAGTGTTATTGAAGAGCAGACTCCTGCTGGCCCAGAGGGTCTGCTGCATGGGGTCAGCTCCTTCTGCTCTCGGGATGCTCTGCAGGCAGCTTAGGTTGAGGTGGGCCCGGGCCGCCCCTAGCCTCGTGGGGGTCCTCCTGGAGTTGGAGCAGCGTGGGGTTGTGGGAAGGGGATGTTCGTTCTCCTCTACATCTGTTTGCCTCCAGCAGCCTGTGCTGGGCGCTGACATTTTGTGGAGGAGAGCCCATTAGACCAGTATACTTATTTGTAATGCTTTATTTATTTATATGCGCACTTACTGTAGGCCAGGCATCTTTCTAAACTGAGTGAATAGAATTGAGAGCAAGCCAGACGGAGTTCAAAGGCCTCATTATTTGCCCTTATTTGGGAGGAACCCAGGACTTGGAGAGGCCAAGTGTCTTGCCCAGGGTCACTCAGCAAGAGGCCCCCCTGCAGATTTAACTCTTACTGGCAAATGATCCAAATAGTATCCATTGGACCAGGCAGGAGGATGAGTCTGAATAATAATGATGAGAGTGGTGATAGCCAGCATTAGTTCAGGGCTTACCCTGTGCCCAGCACTGAGCTAAGTGGATTCCACAAAGTTAGTATTCTTATCCCATTTTTAAGTTGAAAAAGCTCAGAGAGGGGGATTCACTTTTCAGAGTCACGCAGCTAGTAAGTGGCAGAGCTGGTCTTTGAACCCAGGACTTTGGATTTCAAACACAACCATATATGTATATACGTTCTGGGGTCCCCACTAGCATCTCGTGTCCTGGAGCATCAAATTGGAATCATTATTGTTAAAAAAGTCAGGCACTCAGTGGGAGCATGTGCAGTTGAGCAGGATGCTAATCGGAGGCTAACTTTATCGAGGACTCCTCCAAGGACCATTGCGCACCTGGCAGAGTAATAGCAGGAAGGTCAACACCTGCAGCAAGAGGTGCTCTTGGTTGAGCATTCAGGTAACTCCCTGGTGCCCCCCGTGACGTCGAGATGACTGAGCCCAGCTGTTACATTGCTCCCATTTGATGGGTGAGCAAACCAAGGCTGAAGGCGGCCAAGTCCCAGGCTTGCAGGTCAGGAAGTAGACTGGACTCGGATCCAGATTCTGCCACCCACTCGGCTCACAAAGCCTTGGTTCTCCCGGAGCTGCTCTGAGGAGCCCAGGGTGGCTCAGCCTGGTGGCTCCCCCTCCTCTCTTCTGTCACTCAGCAGACAGCCCGGCCTCCTCCTGGTTTCCAGGATGCTGCCAGCCCTGCCTGCACTCTCCATGTCCCCTCCCCAGTCCTTTCTAATCAGGCCAGCTGAGCACAGGCCCCAGATCACAGTGCCAGGGCTGGCCTCGCTGCCTCTGGGTTTTCTGCTCGCTTAGCAGGACAGAAACTTCACTATGGGTGGGTGTGTCCTTTAAAAAAGGATAGGGAGAGAGCGAGAGAGACCACCTTTCTTTACTCTGCCCTTGTTGTTATAAAATATGACTTTTAACGAGTCTTTAATTCAAGGTCAGAGAGTCTGGACGTTGTGGAGAAGGCCCGTCGCCCCCGTGGGTCCCACTAGACGCACAGACTGCAGTGGGTGGCTGTTTTCAGCGGTCCCATTGCAACAGAGCCACTCCTCGCACGAGGAGGTGAAATATTTGTGCTGACCACATTGCCTGTTCTTGTTTGCAAAATGCTGCCGTGCCCCCTGGTCTTTATTTATTCGTTCCTTTTCTGGAGTTCAAGGGAAATAATTTATTAACTTGGGAATTAGAAATCTCTTTCCCCATCCCCTCTGTCCTCCAAGGCCTGAGCCAGTCTGCTTGCCCTGCTCGGGGAGCCAAGAGAGGCTTCCTGTCAAAGGCACAGCCAGGCGAGGCCCCAGTGGACGTGGGTAATGTATTCACAGTCATGACACACAGACCCTGAGTGTCCTGAACCCCAGCCTCCGGGGACTGGCGGGGCCACACCATCGACCCGAACCCCTGGACTGCCGCCCCGGTCTAAATCCATCAGGCTCGCCAGCCCCAGTCTTGGACCACTGAATAATTTACAGTTCCCCGGAGCGGCGGGGAGCGGGTCACTGGAGTTCATGGGTTAATAACAGGTTTGGTTTTCGATGTCAGCAGCTCTCTCGATAACGTATGAAAGAATCCTATTCTGTTGATTAGATTTTGAAATGGATCAATTTTTAATCAGCCAAACACCTGACTCACTCAATAAGAGATGCATTGTGGAGACGGGGTGGAGGCTGGCTTTATTTATAAGAGTGTTTGTTTTTGGGGGGCCATACGCAAATTCCCGCCCAGCTCCCTCCTCCCGGAAGAAATTGACCAGGTTATCTCCCACCTCCAATGGCAGCGTTTGATCCCCCTTCTGATTAGTTGGGAAATCCATGGGTCTGTTTAAGAGATAAGAACAGCAGCTAAAGGTTTGATTTAGTCATCGTGGTTATTGATGGAAAGAGCATTTATTTGCCAATGAAGAAATTTTGCTTAATGTAACAGCAAGAGAGGGAGGGAGGAGACAAAAGGATCCCAGGCTGTGCTGGGGGTGGCCGTGGCCTGTGGGCACCAGGGCTCGCTGGGGTTTTCAGCCCTGTCCTCTGCGCGTTTCAGAGCAATGGTATGGAAATCAGTCATGAGCAAATTGCATCTGTGGACCATTAATGGTAGTGGAGGGGTGTTGCTCCTGGTCCCGTTATTTATTCATTCAGCAAACCCTGAGCCCATGCTGGTGCCAGGCACTGTGTGAGGAGTAGGGAGGAGACTGTCACTGAGAGACAGGGTTCCTGCTCTCCTAGAGCTTCCATTCTGGCAGCGGGGATCCAGGCTGTGAGGGAAGGGCAGTGTGGGGAGGAAGGATGGGGGTGTGCCACGAGAGCACCTCTGTCCACTGGGGTCAAGGAGGGAGGAGAAGTGGGGAGGGGGGAGGCTGGGGGACAGCCAGGGCAGGGCCTGCAGCTGGTAGGCTGGAGGACAGTGGAGGCCAGGAGGCAGGGAGGTTGGGAGGGTAGGCAAGTCAAGGTTTCCTCTCCCGTGCCCTGGGAGCCACGAAGAGGCATGGACAACAGAGCAGCTTGTTTGAGTCTTGCATGAAAAGGACCAGTCAGGAGAGGGTGGGGGCTGGGAGACCACAGAGGGGCCTGCTGTGGCCATCCAGCCAGTGATGATGAGGGCTGTGGCCCAGGACAGTGTGGAGGGAAGCAAAGGGGTGGATTCAGTAGCTCTGGTCTAGGGCCAAGTGGCTGAGGAAGAGGGGACAGCATTTGGGGCTAGCCCTGCCAGGTGAGACCTCTGGCATAAGCCTGCTGTGGCCTGGTCCCATGGGAATGGAGGGATGATTGTGGCAGAATGTCGCCTGTCTGTGGACCATACCCTTGACTTTTCCTCAAACTAAAGAGCTGGGAGCTGGTGGCAGGCACTGTCTTGGGCTGTTGAGTCAGAGAGATGCGGGGACTTCACATCTTAGCACACCTTCTACAAGCTGGTAACCTCAGACAGATTTTCACATACCAGCGAGTCAGAACAACTTTTAGTATAGAACTTTCCAGAAGTAGTCATAAGAAACTTCCAGCAGTGGTTGCCCCTGGGAAGGAGGTCTTGGGTGGGTGAGAGATGGACGTTCTCATTTGTACTGAATTTTTGCCACAGGCACGTGTTATCTAACTGAAATTGTCCACATCATTTGTGTCACACTGTGACACACACCACGTGAACCTGTGGTGGCATCTAGGGCAAGGACTGGCCTCACCTTCTAGGTTTTATAGATAAGACTCAGAGAGGGGCAGTGACATGCCTGTGATCACACAGCTGTACCCAGGGCTCCTGCTGGCCTCTCTCTTGCCCCCTGGGTTTGGCTTCCATTGCTGCTGGTTCCGGTTGTGGACGTGGTGGGACCTGGAGGAGCTGGATTTTGCCTGCACGAGGAGCAGCTCCTCCCTCCCAGTGCTCTGCTCCCAGAACCATTGATCGGGCGGCTTTATTTATTACCTTCCTAGCTGCACGTTCCCCAGCAATGCTTCCCTTACCTGCTCTGTCAGGGGACAGAAATGTTTGTGCAGGTGTCTACAAGCCTGTGGGTGTCCATGTGGGATATTCTGAGTGTGGCTTTGGTACTGGGTGGGAGGACACCTCATTTCACCATGGTCTACGTGACAAATGGGCTCTCACAAGCATCTTTATCCACATGAGACACATGGTGATCGCTCATCAAGAGATCTCAGATCTGATCTCTTGTTGCAAGGCCTGGGTGCTGGTCCTGACATGTCCACTTGCCTGCTTTGTGACCCGAGCTTTGTTCCCTGGGCTTCCATTGCATGTCTGGAAAATGATAGTCATATCTGGTCTTCTTGTCCTTGAAGTCTGAGCGCTCTCCCACCTCAGGGCCTTTGCACTTGTTGCGGCCTCTTTTCTTATCAGATCACCTTCTCAGGAAGGCCTTCCCTGGCCACGAACTACACCCTCATTGTGTGCACACGTGTGCACACACAGGCACACTCCTCACTTCCCTTCCCTGTTGTATTTTTTCTTCCTTAACACTTAATGTGATTGAACACATATTTTACTCATTTCTCTTTTTCATTGATTTCTCCCATTAAAACTCCACCTCCTAGAGGGCAGGGATTTTGGTCTTGCCTGCTTACTGCTGTGTTCTTCCACCTAAAATGGCACCTGGCACATAGTAGTTCTCAATAAATATCTGTTGAAAGGCTTAATGAAAGGTCAATATAATGGAAGGCATTCAGAACGGTGCCTGGTACAGAGTAAGTGCTCGGCACCTCTGAGTTGTTATTAGTGCTGATATCACCGCAGGTGAGCTTTCCTGAGCCCCAGTGTCCTCAGCTGTCACAGGGAGTTGCTGCTGATAACAGCTCCATGGAGTTGGGAATATTGAGTGATGTCTGACCCAGCGATTCTTGAACAGATGGGAGCCGTTAGGACTGAGAATGCCAAGAGAGTGATCAGGGCCCTCCCCAGGGTATGGTGCTTCTGCTAAGTGGAGTGGGAGTCCTCATACCTGGTCATTGGTCCTCATGGACTACTTACTGCAGGACACCAATCCTCTCCTTCACCTCCAGCTGTCATCTACCCAGAGTGCCCAGCCAAGGACACGCCCTGGAGTTTCAGCTTTCTCAAGGTGTGTGTCTGATCCTTCCAAAGTTTGATTTTATTTATTATTTGTTTATTTTGAAGTGCTTGGTATTGAACCCAGAGCCTTGTGCTCTACCACTGAACTACATTCCGGCCTGACATGGTGATGCCTGCCTATAATCCCAGCTACCTAGAAGGCTGAGGCAGAAGTATCACAATTTTGAGGGCAAGCTAGGCAACTTAGTGAGACCTTGTCTCAAAAGAAAGAATTAAAAAGAAAAGGTTTGGGGGATGTAGCCCATGGTGGAGTGCTTGCTAGCCTAGCATGTGCAAGGCCCAGGACTGGTCTAAAAAAAAAAAAAAATAAGAGAAGTTTCTTGTGCCTGTAAGAGGGAGAGACCAATTGATACCTAGGTCCCCGGGAATCAGCCCTGGCACGTTGCCTTTGGAGAAGAACCATTGCCCAGTAGTATGTACGGCTGTGACTTCTGTAAGTTACAAAAGCTAAGCCTCCTTTGCCAGGGAGAGCTTTGTTCGCTGGCTGAGGCCTGGCTTCTGAGCCTCCAGGACTCTGACTTGCAAGGGCAGACACTGGCTCCCCCGCCCTTGGCTCCTGTAGGAGGGGTTGACACCCTCGGGAGAGGGTCCAGGCTGGCTGGCCCAAAAGCATGACAGTGTTCATGGCAGTTGTGAGGGACCTCAAAATGAAAGTAAGGGGTAGATGCAGGACACAGGAGAGGTGGTGCCAAGCAGTGCTATCTAGCCCGAGGCGGGGCAAGAAGAAGGAAGCAGGAGTTGTCACTGTCCCTTGACATTTCTAGTGTCTGCCAGTGGCCTTCCAACTCCAGGTGACCATCTCTGTGCCTGGGAGTTTTTCCCCAAAACCAGCAGTGCTGAGGCCACCTCTCCTGCCTTGAGAGCAGCACTGCACTCCCAGGGGGTGGCACATCAGTGCCTGGCCCCTCCCCTGAGCGCAGGACGCAGTCTGCCTTGCTCTTTCTTTGGGTGGTGGACACTGTCGCTCTGCCTGTGCTCGGCTGTCTGAAGGAGGATTCTAGGTTTTCAGCATTGGGAATGTATTAGTTTGTCATTTGAAATCCATCTGCCACAAAGGGTCAGGAGTGTCCCTGGGAAGGTTGGGGTGTCTTTGGTGATGGCTGGTAGTTTCTTATTGTGGACAAGGGCAACTTGGCCTTCTTCCTTGAGCTGAGATCAAGGGGAAATGGAAGGAAGGGGAAAATCACGACACATCCTCAGGTGGTTCAAAAGAAAGGCTGACCCCTGGCCTGGTGCACATTCTGGAAGTTTGCTGGATTTGAAGCTTTAGTAGGAAAAGGGGTTACACAAATTGCGGGTCTCTGGGGCACCCACTGTGTGCAGCACCGTGCAGGGCACTTTGGGTGCAGGCATGAGTGAGGTCACGCTCCCCAAAGAGCCTGAGAGAAGCACATTTGGGCAGGAAGGCAGGTGGCCCCCGAAGTCGGAGCCCAGGGTTTGGGGGCAGAGGAGAGACGGTGGGTAGGTCAGCCAGGAGTTGGGAGAGATTTGGGGCATTTGAAAGCCTTGACACCTCGAAGGCCCAGAGTCAGAACAGGCAGATGTTCTGAGGACAGAGTTCAGCAGGGGCCGAGGCCAGGCCCCGGCAGCACTGAGCAGGACAGCTTGGCTGGGTTGTGGAGGGGCCGGATGGAGGCCAGGCAGGGAGAAAGAAGGAGAGAGCCCGAAGTTCCAGAGGAGGGGTTCTGGTTAGCTTGGTAGGCCACAGGAGGCAGTGGTGGGCACTGGAGCATGGGTAGGGTGTGCAGATTTTGTCATGAGGTCACATCTTCTACACTGTTAACAGTGGGGGCCTTTTTGTGGTAGGGACTGTCCTATGCACTGTAGGGTGTTCAGCAGCATCCCTGGCTGTCACCTGCCAGACGGCAGTTGCCTCCTCCTCAAGTGTGACAATAAAGATGTGTCCAGATGTTGCCAGTTCCCCTGGGAGCTGATTGGCCACAGCTGAGACCCTCTGTGTCAGGTGGAGTGGGAGCAAGGCAGCTGGCTGGAAGGCAGCCAGTGCGCAGTGATGTGGCCCAGGACTGGGGGAGGCGCTGGTCAAGGACTCGCATGATGAGGAGCCTGGGCTGGGTTGGGAGGTCGGGGAGACCTTGCTGGGAGAAGCTGGAGCCTGCCCTTCTTGGGGCCAGAATCTGAGGATGGAGAACTGGGGGACCATGGGCCAGGGACAGGTGGGAACAGAAGAGGAACCTTTGGGTGAGGGGGTTGGAGACCCCAGGGTTGGTGTGTCTTGGGGTGTCTCAAAGACTTGACACAAAGTGGGTCTGTGATAGAGCTCACTGAATGGATGAGCGAGCTGGAAATGACACACTTAGGAAGCAGGACGAGGTCAGGCAGGGAGTTGGGACTCTGTCCTGGGCCATTTGGCGGCACCTACTGTGTGCACACAGTGGCCTGGTGGCTGCAGAACTGCTCTCCCTGATGCTGCAGCCTGGTGGGGGTGAGCGTGTGGCGGCCAAGGCAGAGGGCACATAAGGCCCAGTCAGTAAAGGGGTTGCATGTGCTGGGGGTTGGGGGAGTCATACACTGGGAGCCCTGGGCTGGCAGAGAGGCCTGGACAAGGGGCTGGGCAGTGTGTTAGTGGCTGCTGTCAACAGGGAGGCTCATTTTTGACCCAGAGGATTTGCTCATTCAGGGTCCTTTTGGTAGGAGCAGGGTCACAAGCCACCCTTGGCCCAGAGAATAGGGACAGTAGACAGCAGTGTGATTCCTCTGGAAATAGTGGAGTATTGGTAGGGAAGGCTTCCTGGAGGAGGCAGGCTTTGTGCTGAGAACTGGGTTGAGTAGGAGTTTGCAGCGGGAAGGGTGAGTGGAGAACCTGTGCAGAGATGGAGACTTGACCCATCCTTCTAGAATTTATGAGCAAACAGGATCTCCTTCTGGCCCATAGCAGCGGGGCCTGGCAGAGCAGGCCCAGAGTGGCTGGGGCAGGAGATTCTTAGAGCATGAAGATCTCCTGAGCTCCTTCCTCCTGGTGCTGCCTGGCACCAGCTGTGTTTCCAGGGCAGCAGGTGGAGGGCCCCTCAGAGGCCCCAGCCAAGGCAGCTGGCAACCTGTGGACGTTTTGAGAGTGTGACTTTTCAGTGCCTCAGTGCAGTGCTGGAGAGAGCAAACTGAACTTTTTCTCCCCTACTCCCCTTTTAAGGACAATCTAAAAAAGAAAAAAAAAAGCATTCCAGAGTAGGCCACTGGCTGTTACGGAAATAGTAAACAGGAGTCAGAGGCAGGGGCAGAAGGGTCTGTTTTAATTAGAACATTAAAGTATTTTAACGCTTACACTTTATATTTTTGTGAACTTGATTATATAGCATTTTAAATACCTGTGAACGTTTTAAGGACTCAGCGATGAATTATTTGCAGTTTCACAGGAAACTTCTATTTTAAAAGCAAACGGCGTGAGAGGGGCTGTGAAGGCTTGGCAGCGGCGGCTGCACTGTATAATGAGGAGCCACGTGGCGGGCAGTTGGCAGATGGCCCACAGTGCCTGTCTGTCGCTCTGGACTCCTGGTACCCTGCTCTGGAGAGGTCCCTGTTGGGTGCAGGGTACTAGGAAGCACTTGGGGCCCAGCGAGTTTCCCCATGCTCCCCAGATCACCCCCAAGGCCTGATGACTGTCCTCCTGAATGCCTCTTGGGTATGTCTCTCCATCCTTTCCTTTCCCGGCCACTTGGGTGACTGTAGGAGACCTTTTTGGGCTTCTGCCTTCATCCACCCCTCCAACCTCCCTACCAAGAGTCCCAAGGCATCTATTTACACATGAATCAGTCTCTCTGCTCACTTGTTCAGAAAACTCCATGAGTTTCTAGAGTTTCTGCCTTGGCAGGAGGAAATGCCAAAGCCTCTTCAGGGTCCCCAAGGCCTTGGCTACTGGCCCCCATGACCCTCCTGTCCTAGTTTGTTTTCTGTAATTATAGCAATAAACCTAAGGTGGGATAATGTGTAAAGAAAAGAGGTGCATTTAGCTCATGGGTGGTGAGACTGAAAGCCCAAGTCTGATGAGGACCTCATGGGACGGTATCACTGTAGTGGGGACCATGTGTGAAGAGGTCACACGGGCCACGGGAGGCAGAGGGATCCAGGGCCACACTCGCTCTTGGCCTTGGAGAACTACCTAGCGGTGCTCAGCGACCCACCCGTGCTCGCTATCTTCCCTCTTCAGCTCCCCACCTCCACACCAGTACCCCGGGGCCATGCTTCCAGCACAGGAACCCTCGCGGACAAATCTTCTCCTTAGCCTTGTCTTTTCCCGTCCTCCCGCAAGTCACCGCAGCCCATCCACACAGCTTTCTTAGTGTTCCTGTGTCTCTCAAGCATCTGCTGTGTGCCTGGGTATCTGGGCCCTGGTGAGGCCTGGGAGGTCTCCTGTCCTGAGCCGAACCTCCTGTCCCCGGAGCGGCAATGGAGAGACAGACAGATGTGCACTGAACACAGTAGCAGTCAGCATGGCCAAAGAGAGTGCAGCAGGTGGGACGGGGACATAGTTTTGTTTTGTTTTTTAATTTTTTTGTAGTCGTAGAGGGACAGCATGCCTTTATTTATTTTTATATGTTGCTAAGGATCAAACCCAGTGCCTCACACATACTAGGCTAGTGCTCTGCCACTAAGCTGCAGCCCCAGCCCGGACCTTAGCAGTTGCTCTGAGGCCTGGGGGGAGGGCACGCTCCAATCTACATAGGGCTGGACTCACGCCAGCTTGTGGGAGCTGGTTGTGTGCCCCCTCTCTGCTCCTCACTTGTGAAGTCAGGGAGCTTGGAATCAGCCATGTTGGAAATGCTCACACGACGGAACCTGGTAATACCACAAACCTGGGCTTCCTCCCTGGGGAGCCTATCATTTACCCCTTTTGTGGGGGGTACTGAGGATTGAACCCAGGGCCTTGCACATGCCAGGTGAGTGCTCTTCCACTGAGCTGTTCCCCAGCCCTTTTGATTCCTTTCTTTGAGTCAGGGTCTTGCTGCTAAGTTGCCAAGGCTGACTTGAACTTGTGATCCTCCTGCCTTGGCCTCCGGAATAGCTGGGATTACAGGCCCTGCCACCCACCTAACCCGTTGCTAACCATCTACCAGCACACATCTGGAGCAGGCCATGTGGAAACCCAGGGAGGGTTGGGAAAGGTGTTCAGGCATTCCCTGGTGGGAATGTGGTTCAAATTTTGGGGGAACATCATGGAAGCCTGTGGGGATGGGACTGAGTAGAAAGTGGAAGGAGATAAAGCTAAAGAAGCTCCGTGCTTGCTTTTGGTTTCTGAAATACTCTAGGTTTGTTCTGCCTCAGGACCTTGCCACGTGCTGTTTCTGCTGCCCAGATTGCTCCTTCCCTGCCTGGTTCCTTTGTCTCCCAGAGAGACTGTTTCTGATCGTTTTTGCTAAAGCTCGCCCTCCCTCTTTAGATCAGACATGGGTTCCCTCCCTAGTATCTGTCTCAGTTTGTGCTGGGGTGTTGGCTTGTTTATTTGAGGTCTTGTCTTGTCTGTCTCTTTCCCATTAAGTGTAAGAGCTGAGAGACCTTCTTGCCCTGCCGTCGCCTCGCCTTCCTGCGGGGCCTAAGTGGAGTGGGTGCTTGGTGCCTCATGGTCATATCCGTGGGTGCTGACAGAGACCTTTTCCGAGCCCAAAAACTTGGTTTGGGAGATGCTGTGGATGGTATGAGATCAGGCATCAGGAACAGATGTGGCTAGAGGAGCCATAGGCTCTGCCTGTGGGCCTGGTTTCCGCAGCAAGATTCCTGGTCCCTCCTGGTGAACTGGAGATGGCAGGTGGTTAGTTTAGGCCTCTTTGGTAATGGCCACAGTAACTGACCCCACCAGCTTCTCAACCCTGTCAGTGAGAGGGGATGCCTTCTGTTTCTGCTGAAGACATAGCCATATCAGAGGTTAAATATTCCCATGCATCATTGTCACAAGAGCAGTGCAGTTCAGGAGTTCAGGACCTAGGAT